>NW_027099231.1:0-300000 GCF_037042795.1 Molothrus aeneus
GGTAAAGTACTGTTTTCTCTAAGTCTGAATGCTGCCCACACTGTGCCTGCGTGCCGCAGCTTGCATCTTCGCCTTTGGGAAGCTGCCGCTCGCCGATTCTCCCGGAGGCGAAGAAGCGGCTTCTTCGCACACAGAGCATTGTGGCGAGCGCAGGGAGCTCCTGAGAGCGGTTTGTGCCGAAAGAAGGCCGGGACCGGCACTTAGCTTCGGAGAGCTGCGTATCTGCGTCTTCTGCGTGTCTTGCCGCTCTACACTCAGCAAAAAGCTTTTCCACCATATCTTGCAAGGAGAAACTCTGCCAGGAAAGAAAACATCCAAAATCTTGTTCTAAAGCTTGCACGGGGGTCTGCAAAGAGTTTGGCAAGAATGAAAGGTAGTTGTCCAAAACTCGTTCTTTTCCAATAGAATAACCATGGAAAAGGCAGGAGAGTGGTAAAGTACTGTTTTCTCTAAGTCTGAAGGCTGCCCACACTGTGCCTGTGTGCCGCAGCTTGCATCTTCGCCTTTGGGAAGCTGCCGCTCGCCGATTCTCCCGGAGGCGAAGAAGCGGCTTCTTCGCACACAGAGCATTGTGGCGAGCGCAGGAGCTGCTGAGAGCGGTTTGTGCCGAAAGAAGCCCGGGACCGGCACTTAGCTTCGGAGAGCTGCGTATCTGCGTCTTCTGCGTGTCTTGCCGCTCTACACTCAGCAAAAAGCTTTTCCACCATATCTTGCAAGGAGAAACTCTGCCAGGAAAGAAAACATCCAAAATCTTGTTCTAAAGCTTGCACGGGGGTCTGCAAAGAGTTTGGCAAGAATGAAAGGTAGTTGTCCAAAACTCGTTCTTTTCCAATAGAATAACCATGGAAAAGGCAGGAGAGTGTTAAAGTACTGTTTTCTCTAAGTCTGAATGCTGCCCACACTGTGCCTGTGTGCCGCAGCTTGCATCTTCGCCTTTGGGAAGCTGCCGCTCGCCGATTCTCCCGGAGGCGAAGAAGCGGCTTCTTCGCACACAGAGCATTGTGGCGAGCGCAGGGAGCTGCTGAGAGCGGTTTGTGCCGAAAGAAGCCCGGGACCGGCACTTAGCTTCGGAGAGCTGCGTATCTGCGTCTTCTGCGTGTCTTGCCGCTCTACACTCAGCAAAAAGCTTTTCCACCATATCTTGCAAGGAGAAACTCTGCCAGGAAAGAAAACATCCAAAATCTTGTTCTAAAGCTTGCACGGGGGTCTGCAAAGAGTTTGGCAAGAATGAAAGGTAGTTGTCCAAAACTCGTTCTTTTCCAATAGAATAACCATGGAAAAGGCAGGAGAGTGGTAAAGTACTGTTTTCTCTAAGTCTGAATGCTGCCCACACTGTGCCTGCGTGCCGCAGCTTGCATCTTCGCCTTTGGGAAGCTGCCGCTCGCCGATTCTCCCGGAGGCGAAGAAGCGGCTTCTTCGCACACAGAGCATTGTGGCGAGCGCAGGGAGCTCCTGAGAGCGGTTTGTGCCGAAAGAAGCCCGGGACCGGCACTTAGCTTCGGAGAGCTGCGTATCTGCGTCTTCTGCGTGTCTTGCCGCTCTACACTCAGCAAAAAGCTTTTCCACCATATCTTGCAAGGAGAAACTCTGCCAGGAAAGAAAACATCCAAAATCTTGTTCTAAAGCTTGCACGGGGGTCTGCAAAGAGTTTGGCAAGAATGAAAGGTAGTTGTCCAAAACTCGTTCTTTTCCAATAGAATAACCATGGAAAAGGCAGGAGAGTGGTAAAGTACTGTTTTCTCTAAGTCTGAAGGCTGCCCACACTGTGCCTGTGTGCCGCAGCTTGCATCTTCGCCTTTGGGAAGCTGCCGCTCGCCGATTCTCCCGGAGGCGAAGAAGCGGCTTCTTCGCACACAGAGCATTGTGGCGAGCGCAGGGAGCTGCTGAGAGCGGTTTGTGCCGAAAGAAGCCTGGGACCGGCACTTAGCTTCGGAGAGCTGCGTATCTGCGTCTTCTGCGTGTCTTGCCGCTCTACACTCAGCAAAAAGCTTTTCCACCATATCTTGCAAGGAGAAACTCTGCCAGGAAAGAAAACATCCAAAATCTTGTTCTAAAGCTTGCACGGGGGTCTGCAAAGAGTTTGGCAAGAATGAAAGGTAGTTGTCCAAAACTCGTTCTTTTCCAATAGAATAACCATGGAAAAGGCAGGAGAGTGTTAAAGTACTGTTTTCTCTAAGTCTGAATGCTGCCCACACTGTGCCTGTGTGCCGCAGCTTGCATCTTCGCCTTTGGGAAGCTGCCGCTCGCCGATTCTCCCGGAGGCGAAGAAGCGGCTTCTTCGCACACAGAGCATTGTGGCGAGCGCAGGGAGCTCCTGAGAGCGGTTTGTGCCGAAAGAAGCCCGGGACCGGCACTTAGCTTCGGAGAGCTGCGTATCTGCGTCTTCTGCGTGTCTTGCCGCTCTACACTCAGCAAAAAGCTTTTCCACCATATCTTGCAAGGAGAAACTCTGCCAGGAAAGAAAACATCCAAAATCTTGTTCTAAAGCTTGCACGGGGGTCTGCAAAGAGTTTGGCAAGAATGAAAGGTAGTTGTCCAAAACTCGTTCTTTTCCAATAGAATAACCATGGAAAAGGCAGGAGAGTGGTAAAGTACTGTTTTCTCTAAGTCTGAATGCTGCCCACACTGTGCCTGCGTGCCGCAGCTTGCATCTTCGCCTTTGGGAAGCTGCCGCTCGCCGATTCTCCCGGAGGCGAAGAAGCGGCTTCTTCGCACACAGAGCATTGTGGCGAGCGCAGGGAGCTCCTGAGAGCGGTTTGTGCCGAAAGAAGCCCGGGACCGGCACTTAGCTTCGGAGAGCTGCGTATCTGCGTCTTCTGCGTGTCTTGCCGCTCTACACTCAGCAAAAAGCTTTTCCACCATATCTTGCAAGGAGAAACTCTGCCAGGAAAGAAAACATCCAAAATCTTGTTCTAAAGCTTGCACGGGGGTCTGCAAAGAGTTTGGCAAGAATGAAAGGTAGTTGTCCAAAACTCGTTCTTTTCCAATAGAATAACCATGGAAAAGGCAGGAGAGTGGTAAAGTACTGTTTTCTCTAAGTCTGAAGGCTGCCCACACTGTGCCTGTGTGCCGCAGCTTGCATCTTCGCCTTTGGGAAGCTGCCGCTCGCCGATTCTCCCGGAGGCGAAGAAGCGGCTTCTTCGCACACAGAGCATTGTGGCGAGCGCAGGGAGCTGCTGAGAGCGGTTTGTGCCGAAAGAAGCCCGGGACCGGCACTTAGCTTCGGAGAGCTGCGTATCTGCGTCTTCTGCGTGTCTTGCCGCTCTACACTCAGCCAAAAGCTTTTCCACCATATCTTGCAAGGAGAAACTCTGCCAGGAAAGAAAACATCCAAAATCTTGTTCTAAAGCTTGCACGGGGGTCTGCAAAGAGTTTGGCAAGAATGAAAGGTAGTTGTCCAAAACTCGTTCTTTTCCAATAGAATAACCATGGAAAAGGCAGGAGAGTGGTAAAGTACTGTTTTCTCTAAGTCTGAAGGCTGCCCACACTGTGCCTGTGTGCTGCAGCTTGCATCTTCGCCTTTGGGAAGCTGCCGCTCGCCGATTCTCCCGGAGGCGAAGAAGCGGCTTCTTCGCACACAGAGCATTGTGGCGAGCGCAGGGAGCTCCTGAGAGCGGTTTGTGCCGAAAGAAGCCCGGGACCGGCACTTAGCTTCGGAGAGCTGCGTATCTGCGTCTTCTGCGTGTCTTGCCGCTCTACACTCAGCAAAAAGCTTTTCCAGCATATCTTGCAAGGAGAAACTCTGCCAGGGAAGAAAACATCCAAAATCTTGTTCTAAAGCTTGCACGGGGGTCTGCAAAGAGTTTGGCAAGAATGAAAGATAGTTGTCCAAAACTCGTTCTTTTCCAATAGAATAACCATGGATAAGGCAGGAGAGTGGTAAAGTACTGTTTTCTCTAAGTCTGAAGGCTGCCCACACTGTGCCTGTGTGCTGCAGCTTGCATCTTCGCCTTTGGGAAGCTGCCGCTCGCCGATTCTCCCGGAGGCGAAGAAGCGGCTTCTTCGCACACAGAGCATTGTGGCGAGCGCAGGGAGCTGCTGAGAGCGGTTTGTGCCGAAAGAAGCCCGGGACCGGCACTTAGCTTCGGAGAGCTGCGTATCTGCGTCTTCTGCGTGTCTTGCCGCTCAACACTCAGCAAAAAGCTTTTCCACCATATCTTGCAAGGAGAAACTCTGCCAGGAAAGAAAACATCCAAAATCTTGTTCTAAAGCTTGCACGGGGGTCTGCAAAGAGTTTGGCAAGAATGAAAGGTAGTTGTCCAAAACTCGTTCTTTTCCAATAGAATAACCATGGAAAAGGCAGGAGAGTGGTAAAGTACTGTTTTCTCGAAGTCTGAAGGCTGCCCACACTGTGCCTGCGTGATGCAGCTTGCATCTTCGCCTTTGGGAAGCTGCCGCTCGCCGATTCTCCCGGAGGCGAAGAAGCGGCTTCTTCGCACACAGAGCATTGTGGCGAGCGCAGGGAGCTGCTGAGAGCGGTTTGTGCCGAAAGAAGCCCGGGACCGGCACTTAGCTTCGGAGAGCTGCGTATCTGCGTCTTCTGCGTGTCTTGCCGCTCTACACTCAGCAAAAAGCTTTTCCACCATATCTTGCAAGGAGAAACTCTGCCAGGAAAGAAAACATCCAAAATCTTGTTCTAAAGCTTGCACGGGGGTCTGCAAAGAGTTTGGCAAGAATGAAAGGTAGTTGTCCAAAACTCGTTCTTTTCCAATAGAATAACCATGGAAAAGGCAGGAGAGTGGTAAAGTACTGTTTTCTCTAAGTCTGAATGCTGCCCACACTGTGCCTGTGTGCTGCAGCTTGCATCTTCGCCTTTGGGAAGCTGCCGCTCGCCGATTCTCCCGGAGGCGAAGAAGCGGCTTCTTCGCACACAGAGCATTGTGGCGAGCGCAGGGAGCTCCTGAGAGCGGTTTGTGCCGAAAGAAGGCCGGGACCGGCACTTAGCTTCGGAGAGCTGCGTATCTGCGTCTTCTGCGTGTCTTGCCGCTCTACACTCAGCAAAAAGCTTTTCCAGCATATCTTGCAAGGAGAAACTCTGCCAGGAAAGAAAACATCCAAAATCTTGTTCTAAAGCTTGCACGGGGGTCTGCAAAGAGTTTGGCAAGAATGAAAGGTAGTTGTCCAAAACTCGTTCTTTTCCAATAGAATAACCATGGAAAAGGCAGGAGAGTGGTAAAGTACTGTTTTCTCTAAGTCTGAATGCTGCCCACACTGTGCCTGTGTGCCGCAGCTTGCATCTTCGCCTTTGGGAAGCTGCCGCTCGCCGATTCTCCCGGAGGCGAAGAAGCGGCTTCTTCGCACACAGAGCATTGTGGCGAGCGCAGGGAGCTGCTGAGAGCGGTTTGTGCCGAAAGAAGCCCGGGACCGGCACTTAGCTTCGGAGAGCTGCGTATCTGCGTCTTCTGCGTGTCTTGCCGCTCTACACTCAGCAAAAAGCTTTTCCACCATATCTTGCAAGGAGAAACTCTGCCAGGAAAGAAAACATCCAAAATCTTGTTCTAAAGCTTGCACGGGGGTCTGCAAAGAGTTTGGCAAGAATGAAAGGTAGTTGTCCAAAACTCGTTCTTTTCCAATAGAATAACCATGGAAAAGGCAGGAGAGTGGTAAAGTACTGTTTTCTCTAAGTCTGAATGCTGCCCACACTGTGCCTGCGTGCCGCAGCTTGCATCTTCGCCTTTGGGAAGCTGCCGCTCGCCGATTCTCCCGGAGGCGAAGAAGCGGCTTCTTCGCACACAGAGCATTGTGGCGAGCGCAGGGAGCTCCTGAGAGCGGTTTGTGCCGAAAGAAGCCCGGGACCGGCACTTAGCTTCGGAGAGCTGCGTATCTGCGTCTTCTGCGTGTCTTGCCGCTCTACACTCAGCAAAAAGCTTTTCCACCATATCTTGCAAGGAGAAACTCTGCCAGGAAAGAAAACATCCAAAATCTTGTTCTAAAGCTTGCACGGGGGTCTGCAAAGAGTTTGGCAAGAATGAAAGGTAGTTGTCCAAAACTCGTTCTTTTCCAATAGAATAACCATGGAAAAGGCAGGAGAGTGGTAAAGTACTGTTTTCTCTAAGTCTGAAGGCTGCCCACACTGTGCCTGTGTGCCGCAGCTTGCATCTTCGCCTTTGGGAAGCTGCCGCTCGCCGATTCTCCCGGAGGCGAAGAAGCGGCTTCTTCGCACACAGAGCATTGTGGCGAGCGCAGGGAGCTGCTGAGAGCGGTTTGTGCCGAAAGAAGCCCGGGACCGGCACTTAGCTTCGGAGAGCTGCGTATCTGCGTCTTCTGCGTGTCTTGCCGCTCTACACTCAGCAAAAAGCTTTTCCACCATATCTTGCAAGGAGAAACTCTGCCAGGAAAGAAAACATCCAAAATCTTGTTCTAAAGCTTGCACGGGGGTCTGCAAAGAGTTTGGCAAGAATGAAAGGTAGTTGTCCAAAACTCGTTCTTTTCCAATAGAATAACCATGGAAAAGGCAGGAGAGTGTTAAAGTACTGTTTTCTCTAAGTCTGAATGCTGCCCACACTGTGCCTGTGTGCCGCAGCTTGCATCTTCGCCTTTGGGAAGCTGCCGCTCGCCGATTCTCCCGGAGGCGAAGAAGCGGCTTCTTCGCACACAGAGCATTGTGGCGAGCGCAGGGAGCTCCTGAGAGCGGTTTGTGCCGAAAGAAGCCCGGGACCGGCACTTAGCTTCGGAGAGCTGCGTATCTGCGTCTTCTGCGTGTCTTGCCGCTCTACACTCAGCAAAAAGCTTTTCCACCATATCTTGCAAGGAGAAACTCTGCCAGGAAAGAAAACATCCAAAATCTTGTTCTAAAGCTTGCACGGGGGTCTGCAAAGAGTTTGGCAAGAATGAAAGGTAGTTGTCCAAAACTCGTTCTTTTCCAATAGAATAACCATGGAAAAGGCAGGAGAGTGGTAAAGTACTGTTTTCTCTAAGTCTGAATGCTGCCCACACTGTGCCTGCGTGCCGCAGCTTGCATCTTCGCCTTTGGGAAGCTGCCGCTCGCCGATTCTCCCGGAGGCGAAGAAGCGGCTTCTTCGCACACAGAGCATTGTGGCGAGCGCAGGGAGCTCCTGAGAGCGGTTTGTGCCGAAAGAAGCCCGGGACCGGCACTTAGCTTCGGAGAGCTGCGTATCTGCGTCTTCTGCGTGTCTTGCCGCTCTACACTCAGCAAAAAGCTTTTCCACCATATCTTGCAAGGAGAAACTCTGCCAGGAAAGAAAACATCCAAAATCTTGTTCTAAAGCTTGCACGGGGGTCTGCAAAGAGTTTGGCAAGAATGAAAGGTAGTTGTCCAAAACTCGTTCTTTTCCAATAGAATAACCATGGAAAAGGCAGGAGAGTGGTAAAGTACTGTTTTCTCTAAGTCTGAAGGCTGCCCACACTGTGCCTGTGTGCCGCAGCTTGCATCTTCGCCTTTGGGAAGCTGCCGCTCGCCGATTCTCCCGGAGGCGAAGAAGCGGCTTCTTCGCACACAGAGCATTGTGGCGAGCGCAGGGAGCTGCTGAGAGCGGTTTGTGCCGAAAGAAGCCCGGGACCGGCACTTAGCTTCGGAGAGCTGCGTATCTGCGTCTTCTGCGTGTCTTGCCGCTCTACACTCAGCCAAAAGCTTTTCCACCATATCTTGCAAGGAGAAACTCTGCCAGGAAAGAAAACATCCAAAATCTTGTTCTAAAGCTTGCACGGGGGTCTGCAAAGAGTTTGGCAAGAATGAAAGGTAGTTGTCCAAAACTCGTTCTTTTCCAATAGAATAACCATGGAAAAGGCAGGAGAGTGGTAAAGTACTGTTTTCTCTAAGTCTGAAGGCTGCCCACACTGTGCCTGTGTGCTGCAGCTTGCATCTTCGCCTTTGGGAAGCTGCCGCTCGCCGATTCTCCCGGAGGCGAAGAAGCGGCTTCTTCGCACACAGAGCATTGTGGCGAGCGCAGGGAGCTCCTGAGAGCGGTTTGTGCCGAAAGAAGCCCGGGACCGGCACTTAGCTTCGGAGAGCTGCGTATCTGCGTCTTCTGCGTGTCTTGCCGCTCTACACTCAGCAAAAAGCTTTTCCAGCATATCTTGCAAGGAGAAACTCTGCCAGGGAAGAAAACATCCAAAATCTTGTTCTAAAGCTTGCACGGGGGTCTGCAAAGAGTTTGGCAAGAATGAAAGATAGTTGTCCAAAACTCGTTCTTTTCCAATAGAATAACCATGGATAAGGCAGGAGAGTGGTAAAGTACTGTTTTCTCTAAGTCTGAAGGCTGCCCACACTGTGCCTGTGTGCTGCAGCTTGCATCTTCGCCTTTGGGAAGCTGCCGCTCGCCGATTCTCCCGGAGGCGAAGAAGCGGCTTCTTCGCACACAGAGCATTGTGGCGAGCGCAGGGAGCTGCTGAGAGCGGTTTGTGCCGAAAGAAGCCCGGGACCGGCACTTAGCTTCGGAGAGCTGCGTATCTGCGTCTTCTGCGTGTCTTGCCGCTCAACACTCAGCAAAAAGCTTTTCCACCATATCTTGCAAGGAGAAACTCTGCCAGGAAAGAAAACATCCAAAATCTTGTTCTAAAGCTTGCACGGGGGTCTGCAAAGAGTTTGGCAAGAATGAAAGGTAGTTGTCCAAAACTCGTTCTTTTCCAATAGAATAACCATGGAAAAGGCAGGAGAGTGGTAAAGTACTGTTTTCTCGAAGTCTGAAGGCTGCCCACACTGTGCCTGCGTGATGCAGCTTGCATCTTCGCCTTTGGGAAGCTGCCGCTCGCCGATTCTCCCGGAGGCGAAGAAGCGGCTTCTTCGCACACAGAGCATTGTGGCGAGCGCAGGGAGCTGCTGAGAGCGGTTTGTGCCGAAAGAAGCCCGGGACCGGCACTTAGCTTCGGAGAGCTGCGTATCTGCGTCTTCTGCGTGTCTTGCCGCTCTACACTCAGCAAAAAGCTTTTCCACCATATCTTGCAAGGAGAAACTCTGCCAGGAAAGAAAACATCCAAAATCTTGTTCTAAAGCTTGCACGGGGGTCTGCAAAGAGTTTGGCAAGAATGAAAGGTAGTTGTCCAAAACTCGTTCTTTTCCAATAGAATAACCATGGAAAAGGCAGGAGAGTGGTAAAGTACTGTTTTCTCTAAGTCTGAATGCTGCCCACACTGTGCCTGTGTGCTGCAGCTTGCATCTTCGCCTTTGGGAAGCTGCCGCTCGCCGATTCTCCCGGAGGCGAAGAAGCGGCTTCTTCGCACACAGAGCATTGTGGCGAGCGCAGGGAGCTCCTGAGAGCGGTTTGTGCCGAAAGAAGGCCGGGACCGGCACTTAGCTTCGGAGAGCTGCGTATCTGCGTCTTCTGCGTGTCTTGCCGCTCTACACTCAGCAAAAAGCTTTTCCAGCATATCTTGCAAGGAGAAACTCTGCCAGGAAAGAAAACATCCAAAATCTTGTTCTAAAGCTTGCACGGGGGTCTGCAAAGAGTTTGGCAAGAATGAAAGGTAGTTGTCCAAAACTCGTTCTTTTCCAATAGAATAACCATGGAAAAGGCAGGAGAGTGGTAAAGTACTGTTTTCTCTAAGTCTGAATGCTGCCCACACTGTGCCTGCGTGCTGCAGCTTGCATCTTCGCCTTTGGGAAGCTGCCGCTCGCCGATTCTCCCGGAGGCGAAGAAGCGGCTTCTTCGCACACAGAGCATTGTGGCGAGCGCAGGGAGCTCCTGAGAGCGGTTTGTGCCGAAAGAAGGCCGGGACCGGCACTTAGCTTCGGAGAGCTGCGTATCTGCGTCTTCTGCGTGTCTTGCCGCTCTACACTCAGCAAAAAGCTTTTCCACCATATCTTGCAAGGAGAAACTCTGCCAGGAAAGAAAACATCCAAAATCTTGTTCTAAAGCTTGCACGGGGGTCTGCAAAGAGTTTGGCAAGAATGAAAGGTAGTTGTCCAAAACTCGTTCTTTTCCAATAGAATAACCATGGAAAAGGCAGGAGAGTGGTAAAGTACTGTTTTCTCGAAGTCTGAAGGCTGCCCACACTGTGCCTGTGTGCTGCAGCTTGCATCTTCGCCTTTGGGAAGCTGCCGCTCGCCGATTCTCCCGGAGGCGAAGAAGCGGCTTCTTCGCACACAGAGCATTGTGGCGAGCGCAGGGAGCTGCTGAGAGCGGTTTGTGCCGAAAGAAGCCCGGGACCGGCACTTAGCTTCGGAGAGCTGCGTATCTGCGTCTTCTGCGTGTCTTGCCGCTCTACACTCAGCCAAAAGCTTTTCCACCATATCTTGCAAGGAGAAACTCTGCCAGGAAAGAAAACATCCAAAATCTTGTTCTAAAGCTTGCACGGGGGTCTGCAAAGAGTTTGGCAAGAATGAAAGGTAGTTGTCCAAAACTCGTTCTTTTCCAATAGAATAACCATGGATAAGGCAGGAGAGTGGTAAAGTACTGTTTTCTCTAAGTCTGAATGTTGCCCACACTGTGCCTGTGTGCTGCAGCTTGCATCTTCGCCTTTGGGAAGCTGCCGCTCGCCGATTCTCCCGGAGGCGAAGAAGCGGCTTCTTCGCACACAGAGCATTGTGGCGAGCGCAGGGAGCTCCTGAGAGCGGTTTGTGCCGAAAGAAGCCCGGGACCGGCACTTAGCTTCGGAGAGCTGCGTATCTGCGTCTTCTGCGTGTCTTGCCGCTCTACACTCAGCCAAAAGCTTTTCCACCATATCTTGCAAGGAGAAACTCTGCCAGGAAAGAAAACATCCAAAATCTTGTTCTAAAGCTTGCACGGGGGTCTGCAAAGAGTTTGGCAAGAATGAAAGGTAGTTGTCCAAAACTCGTTCTTTTCCAATAGAATAACCATGGAAAAGGCAGGAGAGTGGTAAAGTACTGTTTTCTCTAAGTCTGAAGGCTGCCCACACTGTGCCTGTGTGCCGCAGCTTGCATCTTCGCCTTTGGCAAGCTGCCGCTCGCCGATTCTCCCGGAGGCGAAGAAGCGGCTTCTTCGCACACAGAGCATTGTGGCGAGCGCAGGGAGCTGCTGAGAGCGGTTTGTGCCGAAAGAAGCCCGGGACCGGCACTTAGCTTCGGAGAGCTGCGTATCTGCGTCTTCTGCGTGTCTTGCCGCTCTACACTCAGCCAAAAGCTTTTCCACCATATCTTGCAAGGAGAAACTCTGCCAGGAAAGAAAACATCCAAAATCTTGTTCTAAAGCTTGCACGGGGGTCTGCAAAGAGTTTGGCAAGAATGAAAGGTAGTTGTCCAAAACTCGTTCTTTTCCAATAGAATAACCATGGATAAGGCAGGAGAGTGGTAAAGTACTGTTTTCTCTAAGTCTGAATGTTGCCCACACTGTGCCTGTGTGCTGCAGCTTGCATCTTCGCCTTTGGGAAGCTGCCGCTCGCCGATTCTCCCGGAGGCGAAGAAGCGGCTTCTTCGCACACAGAGCATTGTGGCGAGCGCAGGGAGCTCCTGAGAGCGGTTTGTGCCGAAAGAAGCCCGGGACCGGCACTTAGCTTCGGAGAGCTGCGTATCTGCGTCTTCTGCGTGTCTTGCCGCTCTACACTCAGCCAAAAGCTTTTCCACCATATCTTGCAAGGAGAAACTCTGCCAGGAAAGAAAACATCCAAAATCTTGTTCTAAAGCTTGCACGGGGGTCTGCAAAGAGTTTGGCAAGAATGAAAGGTAGTTATCCAAAACTCGTTCTTTTCCAATAGAATAACCATGGAAAAGGCAGGAGAGTGGTAAAGTACTGTTTTCTCTAAGTCTGAAGGCTGCCCACACTGTGCCTGTGTGCCGCAGCTTGCATCTTCGCCTTTGGGAAGCTGCCGCTCGCCGATTCTCCCGGAGGCGAAGAAGCGGCTTCTTCGCACACAGAGCATTGTGGCGAGCGCAGGGAGCTCCTGAGAGCGGTTTGTGCCGAAAGAAGCCCGGGACCGGCACTTAGCTTCGGAGAGCTGCGTATCTGCGTCTTCTGCGTGTCTTGCCGCTCTACACTCAGCAAAAAGCTTTTCCACCATATCTTGCAAGGAGAAACTCTGCCAGGAAAGAAAACATCCAAAATCTTGTTCTAAAGCTTGCACGGGGGTCTGCAAAGAGTTTGGCAAGAATGAAAGGTAGTTGTCCAAAACTCGTTCTTTTCCAATAGAATAACCATGGAAAAGGCAGGAGAGTGGTAAAGTACTGTTTTCTCGAAGTCTGAAGGCTGCCCACACTGTGCCTGCGTGCTGCAGCTTGCATCTTCGCCTTTGGGAAGCTGCCGCTCGCCGATTCTCCCGGAGGCGAAGAAGCGGCTTCTTCGCACACAGAGCATTGTGGCGAGCGCAGGGAGCTCCTGAGAGCGGTTTGTGCCGAAAGAAGCCCGGGACCGGCACTTAGCTTCGGAGAGCTGCGTATCTGCGTCTTCTGCGTGTCTTGCCGCTCTACACTCAGCCAAAAGCTTTTCCACCATATCTTGCAAGGAGAAACTCTGCCAGGAAAGAAAACATCCAAAATCTTGTTCTAAAGCTTGCACGGGGGTCTGCAAAGAGTTTGGCAAGAATGAAAGGTAGTTGTCCAAAACTCGTTCTTTTCCAATAGAATAACCATGGAAAAGGCAGGAGAGTGGTAAAGTACTGTTTTCTCTAAGTCTGAATGCTGCCCACACTGTGCCTGTGTGCCGCAGGTTGCATCTTCGCCTTTGGGAAGCTGCCGCTCGCCGATTCTCCCGGAGGCGAAGAAGCGGCTTCTTCGCACACAGAGCATTGTGGCGAGCGCAGGGAGCTCCTGAGAGCGGTTTGTGCCGAAAGAAGCCCGGGACCGGCACTTAGCTTCGGAGAGCTGCGTATCTGCGTCTTCTGCGTGTCTTGCCGCTCTACACTCAGCAAAAAGCTTTTCCACCATATCTTGCAAGGAGAAACTCTGCCAGGAAAGAAAACATCCAAAATCTTGTTCTAAAGCTTGCACGGGGGTCTGCAAAGAGTTTGGCAAGAATGAAAGGTAGTTGTCCAAAACTCGTTCTTTTCCAATAGAATAACCATGGAAAAGGCAGGAGAGTGGTAAAGTACTGTTTTCTCTAAGTCTGAATGCTGCCCACACTGTGCCTGCGTGCTGCAGCTTGCATCTTCGCCTTTGGGAAGCTGCCGCTCGCCGATTCTCCCGGAGGCGAAGAAGCGGCTTCTTTGCACACAGAGCATTGTGGCGAGCGCAGGGAGCTCCTGAGAGCGGTTTGTGCCGAAAGAAGCCCGGGACCGGCACTTAGCTTCGGAGAGCTGCGTATCTGCGTCTTCTGCGTGTCTTGCCGCTCTACACTCAGCCAAAAGCTTTTCCACCATATCTTGCAAGGAGAAACTCTGCCAGGAAAGAAAACATCCAAAATCTTGTTCTAAAGCTTGCACGGGGGTCTGCAAAGAGTTTGGCAAGAATGAAAGGTAGTTGTCCAAAACTCGTTCTTTTCCAATAGAATAACCATGGAAAAGGCAGGAGAGTGGTAAAGTACTGTTTTCTCTAAGTCTGAATGCTGCCCACACTGTGCCTGCGTGCTGCAGCTTGCATCTTCGCCTTTGGGAAGCTGCCGCTCGCCGATTCTCCCGGAGGCGAAGAAGCGGCTTCTTCGCACACAGAGCATTGTGGCGAGCGCAGGGAGCTCCTGAGAGCGGTTTGTGCCGAAAGAAGCCCGGGACCGGCACTTAGCTTCGGAGAGCTGCGTATCTGCGTCTTCTGCGTGTCTTGCCGCTCTACACTCAGCAAAAAGCTTTTCCACCATATCTTGCAAGGAGAAACTCTGCCAGGAAAGAAAACATCCAAAATCTTGTTCTAAAGCTTGCACGGGGGTCTGCAAAGAGTTTGGCAAGAATGAAAGGTAGTTGTCCAAAACTCGTTCTTTTCCAATAGAATAACCATGGAAAAGGCAGGAGAGTGGTAAAGTACTGTTTTCTCTAAGTCTGAAGGCTGCCCACACTGTGCCTGTGTGCCGCAGCTTGCATCTTCGCCTTTGGGAAGCTGCCGCTCGCCGATTCTCCCGGAGGCGAAGAAGCGGCTTCTTCGCACACAGAGCATTGTGGCGAGCGCAGGGAGCTGCTGAGAGCGGTTTGTGCCGAAAGAAGCCCGGGACCGGCACTTAGCTTCGGAGAGCTGCGTATCTGCGTCTTCTGCGTGTCTTGCCGCTCTACACTCAGCCAAAAGCTTTTCCACCATATCTTGCAAGGAGAAACTCTGCCAGGGAAGAAAACATCCAAAATCTTGTTCTAAAGCTTGCACGGGGGTCTGCAAAGAGTTTGGCAAGAATGAAAGGTAGTTGTCCAAAACTCGTTCTTTTCCAATAGAATAACCATGGATAAGGCAGGAGAGTGGTAAAGTACTGTTTTCTCTAAGTCTGAAGGCTGCCCACACTGTGCCTGTGTGCTGCAGCTTGCATCTTCGCCTTTGGGAAGCTGCCGCTCGCCGATTCTCCCGGAGGCGAAGAAGCGGCTTCTTCGCACACAGAGCATTGTGGCGAGCGCAGGGAGCTCCTGAGAGCGGTTTGTGCCGAAAGAAGCCCGGGACCGGCACTTAGCTTCGGAGAGCTGCGTATCTGCGTCTTCTGCGTGTCTTGCCGCTCTACACTCAGCCAAAAGCTTTTCCAGCATATCTTGCAAGGAGAAACTCTGCCAGGAAAGAAAACATCCAAAATCTTGTTCTAAAGCTTGCACGGGGGTCTGCAAAGAGTTTGGCAAGAATGAAAGGTAGTTGTCCAAAACTCGTTCTTTTCCAATAGAATAACCATGGAAAAGGCAGGAGAGTGGTAAAGTACTGTTTTCTCTAAGTCTGAAGGCTGCCCACACTGTGCCTGTGTGCTGCAGCTTGCATCTTCGCCTTTGGGAAGCTGCCGCTCGCCGATTCTCCCGGAGGCGAAGAAGCGGCTTCTTCGCACACAGAGCATTGTGGCGAGCGCAGGGAGCTGCTGAGAGCGGTTTGTGCCGAAAGAAGCCCGGGACCGGCACTTAGCTTCGGAGAGCTGCGTATCTGCGTCTTCTGCGTGTCTTGCCGCTCTACACTCAGCCAAAAGCTTTTCCACCATATCTTGCAAGGAGAAACTCTGCCAGGGAAGAAAACATCCAAAATCTTGTTCTAAAGCTTGCACGGGGGTCTGCAAAGAGTTTGGCAAGAATGAAAGGTAGTTGTCCAAAACTCGTTCTTTTCCAATAGAATAACCATGGAAAAGGCAGGAGAGTGGTAAAGTACTGTTTTCTCTAAGTCTGAAGGCTGCCCACACTGTGCCTGTGTGCTGCAGCTTGCATCTTCGCCTTTGGGAAGCTGCCGCTCGCCGATTCTCCCGGAGGCGAAGAAGCGGCTTCTTCGCACACAGAGCATTGTGGCGAGCGCAGGGAGCTCCTGAGAGCGGTTTGTGCCGAAAGAAGCCCGGGACCGGCACTTAGCTTCGGAGAGCTGCGTATCTGCGTCTTCTGCGTGTCTTGCCGCTCTACACTCAGCAAAAAGCTTTTCCACCATATCTTGCAAGGAGAAACTCTGCCAGGAAAGAAAACATCCAAAATCTTGTTCTAAAGCTTGCACGGGGGTCTGCAAAGAGTTTGGCAAGAATGAAAGGTAGTTGTCCAAAACTCGTTCTTTTCCAATAGAATAACCATGGAAAAGGCAGGAGAGTGGTAAAGTACTGTTTTCTCTAAGTCTGAAGGCTGCCCACACTGTGCCTGTGTGCTGCAGCTTGCATCTTCGCCTTTGGGAAGCTGCCGCTCGCCGATTCTCCCGGAGGCGAAGAAGCGGCTTCTTCGCACACAGAGCATTGTGGCGAGCGCAGGGAGCTCCTGAGAGCGGTTTGTGCCGAAAGAAGCCCGGGACCGGCACTTAGCTTCGGAGAGCTGCGTATCTGCGTCTTCTGCGTGTCTTGCCGCTCTACACTCAGCCAAAAGCTTTTCCACCATATCTTGCAAGGAGAAACTCTGCCAGGGAAGAAAACATCCAAAATCTTGTTCTAAAGCTTGCACGGGGGTCTGCAAAGAGTTTGGCAAGAATGAAAGGTAGTTGTCCAAAACTCGTTCTTTTCCAATAGAATAACCATGGAAAAGGCAGGAGAGTGGTAAAGTACTGTTTTCTCTAAGTCTGAAGGCTGCCCACACTGTGCCTGTGTGCTGCAGCTTGCATCTTCGCCTTTGGGAAGCTGCCGCTCGCCGATTCTCCCGGAGGCGAAGAAGCGGCTTCTTCGCACACAGAGCATTGTGGCGAGCGCAGGGAGCTCCTGAGAGCGGTTTGTGCCGAAAGAAGCCCGGGACCGGCACTTAGCTTCGGAGAGCTGCGTATCTGCGTCTTCTGCGTGTCTTGCCGCTCTACACTCAGCAAAAAGCTTTTCCACCATATCTTGCAAGGAGAAACTCTGCCAGGAAAGAAAACATCCAAAATCTTGTTCTAAAGCTTGCACGGGGGTCTGCAAAGAGTTTGGCAAGAATGAAAGGTAGTTGTCCAAAACTCGTTCTTTTCCAATAGAATAACCATGGAAAAGGCAGGAGAGTGGTAAAGTACTGTTTTCTCTAAGTCTGAAGGCTGCCCACACTGTGCCTGTGTGCTGCAGCTTGCATCTTCGCCTTTGGGAAGCTGCCGCTCGCCGATTCTCCCGGAGGCGAAGAAGCGGCTTCTTCGCACACAGAGCATTGTGGCGAGCGCAGGGAGCTCCTGAGAGCGGTTTGTGCCGAAAGAAGCCCGGGACCGGCACTTAGCTTCGGAGAGCTGCGTATCTGCGTCTTCTGCGTGTCTTGCCGCTCTACACTCAGCCAAAAGCTTTTCCACCATATCTTGCAAGGAGAAACTCTGCCAGGGAAGAAAACATCCAAAATCTTGTTCTAAAGCTTGCACGGGGGTCTGCAAAGAGTTTGGCAAGAATGAAAGGTAGTTGTCCAAAACTCGTTCTTTTCCAATAGAATAACCATGGAAAAGGCAGGAGAGTGGTAAAGTACTGTTTTCTCTAAGTCTGAAGGCTGCCCACACTGTGCCTGTGTGCTGCAGCTTGCATCTTCGCCTTTGGGAAGCTGCCGCTCGCCGATTCTCCCGGAGGCGAAGAAGCGGCTTCTTCGCACACAGAGCATTGTGGCGAGCGCAGGGAGCTCCTGAGAGCGGTTTGTGCCGAAAGAAGCCCGGGACCGGCACTTAGCTTCGGAGAGCTGCGTATCTGCGTCTTCTGCGTGTCTTGCCGCTCTACACTCAGCAAAAAGCTTTTCCACCATATCTTGCAAGGAGAAACTCTGCCAGGAAAAAAAAATCCAAAATCTTGTTCTAAAGCTTGCACGGGGGTCTGCAAAGAGTTTGGCAAGAATGAAAGGTAGTTGTCCAAAACTCGTTCTTTTCCAATAGAATAACCATGGATAAGGCAGGAGAGTGGTAAAGTACTGTTTTCTCTAAGTCTGAATGCTGCCCACACTGTGCCTGTGTGCCGCAGGTTGCATCTTCGCCTTTGGGAAGCTGCCACTCGCCGATTCTCCCGGAGGCGAAGAAGCGGCTTCTTCGCACACAGAGCATTGTGGCGAGCGCAGGGAGCTGCTGAGAGCGGTTTGTGCCGAAAGAAGCCCGGGACCGGCACTTAGCTTCGGAGAGCTGCGTATCTGCGTCTTCTGCGTGTCTTGCCGCTCTACACTCAGCAAAAAGCTTTTCCACCATATCTTGCAAGGAGAAACTCTGCCAGGAAAGAAAACATCCAAAATCTTGTTCTAAAGCTTGCACGGGGGTCTGCAAAGAGTTTGGCAAGAATGAAAGGTAGTTGTCCAAAACTCGTTCTTTTCCAATAGAATAACCATGGAAAAGGCAGGAGAGTGGTAAAGTACTGTTTTCTCTAAGTCTGAAGGCTGCCCACACTGTGCCTGCGTGCTGCAGCTTGCATCTTCGCCTTTGGGAAGCTGCCGCTCGCCGATTCTCCCGGAGGCGAAGAAGCGGCTTCTTCGCACACAGAGCATTGTGGCGAGCGCAGGGAGCTCCTGAGAGCGGTTTGTGCCGAAAGAAGCCCGGGACCGGCACTTAGCTTCGGAGAGCTGCGTATCTGCGTCTTCTGCGTGTCTTGCCGCTCTACACTCAGCAAAAAGCTTTTCCACCATATCTTGCAAGGAGAAACTCTGCCAGGAAAGAAAACATCCAAAATCTTGTTCTAAAGCTTGCACGGGGGTCTGCAAAGAGTTTGGCAAGAATGAAAGGTAGTTATCCAAAACTCGTTCTTTTCCAATAGAATAACCATGGAAAAGGCAGGAGAGTGGTAAAGTACTGTTTTCTCTAAGTCTGAAGGCTGCCCACACTGTGCCTGTGTGCCGCAGCTTGCATCTTCGCCTTTGGGAAGCTGCCGCTCGCCGATTCTCCCGGAGGCGAAGAAGCGGCTTCTTCGCACACAGAGCATTGTGGCGAGCGCAGGGAGCTCCTGAGAGCGGTTTGTGCCGAAAGAAGCCCGGGACCGGCACTTAGCTTCGGAGAGCTGCGTATCTGCGTCTTCTGCGTGTCTTGCCGCTCTACACTCAGCAAAAAGCTTTTCCACCATATCTTGCAAGGAGAAACTCTGCCAGGAAAGAAAACATCCAAAATCTTGTTCTAAAGCTTGCACGGGGGTCTGCAAAGAGTTTGGCAAGAATGAAAGGTAGTTGTCCAAAACTCGTTCTTTTCCAATAGAATAACCATGGAAAAGGCAGGAGAGTGGTAAAGTACTGTTTTCTCTAAGTCTGAAGGCTGCCCACACTGTGCCTGCGTGCTGCAGCTTGCATCTTCGCCTTTGGGAAGCTGCCGCTCGCCGATTCTCCCGGAGGCGAAGAAGCGGCTTCTTCGCACACAGAGCATTGTGGCGAGCGCAGGGAGCTCCTGAGAGCGGTTTGTGCCGAAAGAAGCCCGGGACCGGCACTTAGCTTCGGAGAGCTGCGTATCTGCGTCTTCTGCGTGTCTTGCCGCTCTACACTCAGCCAAAAGCTTTTCCACCATATCTTGCAAGGAGAAACTCTGCCAGGGAAGAAAACATCCAAAATCTTGTTCTAAAGCTTGCACGGGGGTCTGCAAAGAGTTTGGCAAGAATGAAAGGTAGTTGTCCAAAACTCGTTCTTTTCCAATAGAATAACCATGGAAAAGGCAGGAGAGTGGTAAAGTACTGTTTTCTCTAAGTCTGAAGGCTGCCCACACTGTGCCTGTGTGCTGCAGCTTGCATCTTCGCCTTTGGGAAGCTGCCGCTCGCCGATTCTCCCGCAGGCGAAGAAGCGGCTTCTTCGCACACAGAGCATTGTGGCGAGCGCAGGGAGCTCCTGAGAGCGGTTTGTGCCGAAAGAAGCCCGGGACCGGCACTTAGCTTCGGAGAGCTGCGTATCTGCGTCTTCTGCGTGTCTTGCCGCTCTACACTCAGCAAAAAGCTTTTCCACCATATCTTGCAAGGAGAAACTCTGCCAGGAAAAAAAAATCCAAAATCTTGTTCTAAAGCTTGCACGGGGGTCTGCAAAGAGTTTGGCAAGAATGAAAGGTAGTTGTCCAAAACTCGTTCTTTTCCAATAGAATAACCATGGATAAGGCAGGAGAGTGGTAAAGTACTGTTTTCTCTAAGTCTGAATGCTGCCCACACTGTGCCTGTGTGCCGCAGGTTGCATCTTTGCCTTTGGGAAGCTGCCGCTCGCCGATTCTCCCGGAGGCGAAGAAGCGGCTTCTTCGCACACAGAGCATTGTGGCGAGCGCAGGGAGCTCCTGAGAGCGGTTTGTGCCGAAAGAAGCCCGGGACCGGCACTTAGCTTCGGAGAGCTGCGTATCTGCGTCTTCTGCGTGTCTTGCCGCTCTACACTCAGCCAAAAGCTTTTCCACCATATCTTGCAAGGAGAAACTCTGCCAGGAAAGAAAACATCCAAAATCTTGTTCTAAAGCTTGCACGGGGGTCTGCAAAGAGTTTGGCAAGAATGAAAGGTAGTTATCCAAAACTCGTTCTTTTCCAATAGAATAACCATGGAAAAGGCAGGAGAGTGGTAAAGTACTGTTTTCTCTAAGTCTGAAGGCTGCCCACACTGTGCCTGTGTGCCGCAGCTTGCATCTTCGCCTTTGGGAAGCTGCCGCTCGCCGATTCTCCCGGAGGCGAAGAAGCGGCTTCTTCGCACACAGAGCATTGTGGTGAGCGCAGGGAGCTCCTGAAAGCGGTTTGTGCCGAAAGAAGCCCGGGACCGGCACTTAGCTTCGGAGAGCTGCGTATCTGCGTCTTCTGCGTGTCTTGCCGCTCTACACTCAGCCAAAAGCTTTTCCACCATATCTTGCAAGGAGAAACTCTGCCAGGAAAGAAAATATCCAAAATCTTGTTCTTAAGCTTGCACGGGGGTCTGCAAAGAGTTTGGCAAGAATGAAAGGTAGTTGTCCAAAACTCGTTCTTTTCCAATAGAATAACCATGGAAAAGGCAGGAGAGTGGTAAAGTACTGTTTTCTCTAAGTCTGAAGGCTGCCCACACTGTGCCTGTGTGCCGCAGGTTGCATCTTCGCCTTTGGGAAGCTGCCGCTCGCCGATTCTCCCGGAGGCGAAGAAGCGGCTTCTTCGCACACAGAGCATTGTGGCGAGCGCAGGGAGCTCCTGAGAGCGGTTTGTGCCGAAAGAAGCCCGGGACCGGCACTTAGCTTCGGAGAGCTGCGTATCTGCGTCTTCTGCGTGTCTTGCCGCTCTACACTCAGCAAAAAGCTTTTCCACCATATCTTGCAAGGAGAAACTCTGCCAGGAAAGAAAACATCCAAAATCTTGTTCTAAAGCTTGCACGGGGGTCTGCAAAGAGTTTGGCAAGAATGAAAGGTAGTTGTCCAAAACTCGTTCTTTTCCAATAGAATAACCATGGAAAAGGCAGGAGAGTGGTAAAGTACTGTTTTCTCTAAGTCTGAAGGCTGCCCACACTGTGCCTGCGTGATGCAGCTTGCATCTTCGCCTTTGGGAAGCTGCCGCTCGCCGATTCTCCCGGAGGCGAAGAAGCGGCTTCTTCGCACACAGAGCATTGTGGCGAGCGCAGGGAGCTGCTGAGAGCGGTTTGTGCCGAAAGAAGCCCGGGACCGGCACTTAGCTTCGGAGAGCTGCGTATCTGCGTCTTCTGCGTGTCTTGCCGCTCTACACTCAGCAAAAAGCTTTTCCACCATATCTTGCAAGGAGAAACTCTGCCAGGAAAGAAAACATCCAAAATCTTGTTCTAAAGCTTGCACGGGGGTCTGCAAAGAGTTTGGCAAGAATGAAAGGTAGTTGTCCAAAACTCGTTCTTTTCCAATAGAATAACCATGGAAAAGGCAGGAGAGTGGTAAAGTACTGTTTTCTCTAAGTCTGAAGGCTGCCCACACTGTGCCTGTGTGCTGCAGCTTGCATCTTCGCCTTTGGGAAGCTGCCGCTCGCCGATTCTCCCGGAGGTGAAGAAGCGGCTTCTTCGCACACAGAGCATTGTGGCGAGCGCAGGGAGCTGCTGAGAGCGGTTTGTGCCGAAAGAAGCCCGGGACCGGCACTTAGCTTCGGAGAGCTGCGTATCTGCGTCTTCTGCGTGTCTTGCCGCTGTACACTCAGCCAAAAGCTTTTCCACCATATCTTGCAAGGAGAAACTCTGCCAGGAAAGAAAACATCCAAAATCTTGTTCTAAAGCTTGCACGGGGGTCTGCAAAGAGTTTGGCAAGAATGAAAGGTAGTTGTCCAAAACTCGTTCTTTTCCAATAGAATAACCATGGAAAAGGCAGGAGAGTGGTAAAGTACTGTTTTCTCTAAGTCTGAATGCTGCCCACACTGTGCCTGTGTGCTGCAGCTTGCATCTTCGCCTTTGGGAAGCTGCCGCTCGCCGATTCTCCCGGAGGCGAAGAAGCGGCTTCTTCGCACACAGAGCATTGTGGCGAGCGCAGGGAGCTCCTGAGAGCGGTTTGTGCCGAAAGAAGCCCGGGACCGGCACTTAGCTTCGGAGAGCTGCGTATCTGCGTCTTCTGCGTGTCTTGCCGCTCTACACTCAGCCAAAAGCTTTTCCACCATATCTTGCAAGGAGAAACTCTGCCAGGAAAGAAAACATCCAAAATCTTGTTCTAAAGCTTGCACGGGGGTCTGCAAAGAGTTTGGCAAGAATGAAAGGTAGTTATCCAAAACTCGTTCTTTTCCAATAGAATAACCATGGAAAAGGCAGGAGAGTGGTAAAGTACTGTTTTCTCTAAGTCTGAAGGCTGCCCACACTGTGCCTGTGTGCCGCAGCTTGCATCTTCGCCTTTGGGAAGCTGCCGCTCGCCGATTCTCCCGGAGGCGAAGAAGCGGCTTCTTCGCACACAGAGCATTGTGGCGAGCGCAGGGAGCTCCTGAGAGCGGTTTGTGCCGAAAGAAGCCCGGGACCGGCACTTAGCTTCGGAGAGCTGCGTATCTGCGTCTTCTGCGTGTCTTGCCGCTCTACACTCAGCAAAAAGCTTTTCCAGCATATCTTGCAAGGAGAAACTCTGCCAGGGAAGAAAACATCCAAAATCTTGTTCTAAAGCTTGCACGGGGGTCTGCAAAGAGTTTGGCAAGAATGAAAGGTAGTTGTCCAAAACTCGTTCTTTTCCAATAGAATAACCATGGAAAAGGCAGGAGAGTGGTAAAGTACTGTTTTCTCTAAGTCTGAAGGCTGCCCACACTGTGCCTGTGTGCTGCAGCTTGCATCTTCGCCTTTGGGAAGCTGCCGCTCGCCGATTCTCCCGGAGGCGAAGAAGCGGCTTCTTCGCACACAGAGCATTGTGGCGAGCGCAGGGAGCTCCTGAGAGCGGTTTGTGCCGAAAGAAGCCCGGGACCGGCACTTAGCTTCGGAGAGCTGCGTATCTGCGTCTTCTGCGTGTCTTGCCGCTCTACACTCAGCAAAAAGCTTTTCCACCATATCTTGCAAGGAGAAACTCTGCCAGGAAAGAAAACATCCAAAATCTTGTTCTAAAGCTTGCACGGGGGTCTGCAAAGAGTTTGGCAAGAATGAAAGGTAGTTGTCCAAAACTCGTTCTTTTCCAATAGAATAACCATGGAAAAGGCAGGAGAGTGGTAAAGTACTGTTTTCTCTAAGTCTGAAGGCTGCCCACACTGTGCCTGTGTGCTGCAGCTTGCATCTTCGCCTTTGGGAAGCTGCCGCTCGCCGATTCTCCCGGAGGCGAAGAAGCGGCTTCTTCGCACACAGAGCATTGTGGCGAGCGCAGGGAGCTCCTGAGAGCGGTTTGTGCCGAAAGAAGCCCGGGACCGGCACTTAGCTTCGGAGAGCTGCGTATCTGCGTCTTCTGCGTGTCTTGCCGCTCTACACTCAGCCAAAAGCTTTTCCACCATATCTTGCAAGGAGAAACTCTGCCAGGAAAGAAAACATCCAAAATCTTGTTCTAAAGCTTGCACGGGGGTCTGCAAAGAGTTTGGCAAGAATGAAAGGTAGTTGTCCAAAACTCGTTCTTTTCCAATAGAATAACCATGGAAAAGGCAGGAGAGTGGTAAAGTACTGTTTTCTCTAAGTCTGAAGGCTGCCCACACTGTGCCTGCGTGCTGCAGCTTGCATCTTCGCCTTTGGGAAGCTGCCGCTCGCCGATTCTCCCAGAGGCGAAGAAGCGGCTTCTTCGCACACAGAGCATTGTGGCGAGCGCAGGGAGCTCCTGAGAGCGGTTTGTGCCGAAAGAAGCCCGGGACCGGCACTTAGCTTCGGAGAGCTGCGTATCTGCGTCTTCTGCGTGTCTTGCCGCTCTACACTCAGCCAAAAGCTTTTCCACCATATCTTGCAAGGAGAAACTCTGCCAGGGAAGAAAACATCCAAAATCTTGTTCTAAAGCTTGCACGGGGGTCTGCAAAGAGTTTGGCAAGAATGAAAGGTAGTTGTCCAAAATTCGTTCTTTTCCAATAGAATAACCATGGAAAAGGCAGGAGAGTGGTAAAGTACTGTTTTCTCTAAGTCTGAAGGCTGCCCACACTGTGCCTGTGTGCTGCAGCTTGCATCTTCGCCTTTGGGAAGCTGCCGCTCGCCGATTCTCCCGCAGGCGAAGAAGCGGCTTCTTCGCACACAGAGCATTGTGGCGAGCGCAGGGAGCTGCTGAGAGCGGTTTGTGCCGAAAGAAGCCCGGGACCGGCACTTAGCTTCGGAGAGCTGCGTATCTGCGTCTTCTGCGTGTCTTGCCGCTCTACACTCAGCCAAAAGCTTTTCCACCATATCTTGCAAGGAGAAACTCTGCCAGGAAAGAAAACATCCAAAATCTTGTTCTAAAGCTTGCACGGGGGTCTGCAAAGAGTTTGGCAAGAATGAAAGGTAGTTGTCCAAAACTCGTTCTTTTCCAATAGAATAACCATGGAAAAGGCAGGAGAGTGGTAAAGTACTGTTTTCTCTAAGTCTGAAGGCTGCCCACACTGTGCCTGCGTGATGCAGCTTGCATCTTCGCCTTTGGGAAGCTGCCGCTCGCCGATTCTCCCGGAGGCGAAGAAGCGGCTTCTTCGCACACAGAGCATTGTGGCGAGCGCAGGGAGCTGCTGAGAGCGGTTTGTGCCGAAAGAAGCCCGGGACCGGCACTTAGCTTCGGAGAGCTGCGTATCTGCGTCTTCTGCGTGTCTTGCCGCTCTACACTCAGCAAAAAGCTTTTCCACCATATCTTGCAAGGAGAAACTCTGCCAGGAAAGAAAACATCCAAAATCTTGTTCTAAAGCTTGCACGGGGGTCTGCAAAGAGTTTGGCAAGAATGAAAGGTAGTTGTCCAAAACTCGTTCTTTTCCAATAGAATAACCATGGAAAAGGCAGGAGAGTGGTAAAGTACTGTTTTCTCTAAGTCTGAAGGCTGCCCACACTGTGCCTGTGTGCTGCAGCTTGCATCTTCGCCTTTGGGAAGCTGCCGCTCGCCGATTCTCCCGGAGGCGAAGAAGCGGCTTCTTCGCACACAGAGCATTGTGGCGAGCGCAGGGAGCTCCTGAGAGCGGTTTGTGCCGAAAGAAGCCCGGGACCGGCACTTAGCTTCGGAGAGCTGCGTATCTGCGTCTTCTGCGTGTCTTGCCGCTCTACACTCAGCAAAAAGCTTTTCCACCATATCTTGCAAGGAGAAACTCTGCCAGGAAAGAAAACATCCAAAATCTTGTTCTAAAGCTTGCACGGGGGTCTGCAAAGAGTTTGGCAAGAATGAAAGGTAGTTGTCCAAAACTCGTTCTTTTCCAATAGAATAACCATGGAAAAGGCAGGAGAGTGGTAAAGTACTGTTTTCTCGAAGTCTGAAGGCTGCCCACACTGTGCCTGCGTGATGCAGCTTGCATCTTCGCCTTTGGGAAGCTGCCGCTCGCCGATTCTCCCGGAGGCGAAGAAGCGGCTTCTTCGCACACAGAGCATTGTGGCGAGCGCAGGGAGCTGCTGAGAGCGGTTTGTGCCGAAAGAAGCCCGGGACCGGCACTTAGCTTCGGAGAGCTGCGTATCTGCGTCTTCTGCGTGTCTTGCCGCTCTACACTCAGCCAAAAGCTTTTCCACCATATCTTGCAAGGAGAAACTCTGCCAGGAAAGAAAACATCCAAAATCTTGTTCTAAAGCTTGCACGGGGGTCTGCAAAGAGTTTGGCAAGAATGAAAGGTAGTTGTCCAAAACTCGTTCTTTTCCAATAGAATAACCATGGATAAGGCAGGAGAGTGGTAAAGTACTGTTTTCTCTAAGTCTGAATGCTGCCCACACTGTGCCTGTGTGCTGCAGCTTGCATCTTCGCCTTTGGGAAGCTGCCGCTCGCCGATTCTCCCGGAGGCGAAGAAGCGGCTTCTTCGCACACAGAGCATTGTGGCGAGCGCAGGGAGCTCCTGAGAGCGGTTTGTGCCGAAAGAAGCCCGGGACCGGCACTTAGCTTCGGAGAGCTGCGTATCTGCGTCTTCTGCGTGTCTTGCCGCTCTACACTCAGCAAAAAGCTTTTCCAGCATATCTTGCAAGGAGAAACTCTGCCAGGGAAGAAAACATCCAAAATCTTGTTCTAAAGCTTGCACGGGGGTCTGCAAAGAGTTTGGCAAGAATGAAAGGTAGTTGTGCAAAACTCGTTCTTTTCCAATAGAATAACCATGGAAAAGGCAGGAGAGTGGTAAAGTACTGTTTTCTCTAAGTCTGAAGGCTGCCCACACTGTGCCTGTGTGCTGCAGCTTGCATCTTCGCCTTTGGGAAGCTGCCGCTCGCCGATTCTCCCGGAGGCGAAGAAGCGGCTTCTTCGCACACAGAGCATTGTGGCGAGCGCAGGGAGCTCCTGAGAGCGGTTTGTGCCGAAAGAAGCCCGGGACCGGCACTTAGCTTCGGAGAGCTGCGTATCTGCGTCTTCTGCGTGTCTTGCCGCTCTACACTCAGCAAAAAGCTTTTCCACCATATCTTGCAAGGAGAAACTCTGCCAGGGAAGAAAACATCCAAAATCTTGTTCTAAAGCTTGCACGGGGGTCTGCAAAGAGTTTGGCAAGAATGAAAGGTAGTTGTCCAAAACTCGTTCTTTTCCAATAGAATAACCATGGAAAAGGCAGGAGAGTGGTAAAGTACTGTTTTCTCTAAGTCTGAAGGCTGCCCACACTGTGCCTGTGTGCTGCAGCTTGCATCTTCGCCTTTGGGAAGCTGCCGCTCGCCGATTCTCCCGCAGGCGAAGAAGCGGCTTCTTCGCACACAGAGCATTGTGGCGAGCGCAGGGAGCTCCTGAGAGCGGTTTGTGCCGAAAGAAGCCCGGGACCGGCACTTAGCTTCGGAGAGCTGCGTATCTGCGTCTTCTGCGTGTCTTGCCGCTCTACACTCAGCAAAAAGCTTTTCCAGCATATCTTGCAAGGAGAAACTCTGCCAGGAAAGAAAACATCCAAAATCTTGTTCTAAAGCTTGCACGGGGGTCTGCAAAGAGTTTGGCAAGAATGAAAGGTAGTTGTCCAAAACTCGTTCTTTTCCAATAGAATAACCATGGAAAAGGCAGGAGAGTGGTAAAGTACTGTTTTCTCTAAGTCTGAAGGCTGCCCACACTGTGCCTGTGTGCTGCAGCTTGCATCTTCGCCTTTGGGAAGCTGCCGCTCGCCGATTCTCCCGGAGGCGAAGAAGCGGCTTCTTCGCACACAGAGCATTGTGGCGAGCGCAGGGAGCTCCTGAGAGCGGTTTGTGCCGAAAGAAGCCCGGGACCGGCACTTAGCTTCGGAGAGCTGCGTATCTGCGTCTTCTGCGTGTCTTGCCGCTCTACACTCAGCCAAAAGCTTTTCCACCATATCTTGCAAGGAGAAACTCTGCCAGGAAAGAAAACATCCAAAATCTTGTTCTAAAGCTTGCACGGGGGTCTGCAAAGAGTTTGGCAAGAATGAAAGGTAGTTGTCCAAAACTCGTTCTTTTCCAATAGAATAACCATGGATAAGGCAGGAGAGTGGTAAAGTACTGTTTTCTCTAAGTCTGAAGGCTGCCCACACTGTGCCTGTGTGCTGCAGCTTGCATCTTCGCCTTTGGGAAGCTGCCGCTCGCCGATTCTCCCGGAGGCGAAGAAGCGGCTTCTTCGCACACAGAGCATTGTGGCGAGCGCAGGGAGCTCCTGAGAGCGGTTTGTGCCGAAAGAAGCCCGGGACCGGCACTTAGCTTCGGAGAGCTGCGTATCTGCGTCTTCTGCGTGTCTTGCCGCTCTACACTCAGCAAAAAGCTTTTCCACCATATCTTGCAAGGAGAAACTCTGCCAGGAAAGAAAACATCCAAAATCTTGTTCTAAAGCTTGCACGGGGGTCTGCAAAGAGTTTGGCATGAATGAAAGGTAGTTGTCCAAAACTCGTTCTTTTCCAATAGAATAACCATGGAAAAGGCAGGAGAGTGGTAAAGTACTGTTTTCTCTAAGTCTGAAGGCTGCCCACACTGTGCCTGTGTGCTGCAGCTTGCATCTTCGCCTTTGGGAAGCTGCCGCTCGCCGATTCTCCCGGAGGCGAAGAAGCGGCTTCTTCGCACACAGAGCATTGTGGCGAGCGCAGGGAGCTCCTGAGAGCGGTTTGTGCCGAAAGAAGCCCGGGACCGGCACTTAGCTTCGGAGAGCTGCGTATCTGCGTCTTCTGCGTGTCTTGCCGCTCTACACTCAGCCAAAAGCTTTTCCACCATATCTTGCAAGGAGAAACTCTGCCAGGAAAGAAAACATCCAAAATCTTGTTCTAAAGCTTGCACGGGGGTCTGCAAAGAGTTTGGCAAGAATGAAAGGTAGTTGTCCAAAATTCGTTCTTTTCCAATAGAATAACCATGGAAAAGGCAGGAGAGTGGTAAAGTACTGTTTTCTCTAAGTCTGAAGGCTGCCCACACTGTGCCTGTGTGCTGCAGCTTGCATCTTCGCCTTTGGGAAGCTGCCGCTCGCCGATTCTCCCGCAGGCGAAGAAGCGGCTTCTTCGCACACAGAGCATTGTGGCGAGCGCAGGGAGCTCCTGAGAGCGGTTTGTGCCGAAAGAAGCCCGGGACCGGCACTTAGCTTCGGAGAGCTGCGTATCTGCGTCTTCTGCGTGTCTTGCCGCTCTACACTCAGCCAAAAGCTTTTCCACCATATCTTGCAAGGAGAAACTCTGCCAGGAAAGAAAACATCCAAAATCTTGTTCTAAAGCTTGCACGGGGGTCTGCAAAGAGTTTGGCAAGAATGAAAGGTAGTTGTCCAAAACTCGTTCTTTTCCAATAGAATAACCATGGAAAAGGCAGGAGAGTGGTAAAGTACTGTTTTCTCTAAGTCTGAAGGCTGCCCACACTGTGCCTGCGTGATGCAGCTTGCATCTTCGCCTTTGGGAAGCTGCCGCTCGCCGATTCTCCCGGAGGCGAAGAAGCGGCTTCTTCGCACACAGAGCATTGTGGCGAGCGCACGGAGCTGCTGAGAGCGGTTTGTGCCGAAAGAAGCCCGGGACCGGCACTTAGCTTCGGAGAGCTGCGTATCTGCGTCTTCTGCGTGTCTTGCCGCTCTACACTCAGCCAAAAGCTTTTCCACCATATCTTGCAAGGAGAAATTCTGCCAGGAAAGAAAACATCCAAAATCTTGTTCTAAAGCTTGCACGGGGGTCTGCAAAGAGTTTGGCAAGAATGAAAGGTAGTTGTCCAAAACTCGTTCTTTTCCAATAGAATAACCATGGAAAAGGCAGGAGAGTGGTAAAGTACTGTTTTCTCTAAGTCTGAATGCTGCCCACACTGTGCCTGTGTGCTGCAGCTTGCATCTTCGCCTTTGGGAAGCTGCCGCTCGCCGATTCTCCCGGAGGCGAAGAAGCGGCTTCTTCGCACACAGAGCATTGTGGCGAGCGCAGGGAGCTGCTGAGAGCGGTTTGTGCCGAAAGAAGCCCGGGACCGGCACTTAGCTTCGGAGAGCTGCGTATCTGCGTCTTCTGCGTGTCTTGCCGCTCTACACTCAGCAAAAAGCTTTTCCACCATATCTTGCAAGGAGAAACTCTGCCAGGAAAGAAAACATCCAAAATCTTGTTCTAAAGCTTGCACGGGGGTCTGCAAAGAGTTTGGCAAGAATGAAAGGTAGTTGTCCAAAACTCGTTCTTTTCCAATAGAATAACCATGGAAAAGGCAGGAGAGTGGTAAAGTACTGTTTTCTCTAAGTCTGAAGGCTGCCCACACTGTGCCTGTGTGCTGCAGCTTGCATCTTCGCCTTTGGGAAGCTGCCGCTCGCCGATTCTCCCGGAGGCGAAGAAGCGGCTTCTTCGCACACAGAGCATTGTGGCGAGCGCAGGGAGCTCCTGAGAGCGGTTTGTGCCGAAAGAAGCCCGGGACCGGCACTTAGCTTCGGAGAGCTGCGTATCTGCGTCTTCTGCGTGTCTTGCCGCTCTACACTCAGCAAAAAGCTTTTCCAGCATATCTTGCAAGGAGAAACTCTGCCAGGGAAGAAAACATCCAAAATCTTGTTCTAAAGCTTGCACGGGGGTGTGCAAAGAGTTTGGCAAGAATGAAAGGTAGTTGTGCAAAACTCGTTCTTTTCCAATAGAATAACCATGGAAAAGGCAGGAGAGTGGTAAAGTACTGTTTTCTCTAAGTCTGAAGGCTGCCCACACTGTGCCTGTGTGCTGCAGCTTGCATCTTCGCCTTTGGGAAGCTGCCGCTCGCCGATTCTCCCGGAGGCGAAGAAGCGGCTTCTTCGCACACAGAGCATTGTGGCGAGCGCAGGGAGCTCCTGAGAGCGGTTTGTGCCGAAAGAAGCCCGGGACCGGCACTTAGCTTCGGAGAGCTGCGTATCTGCGTCTTCTGCGTGTCTTGCCGCTCTACACTCAGCAAAAAGCTTTTCCAGCATATCTTGCAAGGAGAAACTCTGCCAGGGAAGAAAACATCCAAAATCTTGTTCTAAAGCTTGCACGGGGGTCTGCAAAGAGTTTGGCAAGAATGAAAGGTAGTTGTCCAAAACTCGTTCTTTTCCAATAGAATAACCATGGATAAGGCAGGAGAGTGGTAAAGTACTGTTTTCTCTAAGTCTGAAGGCTGCCCACACTGTGCCTGTGTGCTGCAGCTTGCATCTTCGCCTTTGGGAAGCTGCCGCTCGCCGATTCTCCCGGAGGCGAAGAAGCGGCTTCTTCGCACACAGAGCATTGTGGCGAGCGCAGGGAGCTCCTGAGAGCGGTTTGTGCCGAAAGAAGCCCGGGACCGGCACTTAGCTTCGGAGAGCTGCGTATCTGCGTCTTCTGCGTGTCTTGCCGCTCTACACTCAGCAAAAAGCTTTTCCAGCATATCTTGCAAGGAGAAACTCTGCCAGGAAAGAAAACATCCAAAATCTTGTTCTAAAGCTTGCACGGGGGTCTGCAAAGAGTTTGGCAAGAATGAAAGGTAGTTGTCCAAAACTCGTTCTTTTCCAATAGAATAACCATGGAAAAGGCAGGAGAGTGGTAAAGTACTGTTTTCTCTAAGTCTGAAGGCTGCCCACACTGTGCCTGTGTGCTGCAGCTTGCATCTTCGCCTTTGGGAAGCTGCCGCTCGCCGATTCTCCCGGAGGCGAAGAAGCGGCTTCTTCGCACACAGAGCATTGTGGCGAGCGCAGGGAGCTGCTGAGAGCGGTTTGTGCCGAAAGAAGCCCGGGACCGGCACTTAGCTTCGGAGAGCTGCGTATCTGCGTCTTCTGCGTGTCTTGCCGCTCTACACTCAGCCAAAAGCTTTTCCACCATATCTTGCAAGGAGAAACTCTGCCAGGAAAGAAAACATCCAAAATCTTGTTCTAAAGCTTGCACGGGGGTCTGCAAAGAGTTTGGCAAGAATGAAAGGTAGTTGTCCAAAACTCGTTCTTTTCCAATAGAATAACCATGGATAAGGCAGGAGAGTGGTAAAGTACTGTTTTCTCTAAGTCTGAAGGCTGCCCACACTGTGCCTGTGTGCTGCAGCTTGCATCTTCGCCTTTGGGAAGCTGCCGCTCGCCGATTCTCCCGGAGGCGAAGAAGCGGCTTCTTCACACACAGAGCATTGTGGCGAGCGCAGGGAGCTCCTGAGAGCGGTTTGTGCCGAAAGAAGCCCGGGACCGGCACTTAGCTTCGGAGAGCTGCGTATCTGCGTCTTCTGCGTGTCTTGCCGCTCTACACTCAGCAAAAAGCTTTTCCACCATATCTTGCAAGGAGAAACTCTGCCAGGAAAGAAAACATCCAAAATCTTGTTCTAAAGCTTGCACGGGGGTCTGCAAAGAGTTTGGCAAGAATGAAAGGTAGTTGTCCAAAACTCGTTCTTTTCCAATAGAATAACCATGGAAAAGGCAGGAGAGTGGTAAAGTACTGTTTTCTCTAAGTCTGAAGGCTGCCCACACTGTGCCTGTGTGCTGCAGCTTGCATCTTCGCCTTTGGGAAGCTGCCGCTCGCCGATTCTCCCGGAGGCGAAGAAGCGGCTTCTTCGCACACAGAGCATTGTGGCGAGCGCAGGGAGCTCCTGAGAGCGGTTTGTGCCGAAAGAAGCCCGGGACCGGCACTTAGCTTCGGAGAGCTGCGTATCTGCGTCTTCTGCGTGTCTTGCCGCTCTACACTCAGCAAAAAGCTTTTCCACCATATCTTGCAAGGAGAAACTCTGCCAGGGAAGAAAACATCCAAAATCTTGTTCTAAAGCTTGCACGGGGGTGTGCAAAGAGTTTGGCAAGAATGAAAGGTAGTTGTGCAAAACTCGTTCTTTTCCAATAGAATAACCATGGAAAAGGCAGGAGAGTGGTAAAGTACTGTTTTCTCTAAGTCTGAAGGCTGCCCACACTGTGCCTGTGTGCTGCAGCTTGCATCTTCGCCTTTGGGAAGCTGCCGCTCGCCGATTCTCCCGGAGGCGAAGAAGCGGCTTCTTCGCACACAGAGCATTGTGGCGAGCGCAGGGAGCTCCTGAGAGCGGTTTGTGCCGAAAGAAGCCCGGGACCGGCACTTAGCTTCGGAGAGCTGCGTATCTGCGTCTTCTGCGTGTCTTGCCGCTCTACACTCAGCAAAAAGCTTTTCCAGCATATCTTGCAAGGAGAAACTCTGCCAGGGAAGAAAACATCCAAAATCTTGTTCTAAAGCTTGCACGGGGGTCTGCAAAGAGTTTGGCAAGAATGAAAGGTAGTTGTCCAAAACTCGTTCTTTTCCAATAGAATAACCATGGATAAGGCAGGAGAGTGGTAAAGTACTGTTTTCTCTAAGTCTGAAGGCTGCCCACACTGTGCCTGTGTGCTGCAGCTTGCATCTTCGCCTTTGGGAAGCTGCCGCTCGCCGATTCTCCCGGAGGCGAAGAAGCGGCTTCTTCGCACACAGAGCATTGTGGCGAGCGCAGGGAGCTCCTGAGAGCGGTTTGTGCCGAAAGAAGCCCGGGACCGGCACTTAGCTTCGGAGAGCTGCGTATCTGCGTCTTCTGCGTGTCTTGCCGCTCTACACTCAGCAAAAAGCTTTTCCAGCATATCTTGCAAGGAGAAACTCTGCCAGGAAAGAAAACATCCAAAATCTTGTTCTAAAGCTTGCACGGGGGTCTGCAAAGAGTTTGGCAAGAATGAAAGGTAGTTGTCCAAAACTCGTTCTTTTCCAATAGAATAACCATGGAAAAGGCAGGAGAGTGGTAAAGTACTGTTTTCTCTAAGTCTGAAGGCTGCCCACACTGTGCCTGTGTGCTGCAGCTTGCATCTTCGCCTTTGGGAAGCTGCCGCTCGCCGATTCTCCCGGAGGCGAAGAAGCGGCTTCTTCGCACACAGAGCATTGTGGCGAGCGCAGGGAGCTGCTGAGAGCGGTTTGTGCCGAAAGAAGCCCGGGACCGGCACTTAGCTTCGGAGAGCTGCGTATCTGCGTCTTCTGCGTGTCTTGCCGCTCTACACTCAGCCAAAAGCTTTTCCACCATATCTTGCAAGGAGAAACTCTGCCAGGAAAGAAAACATCCAAAATCTTGTTCTAAAGCTTGCACGGGGGTCTGCAAAGAGTTTGGCAAGAATGAAAGGTAGTTGTCCAAAACTCGTTCTTTTCCAATAGAATAACCATGGATAAGGCAGGAGAGTGGTAAAGTACTGTTTTCTCTAAGTCTGAAGGCTGCCCACACTGTGCCTGTGTGCTGCAGCTTGCATCTTCGCCTTTGGGAAGCTGCCGCTCGCCGATTCTCCCGGAGGCGAAGAAGCGGCTTCTTCACACACAGAGCATTGTGGCGAGCGCAGGGAGCTCCTGAGAGCGGTTTGTGCCGAAAGAAGCCCGGGACCGGCACTTAGCTTCGGAGAGCTGCGTATCTGCGTCTTCTGCGTGTCTTGCCGCTCTACACTCAGCCAAAAGCTTTTCCACCATATCTTGCAAGGAGAAACTCTGCCAGGAAAGAAAACATCCAAAATCTTGTTCTAAAGCTTGCACGGGGGTCTGCAAAGAGTTTGGCAAGAATGAAAGGTAGTTGTCCAAAACTCGTTCTTTTCCAATAGAATAACCATGGAAAAGGCAGGAGAGTGGTAAAGTACTGTTTTCTCTAAGTCTGAAGGCTGCCCACACTGTGCCTGTGTGCTGCAGCTTGCATCTTCGCCTTTGGGAAGCTGCCGCTCGCCGATTCTCCCGGAGGCGAAGAAGCGGCTTCTTCGCACACAGAGCATTGTGGCGAGCGCAGGGAGCTCCTGAGAGCGGTTTGTGCCGAAAGAAGCCCGGGACCGGCACTTAGCTTCGGAGAGCTGCGTATCTGCGTCTTCTGCGTGTCTTGCCGCTCTACACTCAGCCAAAAGCTTTTCCACCATATCTTGCAAGGAGAAACTCTGCCAGGAAAGAAAACATCCAAAATCTTGTTCTAAAGCTTGCACGGGGGTCTGCAAAGAGTTTGGCAAGAATGAAAGGTAGTTGTCCAAAATTCGTTCTTTTCCAATAGAATAACCATGGAAAAGGCAGGAGAGTGGTAAAGTACTGTTTTCTCTAAGTCTGAAGGCTGCCCACACTGTGCCTGTGTGCTGCAGCTTGCATCTTCGCCTTTGGGAAGCTGCCGCTCGCCGATTCTCCCGCAGGCGAAGAAGCGGCTTCTTCGCACACAGAGCATTGTGGCGAGCGCAGGGAGCTCCTGAGAGCGGTTTGTGCCGAAAGAAGCCCGGGACCGGCACTTAGCTTCGGAGAGCTGCGTATCTGCGTCTTCTGCGTGTCTTGCCGCTCTACACTCAGCCAAAAGCTTTTCCACCATATCTTGCAAGGAGAAACTCTGCCAGGAAAGAAAACATCCAAAATCTTGTTCTAAAGCTTGCACGGGGGTCTGCAAAGAGTTTGGCAAGAATGAAAGGTAGTTGTCCAAAACTCGTTCTTTTCCAATAGAATAACCATGGAAAAGGCAGGAGAGTGGTAAAGTACTGTTTTCTCGAAGTCTGAAGGCTGCCCACACTGTGCCTGCGTGATGCAGCTTGCATCTTCGCCTTTGGGAAGCTGCCGCTCGCCGATTCTCCCGGAGGCGAAGAAGCGGCTTCTTCGCACACAGAGCATTGTGGCGAGCGCACGGAGCTGCTGAGAGCGGTTTGTGCCGAAAGAAGCCCGGGACCGGCACTTAGCTTCGGAGAGCTGCGTATCTGCGTCTTCTGCGTGTCTTGCCGCTCTACACTCAGCCAAAAGCTTTTCCACCATATCTTGCAAGGAGAAATTCTGCCAGGAAAGAAAACATCCAAAATCTTGTTCTAAAGCTTGCACGGGGGTCTGCAAAGAGTTTGGCAAGAATGAAAGGTAGTTGTCCAAAACTCGTTCTTTTCCAATAGAATAACCATGGAAAAGGCAGGAGAGTGGTAAAGTACTGTTTTCTCTAAGTCTGAATGCTGCCCACACTGTGCCTGTGTGCTGCAGCTTGCATCTTCGCCTTTGGGAAGCTGCCGCTCGCCGATTCTCCCGGAGGCGAAGAAGCGGCTTCTTCGCACACAGAGCATTGTGGCGAGCGCAGGGAGCTGCTGAGAGCGGTTTGTGCCGAAAGAAGCCCGGGACCGGCACTTAGCTTCGGAGAGCTGCGTATCTGCGTCTTCTGCGTGTCTTGCCGCTCTACACTCAGCAAAAAGCTTTTCCACCATATCTTGCAAGGAGAAACTCTGCCAGGAAAGAAAACATCCAAAATCTTGTTCTAAAGCTTGCACGGGGGTCTGCAAAGAGTTTGGCAAGAATGAAAGGTAGTTGTCCAAAACTCGTTCTTTTCCAATAGAATAACCATGGAAAAGGCAGGAGAGTGGTAAAGTACTGTTTTCTCTAAGTCTGAAGGCTGCCCACACTGTGCCTGTGTGCTGCAGCTTGCATCTTCGCCTTTGGGAAGCTGCCGCTCGCCGATTCTCCCGCAGGCGAAGAAGCGGCTTCTTCGCACACAGAGCATTGTGGCGAGCGCAGGGAGCTGCTGAGAGCGGTTTGTGCCGAAAGAAGCCCGGGACCGGCACTTAGCTTCGGAGAGCTGCGTATCTGCGTCTTCTGCGTGTCTTGCCGCTGTACACTCAGCCAAAAGCTTTTCCACCATATCTTGCAAGGAGAAACTCTGCCAGGAAAAAAAACATCCAAAATCTTGTTCTAAAGCTTGCACGGGGGTCTGCAAAGAGTTTGGCAAGAATGAAAGGTAGTTGTCCAAAACTCGTTCTTTTCCAATAGAATAACCATGGAAAAGGCAGGAGAGTGGTAAAGTACTGTTTTCTCTAAGTCTGAATGCTGCCCACACTGTGCCTGTGTGCTGCAGCTTGCATCTTCGCCTTTGGGAAGCTGCCGCTCGCCGATTCTCCCGGAGGCGAAGAAGCGGCTTCTTCGCACACAGAGCATTGTGGCGAGCGCAGGGAGCTCCTGAGAGCGGTTTGTGCCGAAAGAAGCCCGGGACCGGCACTTAGCTTCGGAGAGCTGCGTATCTGCGTCTTCTGCGTGTCTTGCCGCTCTACACTCAGCCAAAAGCTTTTCCAGCATATCTTGCAAGGAGAAACTCTGCCAGGAAAGAAAACATCCAAAATCTTGTTCTAAAGCTTGCACGGGGGTCTGCAAAGAGTTTGGCAAGAATGAAAGGTAGTTATCCAAAACTCGTTCTTTTCCAATAGAATAACCATGGAAAAGGCAGGAGAGTGGTAAAGTACTGTTTTCTCTAAGTCTGAAGGCTGCCCACACTGTGCCTGTGTGCCGCAGCTTGCATCTTCGCCTTTGGGAAGCTGCCGCTCGCCGATTCTCCCGGAGGCGAAGAAGCGGCTTCTTCGCACACAGAGCATTGTGGCGAGCGCAGGGAGCTCCTGAGAGCGGTTTGTGCCGAAAGAAGCCCGGGACCGGCACTTAGCTTCGGAGAGCTGCGTATCTGCGTCTTCTGCGTGTCTTGCCGCTCTACACTCAGCAAAAAGCTTTTCCAGCATATCTTGCAAGGAGAAACTCTGCCAGGGAAGAAAACATCCAAAATCTTGTTCTAAAGCTTGCACGGGGGTCTGCAAAGAGTTTGGCAAGAATGAAAGGTAGTTGTCCAAAACTCGTTCTTTTCCAATAGAATAACCATGGATAAGGCAGGAGAGTGGTAAAGTACTGTTTTCTCTAAGTCTGAAGGCTGCCCACACTGTGCCTGTGTGCTGCAGCTTGCATCTTCGCCTTTGGGAAGCTGCCGCTCGCCGATTCTCCCGGAGGCGAAGAAGCGGCTTCTTCGCACACAGAGCATTGTGGCGAGCGCAGGGAGCTCCTGAGAGCGGTTTGTGCCGAAAGAAGCCCGGGACCGGCACTTAGCTTCGGAGAGCTGCGTATCTGCGTCTTCTGCGTGTCTTGCCGCTCTACACTCAGCAAAAAGCTTTTCCACCATATCTTGCAAGGAGAAACTCTGCCAGGAAAGAAAACATCCAAAATCTTGTTCTAAAGCTTGCACGGGGGTCTGCAAAGAGTTTGGCAAGAATGAAAGGTAGTTGTCCAAAACTCGTTCTTTTCCAATAGAATAACCATGGAAAAGGCAGGAGAGTGGTAAAGTACTGTTTTCTCTAAGTCTGAAGGCTGCCCACACTGTGCCTGTGTGCTGCAGCTTGCATCTTCGCCTTTGGGAAGCTGCCGCTCGCCGATTCTCCCGGAGGCGAAGAAGCGGCTTCTTCGCACACAGAGCATTGTGGCGAGCGCAGGGAGCTCCTGAGAGCGGTTTGTGCCGAAAGAAGCCCGGGACCGGCACTTAGCTTCGGAGAGCTGCGTATCTGCGTCTTCTGCGTGTCTTGCCGCTCTACACTCAGCCAAAAGCTTTTCCACCATATCTTGCAAGGAGAAACTCTGCCAGGAAAGAAAACATCCAAAATCTTGTTCTAAAGCTTGCACGGGGGTCTGCAAAGAGTTTGGCAAGAATGAAAGGTAGTTGTCCAAAACTCGTTCTTTTCCAATAGAATAACCATGGAAAAGGCAGGAGAGTGGTAAAGTACTGTTTTCTCTAAGTCTGAAGGCTGCCCACACTGTGCCTGTGTGCTGCAGCTTGCATCTTCGCCTTTGGGAAGCTGCCGCTCGCCGATTCTCCCGGAGGCGAAGAAGCGGCTTCTTCGCACACAGAGCATTGTGGCGAGCGCAGGGAGCTCCTGAGAGCGGTTTGTGCCGAAAGAAGCCCGGGACCGGCACTTAGCTTCGCAGAGCTGCGTATCTGCGTCTTCTGCGTGTCTTGCCGCTCTACACTCAGCCAAAAGCTTTTCCACCATATCTTGCAAGGAGAAACTCTGCCAGGAAAGAAAACATCCAAAATCTTGTTCTAAAGCTTGCACGGGGGTCTGCAAAGAGTTTGGCAAGAATGAAAGGTAGTTGTCCAAAACTCGTTCTTTTCCAATAGAATAACCATGGAAAAGGCAGGAGAGTGGTAAAGTACTGTTTTCTCTAAGTCTGAAGGCTGCCCACACTGTGCCTGTGTGCTGCAGCTTGCATCTTCGCCTTTGGGAAGCTGCCGCTCGCCGATTCTCCCGCAGGCGAAGAAGCGGCTTCTTCGCACACAGAGCATTGTGGCGAGCGCAGGGAGCTCCTGAGAGCGGTTTGTGCCGAAAGAAGCCCGGGACCGGCACTTAGCTTCGGAGAGCTGCGTATCTGCGTCTTCTGCGTGTCTTGCCGCTCTACACTCAGCCAAAAGCTTTTCCACCATATCTTGCAAGGAGAAACTCTGCCAGGAAAGAAAACATCCAAAATCTTGTTCTAAAGCTTGCACGGGGGTCTGCAAAGAGTTTGGCAAGAATGAAAGGAAGTTGTCCAAAACTCGTTCTTTTCCAATAGAATAACCATGGATAAGGCAGGAGAGTGGTAAAGTACTGTTTTCTCTAAGTCTGAAGGCTGCCCACACTGTGCCTGTGTGCTGCAGCTTGCATCTTCGCCTTTGGGAAGCTGCCGCTCGCCGATTCTCCCGGAGGCGAAGAAGCGGCTTCTTCGCACACAGAGCATTGTGGCGAGCGCAGGGAGCTCCTGAGAGCGGTTTGTGCCGAAAGAAGCCCGGGACCGGCACTTAGCTTCGGAGAGCTGCGTATCTGCGTCTTCTGCGTGTCTTGCCGCTCTACACTCAGCCAAAAGCTTTTCCACCATATCTTGCAAGGAGAAACTCTGCCAGGAAAAAAAACATCCAAAATCTTGTTCTAAAGCTTGCACGGGGGTCTGCAAAGAGTTTGGCAAGAATGAAAGGTAGTTATCCAAAACTCGTTCTTTTCCAATAGAATAACCATGGAAAAGGCAGGAGAGTGGTAAAGTACTGTTTTCTCTAAGTCTGAAGGCTGCCCACACTGTGCCTGTGTGCCGCAGCTTGCATCTTCGCCTTTGGGAAGCTGCCGCTCGCCGATTCTCCCGGAGGCGAAGAAGCGGCTTCTTCGCACACAGAGCATTGTGGCGAGCGCAGGGAGCTCCTGAGAGCGGTTTGTGCCGAAAGAAGCCCGGGACCGGCACTTAGCTTCGGAGAGCTGCGTATCTGCGTCTTCTGCGTGTCTTGCCGCTCTACACTCAGCCAAAAGCTTTTCCAGCATATCTTGCAAGGAGAAACTCTGCCAGGGAAGAAAACATCCAAAATCTTGTTCTAAAGCTTGCACGGGGGTCTGCAAAGAGTTTGGCAAGAATGAAAGATAGTTGTCCAAAACTCGTTCTTTTCCAATAGAATAACCATGGAAAAGGCAGGAGAGTGGTAAAGTACTGTTTTCTCTAAGTCTGAAGGCTGCCCACACTGTGCCTGTGTGCTGCAGCTTGCATCTTCGCCTTTGGGAAGCTGCCGCTCGCCGATTCTCCCGGAGGCGAAGAAGCGGCTTCTTCGCACACAGAGCATTGTGGCGAGCGCAGGGAGCTCCTGAGAGCGGTTTGTGCCGAAAGAAGCCCGGGACCGGCACTTAGCTTCGGAGAGCTGCGTATCTGCGTCTTCTGCGTGTCTTGCCGCTCTACACTCAGCAAAAAGCTTTTCCACCATATCTTGCAAGGAGAAACTCTGCCAGGAAAGAAAACATCCAAAATCTTGTTCTAAAGCTTGCACGGGGGTCTGCAAAGAGTTTGGCAAGAATGAAAGGTAGTTGTCCAAAACTCGTTCTTTTCCAATAGAATAACCATGGAAAAGGCAGGAGAGTGGTAAAGTACTGTTTTCTCTAAGTCTGAAGGCTGCCCACACTGTGCCTGTGTGCTGCAGCTTGCATCTTCGCCTTTGGGAAGCTGCCGCTCGCCGATTCTCCCGGAGGCGAAGAAGCGGCTTCTTCGCACACAGAGCATTGTGGCGAGCGCAGGGAGCTCCTGAGAGCGGTTTGTGCCGAAAGAAGCCCGGGACCGGCACTTAGCTTCGGAGAGCTGCGTATCTGCGTCTTCTGCGTGTCTTGCCGCTCTACACTCAGCCAAAAGCTTTTCCACCATATCTTGCAAGGAGAAACTCTGCCAGGAAAGAAAACATCCAAAATCTTGTTCTAAAGCTTGCACGGGGGTCTGCAAAGAGTTTGGCAAGAATGAAAGGAAGTTGTCCAAAACTCGTTCTTTTCCAATAGAATAACCATGGATAAGGCAGGAGAGTGGTAAAGTACTGTTTTCTCTAAGTCTGAAGGCTGCCCACACTGTGCCTGTGTGCTGCAGCTTGCATCTTCGCCTTTGGGAAGCTGCCGCTCGCCGATTCTCCCGGAGGCGAAGAAGCGGCTTCTTCACACACAGAGCATTGTGGCGAGCGCAGGGAGCTCCTGAGAGCGGTTTGTGCCGAAAGAAGCCCGGGACCGGCACTTAGCTTCGGAGAGCTGCGTATCTGTGTCTTCTGCGTGTCTTGCCGCTCTACACTCAGCAAAAAGCTTTTCCAGCATATCTTGCAAGGAGAAACTCTGCCAGGAAAGAAAACATCCAAAATCTTGTTCTAAAGCTTGCACGGGGGTCTGCAAAGAGTTTGGCAAGAATGAAAGGTAGTTGTCCAAAACTCGTTCTTTTCCAATAGAATAACCATGGATAAGGCAGGAGAGTGGTAAAGTACTGTTTTCTCTAAGTCTGAAGGCTGCCCACACTGTGCCTGTGTGCTGCAGCTTGCATCTTCGCCTTTGGGAAGCTGCCGCTCGCCGATTCTCCCGGAGGCGAAGAAGCGGCTTCTTCGCACACAGAGCATTGTGGCGAGCGCAGGGAGCTGCTGAGAGCGGTTTGTGCCGAAAGAAGCCCGGGACCGGCACTTAGCTTCGGAGAGCTGCGTATCTGCGTCTTCTGCGTGTCTTGCCGCTCTACACTCAGCCAAAAGCTTTTCCACCATATCTTGCAAGGAGAAACTCTGCCAGGGAAGAAAACATCCAAAATCTTGTTCTAAAGCTTGCACGGGGGTCTGCAAAGAGTTTGGCAAGAATGAAAGGTAGTTGTCCAAAACTTGTTCTTTTCCAATAGAATAACCATGGAAAAGGCAGGAGAGTGGTAAAGTACTGTTTTCTCTAAGTCTGAAGGCTGCCCACACTGTGCCTGTGTGCTGCAGCTTGCATCTTCGCCTTTGGGAAGCTGCCGCTCGCCGATTCTCCCGGAGGCGAAGAAGCGGCTTCTTCGCACACAGAGCATTGTGGCGAGCGCAGGGAGCTCCTGAGAGCGGTTTGTGCCGAAAGAAGCCCGGGACCGGCACTTAGCTTCGGAGAGCTGCGTATCTGCGTCTTCTGCGTGTCTTGCCGCTCTACACTCAGCAAAAAGCTTTTCCACCATATCTTGCAAGGAGAAACTCTGCCAGGAAAGAAAACATCCAAAATCTTGTTCTAAAGCTTGCACGGGGGTCTGCAAAGAGTTTGGCAAGAATGAAAGGTAGTTGTCCAAAACTCGTTCTTTTCCAATAGAATAACCATGGAAAAGGCAGGAGAGTGGTAAAGTACTGTTTTCTCTAAGTCTGAAGGCTGCCCACACTGTGCCTGTGTGCTGCAGCTTGCATCTTCGCCTTTGGGAAGCTGCCGCTCGCCGATTCTCCCGGAGGCGAAGAAGCGGCTTCTTCGCACACAGAGCATTGTGGCGAGCGCAGGGAGCTCCTGAGAGCGGTTTGTGCCGAAAGAAGCCCGGGACCGGCACTTAGCTTCGGAGAGCTGCGTATCTGCGTCTTCTGCGTGTCTTGCCGCTCTACACTCAGCAAAAAGCTTTTCCACCATATCTTGCAAGGAGAAACTCTGCCAGGGAAGAAAACATCCAAAATCTTGTTCTAAAGCTTGCACGGGGGTCTGCAAAGAGTTTGGCAAGAATGAAAGATAGTTGTCCAAAACTCGTTCTTTTCCAATAGAATAACCATGGAAAAGGCAGGAGAGTGGTAAAGTACTGTTTTCTCTAAGTCTGAAGGCTGCCCACACTGTGCCTGTGTGCTGCAGCTTGCATCTTCGCCTTTGGGAAGCTGCCGCTCGCCGATTCTCCCGGAGGCGAAGAAGCGGCTTCTTCGCACACAGAGCATTGTGGCGAGCGCAGGGAGCTCCTGAGAGCAGTTTGTGCCGAAAGAAGCCCGGGACCGGCACTTAGCTTCGGAGAGCTGCGTATCTGCGTCTTCTGCGTGTCTTGCCGCTCTACACTCAGCCAAAAGCTTTTCCACCATATCTTGCAAGGAGAAACTCTGCCAGGAAAGAAAACATCCAAAATCTTGTTCTAAAGCTTGCACGGGGGTCTGCAAAGAGTTTGGCAAGAATGAAAGGTAGTTGTCCAAAACTCGTTCTTTTCCAATAGAATAACCATGGATAAGGCAGAAGAGTGGTAAAGTACTGTTTTCTCTTTCTCTAAGTCTGAAGGCTGCCCACACTGTGCCTGTGTGCTGCAGCTTGCATCTTCGCCTTTGGGAAGCTGCCGCTCGCCGATTCTCCCGGAGGCGAAGAAGCGGCTTCTTCGCACACAGAGCATTGTGGCGAGCGCAGGGAGCTCCTGAGAGCGGTTTGTGCCGAAAGAAGCCCGGGACCGGCACTTAGCTTCGGAGAGCTGCGTATCTGCGTCTTCTGCGTGTCTTGCCGCTCTACACTCAGCAAAAAGCTTTTCCACCATATCTTGCAAGGAGAAACTCTGCCAGGAAAGAAAACATCCAAAATCTTGTTCTAAAGCTTGCACGGGGGTCTGCAAAGAGTTTGGCAAGAATGAAAGGTAGTTGTCCAAAACTCGTTCTTTTCCAATAGAATAACCATGGAAAAGGCAGGAGAGTGGTAAAGTACTGTTTTCTCTAAGTCTGAAGGCTGCCCACACTGTGCCTGTGTGCTGCAGCTTGCATCTTCGCCTTTGGGAAGCTGCCGCTCGCCGATTCTCCCGGAGGCGAAGAAGCGGCTTCTTCGCACACAGAGCATTGTGGCGAGCGCAGGGAGCTCCTGAGAGCGGTTTGTGCCGAAAGAAGCCCGGGACCGGCACTTAGCTTCGGAGAGCTGCGTATCTGCGTCTTCTGCGTGTCTTGCCGCTCTACACTCAGCAAAAAGCTTTTCCAGCATATCTTGCAAGGAGAAACTCTGCCAGGGAAGAAAACATCCAAAATCTTGTTCTAAAGCTTGCACGGGGGTGTGCAAAGAGTTTGGCAAGAATGAAAGGTAGTTGTCCAAAACTCGTTCTTTTCCAATAGAATAACCATGGAAAAGGCAGGAGAGTGGTAAAGTACTGTTTTCTCTAAGTCTGAAGGCTGCCCACACTGTGCCTGTGTGCTGCAGCTTGCATCTTCGCCTTTGGGAAGCTGCCGCTCGCCGATTCTCCCGCAGGCGAAGAAGCGGCTTCTTCGCACACAGAGCATTGTGGCGAGCGCAGGGAGCTCCTGAGAGCGGTTTGTGCCGAAAGAAGCCCGGGACCGGCACTTAGCTTCGGAGAGCTGCGTATCTGCGTCTTCTGCGTGTCTTGCCGCTCTACACTCAGCCAAAAGCTTTTCCAGCATATCTTGCAAGGAGAAACTCTGCCAGGAAAGAAAACATCCAAAATCTTGTTCTAAAGCTTGCACGGGGGTCTGCAAAGAGTTTGGCAAGAATGAAAGGTAGTTGTCCAAAACTCGTTCTTTTCCAATAGAATAACCATGGAAAAGGCAGGAGAGTGGTAAAGTACTGTTTTCTCTAAGTCTGAAGGCTGCCCACACTGTGCCTGTGTGCTGCAGCTTGCATCTTCGCCTTTGGGAAGCTGCCGCTCGCCGATTCTCCCGCAGGCGAAGAAGCGGCTTCTTCGCACACAGAGCATTGTGGCGAGCGCAGGGAGCTGCTGAGAGCGGTTTGTGCCGAAAGAAGCCCGGGACCGGCACTTAGCTTCGGAGAGCTGCGTATCTGCGTCTTCTGCGTGTCTTGCCGCTCTACACTCAGCCAAAAGCTTTTCCACCATATCTTGCAAGGAGAAACTCTGCCAGGAAAGAAAACATCCAAAATCTTGTTCTAAAGCTTGCACGGGGGTCTGCAAAGAGTTTGGCAAGAATGAAAGGTAGTTGTCCAAAACTCGTTCTTTTCCAATAGAATAACCATGGAAAAGGCAGGAGAGTGGTAAAGTACTGTTTTCTCTAAGTCTGAAGGCTGCCCACACTGTGCCTGTGTGCTGCAGCTTGCATCTTCGCCTTTGGGAAGCTGCCGCTCGCCGATTCTCCCGGAGGCGAAGAAGCGGCTTCTTCGCACACAGAGCATTGTGGCGAGCGCAGGGAGCTCCTGAGAGCGGTTTGTGCCGAAAGAAGCCCGGGACCGGCACTTAGCTTCGGAGAGCTGCGTATCTGCGTCTTCTGCGTGTCTTGCCGCTCTACACTCAGCCAAAAGCTTTTCCACCATATCTTGCAAGGAGAAACTCTGCCAGGAAAGAAAACATCCAAAATCTTGTTCTAAAGCTTGCACGGGGGTCTGCAAAGAGTTTGGCAAGAATGAAAGGTAGTTGTCCAAAACTCGTTCTTTTCCAATAGAATAACCATGGATAAGGCAGGAGAGTGGTAAAGTACTGTTTTCTCTAAGTCTGAAGGCTGCCCACACTGTGCCTGTGTGCTGCAGCTTGCATCTTCGCCTTTGGGAAGCTGCCGCTCGCCGATTCTCCCGGAGGCGAAGAAGCGGCTTCTTCGCACACAGAGCATTGTGGCGAGCGCAGGGAGCTCCTGAGAGCGGTTTGTGCCGAAAGAAGCCCGGGACCGGCACTTAGCTTCGGAGAGCTGCGTATCTGCGTCTTCTGCGTGTCTTGCCGCTCAACACTCAGCCAAAAGCTTTTCCACCATATCTTGCAAGGAGAAACTCTGCCAGGAAAGAAAACATCCAAAATCTTGTTCTAAAGCTTGCACGGGGGTCTGCAAAGAGTTTGGCAAGAATGAAAGGTAGTTGTCCAAAACTCGTTCTTTTCCAATAGAATAACCATGGAAAAGGCAGGAGAGTGGTAAAGTACTGTTTTCTCTAAGTCTGAAGGCTGCCCACACTGTGCCTGTGTGCCGCAGCTTGCATCTTCGCCTTTGGGAAGCTGCCGCTCGCCGATTCTCCCGGAGGCGAAGAAGCGGCTTCTTCGCACACAGAGCATTGTGGCGAGCGCAGGGAGCTCCTGAGAGCGGTTTGTGCCGAAAGAAGCCCGGGACCGGCACTTAGCTTCGGAGAGCTGCGTATCTGCGTCTTCTGCGTGTCTTGCCGCTCTACACTCAGCAAAAAGCTTTTCCACCATATCTTGCAAGGAGAAACTCTGCCAGGAAAGAAAACATCCAAAATCTTGTTCTAAAGCTTGCACGGGGGTCTGCAAAGAGTTTGGCAAGAATGAAAGGTAGTTGTCCAAAACTCGTTCTTTTCCAATAGAATAACCATGGAAAAGGCAGGAGAGTGGTAAAGTACTGTTTTCTCTAAGTCTGAAGGCTGCCCACACTGTGCCTGTGTGCTGCAGCTTGCATCTTCGCCTTTGGGAAGCTGCCGCTCGCCGATTCTCCCGCAGGCGAAGAAGCGGCTTCTTCGCACACAGAGCATTGTGGCGAGCGCAGGGAGCTCCTGAGAGCGGTTTGTGCCGAAAGAAGCCCGGGACCGGCACTTAGCTTCGGAGAGCTGCGTATCTGCGTCTTCTGCGTGTCTTGCCGCTCTACACTCAGCCAAAAGCTTTTCCACCATATCTTGCAAGGAGAAACTCTGCCAGGAAAGAAAACATCCAAAATCTTGTTCTAAAGCTTGCACGGGGGTCTGCAAAGAGTTTGGCAAGAATGAAAGGTAGTTGTCCAAAACTCGTTCTTTTCCAATAGAATAACCATGGAAAAGGCAGGAGAGTGGTAAAGTACTGTTTTCTCGAAGTCTGAAGGCTGCCCACACTGTGCCTGTGTGCTGCAGCTTGCATCTTCGCCTTTGGGAAGCTGCCGCTCGCCGATTCTCCCGGAGGCGAAGAAGCGGCTTCTTCGCACACAGAGCATTGTGGCGAGCGCAGGGAGCTCCTGAGAGCGGTTTGTGCCGAAAGAAGCCCGGGACCGGCACTTAGCTTCGGAGAGCTGCGTATCTGCGTCTTCTGCGTGTCTTGCCGCTCTACACTCAGCCAAAAGCTTTTCCACCATATCTTGCAAGGAGAAACTCTGCCAGGGAAGAAAACATCCAAAATCTTGTTCTAAAGCTTGCACGGGGGTCTGCAAAGAGTTTGGCAAGAATGAAAGGTAGTTGTCCAAAACTCGTTCTTTTCCAATAGAATAACCATGGATAAGGCAGGAGAGTGGTAAAGTACTGTTTTCTCTAAGTCTGAAGGCTGCCCACACTGTGCCTGTGTGCTGCAGCTTGCATCTTCGCCTTTGGGAAGCTGCCGCTCGCCGATTCTCCCGGAGGCGAAGAAGCGGCTTCTTCGCACACAGAGCATTGTGGCGAGCGCAGGGAGCTCCTGAGAGCGGTTTGTGCCGAAAGAAGCCCGGGACCGGCACTTAGCTTCGGAGAGCTGCGTATCTGCGTCTTCTGCGTGTCTTGCCGCTCTACACTCAGCAAAAAGCTTTTCCACCATATCTTGCAAGGAGAAACTCTGCCAGGAAAGAAAACATCCAAAATCTTGTTCTAAAGCTTGCACGGGGGTCTGCAAAGAGTTTGGCAAGAATGAAAGGTAGTTGTCCAAAACTCGTTCTTTTCCAATAGAATAACCATGGATAAGGCAGGAGAGTGGTAAAGTACTGTTTTCTCTAAGTCTGAAGGCTGCCCACACTGTGCCTGTGTGCTGCAGCTTGCATCTTCGCCTTTGGGAAGCTGCCGCTCGCCGATTCTCCCGGAGGCGAAGAAGCGGCTTCTTCGCACACAGAGCATTGTGGCGAGCGCAGGGAGCTCCTGAGAGCGGTTTGTGCCGAAAGAAGCCCGGGACCGGCACTTAGCTTCGGAGAGCTGCGTATCTGCGTCTTCTGCGTGTCTTGCCGCTCTACACTCAGCAAAAAGCTTTTCCACCATATCTTGCAAGGAGAAACTCTGCCAGGAAAGAAAACATCCAAAATCTTGTTCTAAAGCTTGCACGGGGGTCTGCAAAGAGTTTGGCAAGAATGAAAGGTAGTTGTCCAAAATTCGTTCTTTTCCAATAGAATAACCATGGATAAGGCAGGAGAGTGGTAAAGTACTGTTTTCTCTAAGTCTGAAGGCTGCCCACACTGTGCCTGTGTGCTGCAGCTTGCATCTTCGCCTTTGGGAAGCTGCCGCTCGCCGATTCTCCCGGAGGCGAAGAAGCGGCTTCTTCGCACACAGAGCATTGTGGCGAGCGCAGGGAGCTCCTGAGAGCGGTTTGTGCCGAAAGAAGCCCGGGACCGGCACTTAGCTTCGGAGAGCTGCGTATCTGCGTCTTCTGCGTGTCTTGCCGCTCTACACTCAGCAAAAAGCTTTTCCACCATATCTTGCAAGGAGAAACTCTGCCAGGAAAGAAAACATCCAAAATCTTGTTCTAAAGCTTGCACGGGGGTCTGCAAAGAGTTTGGCAAGAATGAAAGGTAGTTGTCCAAAACTCGTTCTTTTCCAATAGAATAACCATGGAAAAGGCAGGAGAGTGGTAAAGTACTGTTTTCTCTAAGTCTGAAGGCTGCCCACACTGTGCCTGTGTGCTGCAGCTTGCATCTTCGCCTTTGGGAAGCTGCCGCTCGCCGATTCTCCCGGAGGCGAAGAAGCGGCTTCTTCGCACACAGAGCATTGTGGCGAGCGCAGGGAGCTCCTGAGAGCGGTTTGTGCCGAAAGAAGCCCGGGACCGGCACTTAGCTTCGGAGAGCTGCGTATCTGCGTCTTCTGCGTGTCTTGCCGCTCTACACTCAGCAAAAAGCTTTTCCACCATATCTTGCAAGGAGAAACTCTGCCAGGAAAGAAAACATCCAAAATCTTGTTCTAAAGCTTGCACGGGGGTCTGCAAAGAGTTTGGCAAGAATGAAAGGTAGTTGTCCAAAACTCGTTCTTTTCCAATAGAATAACCATGGAAAAGGCAGGAGAGTGGTAAAGTACTGTTTTCTCTAAGTCTGAAGGCTGCCCACACTGTGCCTGTGTGCTGCAGCTTGCATCTTCGCCTTTGGGAAGCTGCCGCTCGCCGATTCTCCCGCAGGCGAAGAAGCGGCTTCTTCGCACACAGAGCATTGTGGCGAGCGCAGGGAGCTGCTGAGAGTGGTTTGTGCCGAAAGAAGCCCGGGACCGGCACTTAGCTTCGGAGAGCTGCGTATCTGCGTCTTCTGCGTGTCTTGCCGCTCTACACTCAGCCAAAAGCTTTTCCACCATATCTTGCAAGGAGAAACTCTGCCAGGAAAGAAAACATCCAAAATCTTGTTCTAAAGCTTGCACGGGGGTCTGCAAAGAGTTTGGCAAGAATGAAAGGTAGTTGTCCAAAACTCGTTCTTTTCCAATAGAATAACCATGGAAAAGGCAGGAGAGTGGTAAAGTACTGTTTTCTCTAAGTCTGAAGGCTGCCCACACTGTGCCTGTGTGCTGCAGCTTGCATCTTCGCCTTTGGGAAGCTGCCGCTCGCCGATTCTCCCGCAGGCGAAGAAGCGGCTTCTTCGCACACAGAGCATTGTGGGGAGCGCAGGGAGCTCCTGAGAGCGGTTTGTGCCGAAAGAAGCCCGGGACCGGCACTTAGCTTCGGAGAGCTGCGTATCTGCGTCTTCTGCGTGTCTTGCCGCTCTACACTCAGCAAAAAGCTTTTCCACCATATCTTGCAAGGAGAAACTCTGCCAGGAAAGAAAACATCCAAAATCTTGTTCTAAAGCTTGCACGGGGGTCTGCAAAGAGTTTGGCAAGAATGAAAGGTAGTTGTCCAAAACTCGTTCTTTTCCAATAGAATAACCATGGATAAGGCAGGAGAGTGGTAAAGTACTGTTTTCTCTAAGTCTGAAGGCTGCCCACACTGTGCCTGTGTGCTGCAGCTTGCATCTTCGCCTTTGGGAAGCTGCCGCTCGCCGATTCTCCCGGAGGCGAAGAAGCGGCTTCTTCGCACACAGAGCATTGTGGCGAGCGCAGGGAGCTCCTGAGAGCGGTTTGTGCCGAAAGAAGCCCGGGACCGGCACTTAGCTTCGGAGAGCTGCGTATCTGCGTCTTCTGCGTGTCTTGCCGCTCTACACTCAGCAAAAAGCTTTTCCAGCATATCTTGCAAGGAGAAACTCTGCCAGGAAAGAAAACATCCAAAATCTTGTTCTAAAGCTTGCACGGGGGTCTGCAAAGAGTTTGGCAAGAATGAAAGGTAGTTGTCCAAAACTTGTTCTTTTCCAATAGAATAACCATGGAAAAGGCAGGAGAGTGGTAAAGTACTGTTTTCTCTAAGTCTGAAGGCTGCCCACACTGTGCCTGTGTGCTGCAGCTTGCATCTTCGCCTTTGGGAAGCTGCCGCTCGCCGATTCTCCCGCAGGCGAAGAAGCGGCTTCTTCGCACACAGAGCATTGTGGCGAGCGCAGGGAGCTCCTGAGAGCGGTTTGTGCCGAAAGAAGCCCGGGACCGGCACTTAGCTTCGGAGAGCTGCGTATCTGCGTCTTCTGCGTGTCTTGCCGCTCTACACTCAGCAAAAAGCTTTTCCACCATATCTTGCAAGGAGAAACTCTGCCAGGAAAGAAAACATCCAAAATCTTGTTCTAAAGCTTGCACGGGGGTCTGCAAAGAGTTTGGCAAGAATGAAAGGTAGTTGTCCAAAACTCGTTCTTTTCCAATAGAATAACCATGGAAAAGGCAGGAGAGTGGTAAAGTACTGTTTTCTCTAAGTCTGAAGGCTGCCCACACTGTGCCTGTGTGCTGCAGCTTGCATCTTCGCCTTTGGGAAGCTGCCGCTCGCCGATTCTCCCGGAGGCGAAGAAGCGGCTTCTTCGCACACAGAGCATTGTGGCGAGCGCAGGGAGCTCCTGAGAGCGGTTTGTGCCGAAAGAAGCCCGGGACCGGCACTTAGCTTCGGAGAGCTGCGTATCTGCGTCTTCTGCGTGTCTTGCCGCTCTACACTCAGCAAAAAGCTTTTCCAGCATATCTTGCAAGGAGAAACTCTGCCAGGGAAGAAAACATCCAAAATCTTGTTCTAAAGCTTGCACGGGGGTGTGCAAAGAGTTTGGCAAGAATGAAAGGTAGTTGTCCAAAACTCGTTCTTTTCCAATAGAATAACCATGGAAAAGGCAGGAGAGTGGTAAAGTACTGTTTTCTCTAAGTCTGAAGGCTGCCCACACTGTGCCTGTGTGCTGCAGCTTGCATCTTCGCCTTTGGGAAGCTGCCGCTCGCCGATTCTCCCGCAGGCGAAGAAGCGGCTTCTTCGCACACAGAGCATTGTGGCGAGCGCAGGGAGCTCCTGAGAGCGGTTTGTGCCGAAAGAATCCCAGGACCGGCACTTAGCTTCGGAGAGCTGCGTATCTGCGTCTTCTGCGTGTCTTGCCGCTCTACACTCAGCAAAAAGCTTTTCCAGCATATCTTGCAAGGAGAAACTCTGCCAGGAAAGAAAACATCCAAAATCTTGTTCTAAAGCTTGCACGGGGGTCTGCAAAGAGTTTGGCAAGAATGAAAGGTAGTTGTCCAAAACTCGTTCTTTTCCAATAGAATAACCATGGATAAGGCAGGAGAGTGGTAAAGTACTGTTTTCTCTAAGTCTGAAGGCTGCCCACACTGTGCCTGTGTGCTGCAGCTTGCATCTTCGCCTTTGGGAAGCTGCCGCTCGCCGATTCTCCCGGAGGCGAAGAAGCGGCTTCTTCGCACACAGAGCATTGTGGCGAGCGCAGGGAGCTCCTGAGAGCGGTTTGTGCCGAAAGAAGCCCGGGACCGGCACTTAGCTTCGGAGAGCTGCGTATCTGCGTCTTCTGCGTGTCTTGCCGCTCTACACTCAGCAAAAAGCTTTTCCACCATATCTTGCAAGGAGAAACTCTGCCAGGAAAGAAAACATCCAAAATCTTGTTCTAAAGCTTGCACGGGGGTCTGCAAAGAGTTTGGCAAGAATGAAAGGTAGTTATCCAAAACTCGTTCTTTTCCAATAGAATAACCATGGAAAAGGCAGGAGAGTGGTAAAGTACTGTTTTCTCTAAGTCTGAAGGCTGCCCACACTGTGCCTGTGTGCCGCAGCTTGCATCTTCGCCTTTGGGAAGCTGCCGCTCGCCGATTCTCCCGGAGGCGAAGAAGCGGCTTCTTCGCACACAGAGCATTGTGGCGAGCGCAGGGAGCTCCTGAGAGCGGTTTGTGCCGAAAAAAGCCCGGGACCGGCACTTAGCTTCGGAGAGCTGCGTATCTGCGTCTTCTGCGTGTCTTGCCGCTCTACACTCAGCCAAAAGCTTTTCCACCATATCTTGCAAGGAGAAACTCTGCCAGGAAAGAAAACATCCAAAATCTTGTTCTAAAGCTTGCACGGGGGTCTGCAAAGAGTTTGGCAAGAATGAAAGGTAGTTGTCCAAAACTCGTTCTTTTCCAATAGAATAACCATGGAAAAGGCAGGAGAGTGGTAAAGTACTGTTTTCTCTAAGTCTGAAGGCTGCCCACACTGTGCCTGTGTGCTGCAGCTTGCATCTTCGCCTTTGGGAAGCTGCCGCTCGCCGATTCTCCCGGAGGCGAAGAAGCGGCTTCTTCGCACACAGAGCATTGTGGCGAGCGCAGGGAGCTCCTGAGAGCGGTTTGTGCCGAAAGAAGCCCGGGACCGGCACTTAGCTTCGGAGAGCTGCGTATCTGCGTCTTCTGCGTGTCTTGCCGCTCTACACTCAGCCAAAAGCTTTTCCACCATATCTTGCAAGGAGAAACTCTGCCAGGAAAGAAAACATCCAAAATCTTGTTCTAAAGCTTGCACGGGGGTCTGCAAAGAGTTTGGCAAGAATGAAAGGTAGTTGTCCAAAACTCGTTCTTTTCCAATAGAATAACCATGGATAAGGCAGGAGAGTGGTAAAGTACTGTTTTCTCTAAGTCTGAAGGCTGCCCACACTGTGCCTGTGTGCTGCAGCTTGCATCTTCGCCTTTGGGAAGCTGCCGCTCGCCGATTCTCCCGCAGGCGAAGAAGCGGCTTCTTCGCACACAGAGCATTGTGGCGAGCGCAGGGAGCTCCTGAGAGCGGTTTGTGCCGAAAGAAGCCCGGGACCGGCACTTAGCTTCGGAGAGCTGCGTATCTGCGTCTTCTGCGTGTCTTGCCGCTCAACACTCAGCAAAAAGCTTTTCCAGCATATCTTGCAAGGAGAAACTCTGCCAGGAAAGAAAACATCCAAAATCTTGTTCTAAAGCTTGCACGGGGGTCTGCAAAGAGTTTGGCAAGAATGAAAGGTAGTTGTCCAAAACTCGTTCTTTTCCAATAGAATAACCATGGAAAAGGCAGGAGAGTGGTAAAGTACTGTTTTCTCTAAGTCTGAAGGCTGCCCACACTGTGCCTGTGTGCTGCAGCTTGCATCTTCGCCTTTGGGAAGCTGCCGCTCGCCGATTCTCCCGGAGGCGAAGAAGCGGCTTCTTCGCACACAGAGCATTGTGGCGAGCGCAGGGAGCTCCTGAGAGCGGTTTGTGCCGAAAGAAGCCCGGGACCGGCACTTAGCTTCGGAGAGCTGCGTATCTGCGTCTTCTGCGTGTCTTGCCGCTCTACACTCAGCCAAAAGGTTTTCCACCATATCTTGCAAGGAGAAACTCTGCCAGGAAAGAAAACATCCAAAATCTTGTTCTAAAGCTTGCACGGGGGTCTGCAAAGAGTTTGGCAAGAATGAAAGGTAGTTGTCCAAAACTCGTTCTTTTCCAATAGAATAACCATGGAAAAGGCAGGAGAGTGGTAAAGTACTGTTTTCTCTAAGTCTGAAGGCTGCCCACACTGTGCCTGTGTGCTGCAGCTTGCATCTTCGCCTTTGGGAAGCTGCCGCTCGCCGATTCTCCCGGAGGCGAAGAAGCGGCTTCTTCGCACACAGAGCATTGTGGCGAGCGCAGGGAGCTCCTGAGAGCGGTTTGTGCCGAAAGAAGCCCGGGACCGGCACTTAGCTTCGGAGAGCTGCGTATCTGCGTCTTCTGCTGTCTTGCCGCTCTACACTCAGCAAAAAGCTTTTCCACCATATCTTGCAAGGAGAAACTCTGCCAGGAAAGAAAACATCCAAAATCTTGTTCTAAAGCTTGCACGGGGGTCTGCAAAGAGTTTGGCAAGAATGAAAGGTAGTTGTCCAAAACTCGTTCTTTTCCAATAGAATAACCATGGAAAAGGCAGGAGAGTGGTAAAGTACTGTTTTCTCTAAGTCTGAAGGCTGCCCACACTGTGCCTGTGTGCTGCAGCTTGCATCTTCGCCTTTGGGAAGCTGCCGCTCGCCGATTCTCCCGGAGGCGAAGAAGCGGCTTCTTCGCACACAGAGCATTGTGGCGAGCGCAGGGAGCTCCTGAGAGCGGTTTGTGCCGAAAGAAGGCCGGGACCGGCACTTAGCTTCGGAGAGCTGCGTATCTGCGTCTTCTGCGTGTCTTGCCGCTCTACACTCAGCCAAAAGCTTTTCCACCATATCTTGCAAGGAGAAACTCTGCCAGGAAAGAAAACATCCAAAATCTTGTTCTAAAGCTTGCACGGGGGTCTGCAAAGAGTTTGGCAAGAATGAAAGGTAGTTGTCCAAAACTCGTTCTTTTCCAATAGAATAACCATGGATAAGGCAGGAGAGTGGTAAAGTACTGTTTTCTCTAAGTCTGAAGGCTGCCCACACTGTGCCTGTGTGCTGCAGCTTGCATCTTCGCCTTTGGGAAGCTGCCGCTCGCCGATTCTCCCGGAGGCGAAGAAGCGGCTTCTTCGCACACAGAGCATTGTGGCGAGCGCAGGGAGCTCCTGAGAGCGGTTTGTGCCGAAAGAAGCCCGGGACCGGCACTTAGCTTCGGAGAGCTGCGTATCTGCGTCTTCTGCGTGTCTTGCCGCTCTACACTCAGCAAAAAGCTTTTCCAGCATATCTTGCAAGGAGAAACTCTGCCAGGGAAGAAAACATCCAAAATCTTGTTCTAAAGCTTGCACGGGGGTGTGCAAAGAGTTTGGCAAGAATGAAAGGTAGTTGTGCAAAACTCGTTCTTTTCCAATAGAATAACCATGGAAAAGGCAGGAGAGTGGTAAAGTACTGTTTTCTCTAAGTCTGAAGGCTGCCCACACTGTGCCTGTGTGCTGCAGCTTGCATCTTCGCCTTTGGGAAGCTGCCGCTCGCCGATTCTCCCGGAGGCGAAGAAGCGGCTTCTTCGCACACAGAGCATTGTGGGGAGCGCAGGGAGCTCCTGAGAGCGGTTTGTGCCGAAAGAAGCCCGGGACCGGCACTTAGCTTCGGAGAGCTGCGTATCTGCGTCTTCTGCGTGTCTTGCCGCTCTACACTCAGCAAAAAGCTTTTCCACCATATCTTGCAAGGAGAAACTCTGCCAGGAAAGAAAACATCCAAAATCTTGTTCTAAAGCTTGCACGGGGGTCTGCAAAGAGTTTGGCAAGAATGAAAGGTAGTTGTCCAAAACTCGTTCTTTTCCAATAGAATAACCATGGAAAAGGCAGGAGAGTGGTAAAGTACTGTTTTCTCTAAGTCTGGAGGCTGCCCACACTGTGCCTGTGTGCTGCAGCTTGCATCTTCGCCTTTGGGAAGCTGCCGCTCGCCGATTCTCCCGGAGGCGAAGAAGCGGCTTCTTCGCACACAGAGCATTGTGGCGAGCGCAGGGAGCTCCTGAGAGCGGTTTGTGCCGAAAGAAGCCCGGGACCGGCACTTAGCTTCGGAGAGCTGCGTATCTGCGTCTTCTGCGTGTCTTGCCGCTCTACACTCAGCAAAAAGCTTTTCCACCATATCTTGCAAGGAGAAACTCTGCCAGGAAAGAAAACATCCAAAATCTTGTTCTAAAGCTTGCACGGGGGTGTGCAAAGAGTTTGGCAAGAATGAAAGGTAGTTGTCCAAAACTCGTTCTTTTCCAATAGAATAACCATGGATAAGGCAGGAGAGTGGTAAAGTACTGTTTTCTCTAAGTCTGAAGGCTGCCCACACTGTGCCTGTGTGCTGCAGCTTGCATCTTCGCCTTTGGGAAGCTGCCGCTCGCCGATTCTCCCGGAGGCGAAGAAGCGGCTTCTTCGCACACAGAGCATTGTGGCGAGCGCAGGGAGCTCCTGAGAGCGGTTTGTGCCGAAAGAAGCCCGGGACCGGCACTTAGCTTCGGAGAGCTGCGTATCTGCGTCTTCTGCGTGTCTTGCCGCTCTACACTCAGCCAAAAGCTTTTCCACCATATCTTGCAAGGAGAAACTCTGCCAGGGAAGAAAACATCCAAAATCTTGTTCTAAAGCTTGCACGGGGGTCTGCAAAGAGTTTGGCAAGAATGAAAGGTAGTTGTCCAAAACTCGTTCTTTTCCAATAGAATAACCATGGATAAGGCAGGAGAGTGGTAAAGTACTGTTTTCTCTAAGTCTGAATGCTGCCCACACTGTGCCTGTGTGCTGCAGCTTGCATCTTCGACTTTGGGAAGCTGCCGCTCGCCGATTCTCCCGGAGGCGAAGAAGCGGCTTCTTCGCACACAGAGCATTGTGGCGAGCGCAGGGAGCTCCTGAGAGCGGTTTGTGCCGAAAGAAGCCCGGGACCGGCACTTAGCTTCGGAGAGCTGCGTATCTGCGTCTTCTGCGTGTCTTGCCGCTCTACACTCAGCAAAAAGCTTTTCCACCATATCTTGCAAGGAGAAACTCTGCCAGGAAAGAAAACATCCAAAATCTTGTTCTAAAGCTTGCACGGGGGTCTGCAAAGAGTTTGGCAAGAATGAAAGGTAGTTGTCCAAAACTCGTTCTTTTCCAATAGAATAACCATGGATAAGGCAGGAGAGTGGTAAAGTACTGTTTTCTCTAAGTCTGAAGGCTGCCCACACTGTGCCTGTGTGCTGCAGCTTGCATCTTCGCCTTTGGGAAGCTGCCGCTCGCCGATTCTCCCGGAGGCGAAGAAGCGGCTTCTTCGCACACAGAGCATTGTGGCGAGCGCAGGGAGCTCCTGAGAGCGGTTTGTGCCGAAAGAAGGCCGGGACCGTCACTTAGCTTCGGAGAGCTGCGTATATGCGTCTTCTGCGTGTCTTGCCGCTCTACACTCAGCCAAAAGCTTTTCCACCATATCTTGCAAGGAGAAACTCTGCCAGGGAAGAAAACATCCAAAATCTTGTTCTAAAGCTTGCACGGGGGTCTGCAAAGAGTTTGGCAAGAATGAAAGGTAGTTGTCCAAAACTCGTTCTTTTCCAATAGAATAACCATGGATAAGGCAGGAGAGTGGTAAAGTACTGTTTTCTCTAAGTCTGAATGCTGCCCACACTGTGCCTGTGTGCTGCAGCTTGCATCTTCACCTTTGGGAAGCTGCCGCTCGCCGATTCTCCCGGAGGCGAAGAAGCGGCTTCTTCGCACACAGAGCATTGTGGCGAGCGCAGGGAGCTCCTGAGAGCGGTTTGTGCCGAAAGAAGCCCGGGACCGGCACTTAGCTTCGGAGAGCTGCGTATCTGCGTCTTCTGCGTGTCTTGCCGCTCAACACTCAGCAAAAAGCTTTTCCACCATATCTTGCAAGGAGAAACTCTGCCAGGAAAGAAAACATCCAAAATCTTGTTCTAAAGCTTGCACGGGGGTCTGCAAAGAGTTTGGCAAGAATGAAAGGTAGTTGTCCAAAACTCGTTCTTTTCCAATAGAATAACCATGGAAAAGGCAGGAGAGTGGTAAAGTACTGTTTTCTCTAAGTCTGAAGGCTGCCCACACTGTGCCTGTGTGCTGCAGCTTGCATCTTCGCCTTTGGGAAGCTGCCGCTCGCCGATTCTCCCGGAGGCGAAGAAGCGGCTTCTTCGCACACAGAGCATTGTGGGGAGCGCAGGGAGCTCCTGAGAGCGGTTTGTGCCGAAAGAAGCCCGGGACCGGCACTTAGCTTCGGAGAGCTGCGTATCTGCGTCTTCTGCGTGTCTTGCCGCTCTACACTCAGCCAAAAGCTTTTCCACCATATCTTGCAAGGAGAAACTCTGCCAGGAAAGAAAACATCCAAAATCTTGTTCTAAAGCTTGCACGGGGGTCTGCAAAGAGTTTGGCAAGAATGAAAGGTAGTTGTCCAAAACTCGTTCTTTTCCAATAGAATAACCATGGATAAGGCAGGAGAGTGGTAAAGTACTGTTTTCTCTAAGTCTGAAGGCTGCCCACACTGTGCCTGTGTGCTGCAGCTTGCATCTTCGCCTTTGGGAAGCTGCCGCTCGCCGATTCTCCCGGAGGCGAAGAAGCGGCTTCTTCGCACACAGAGCATTGTGGCGAGCGCAGGGAGCTCCTGAGAGCGGTTTGTGCCGAAAGAAGCCCGGGACCGGCACTTAGCTTCGGAGAGCTGCGTATCTGCGTCTTCTGCGTGTCTTGCCGCTCTACACTCAGCAAAAAGCTTTTCCAGCATATCTTGCAAGGAGAAACTCTGCCAGGGAAGAAAACATCCAAAATCTTGTTCTAAAGCTTGCACGGGGGTCTGCAAAGAGTTTGGCAAGAATGAAAGGTAGTTGTGCAAAACTCGTTCTTTTCCAATAGAATAACCATGGAAAAGGCAGGAGAGTGGTAAAGTACTGTTTTCTCTAAGTCTGAAGGCTGCCCACACTGTGCCTGTGTGCTGCAGCTTGCATCTTCGCCTTTGGGAAGCTGCCCCTCGCCGATTCTCCCGGAGGCGAAGAAGCGGCTTCTTCGCACACAGAGCATTGTGGCGAGCGCAGGGAGCTCCTGAGAGCGGTTTGTGCCGAAAGAAGCCCGGGACCGGCACTTAGCTTCGGAGAGCTGCGTATCTGCGTCTTCTGCGTGTCTTGCCGCTCAACACTCAGCAAAAAGCTTTTCCACCATATCTTGCAAGGAGAAACTCTGCCAGGAAAGAAAACATCCAAAATCTTGTTCTAAAGCTTGCACGGGGGTCTGCAAAGAGTTTGGCAAGAATGAAAGGTAGTTGTCCAAAACTCGTTCTTTTCCAATAGAATAACCATGGAAAAGGCAGGAGAGTGGTAAAGTACTGTTTTCTCTAAGTCTGAAGGCTGCCCACACTGTGCCTGTGTGCTGCAGCTTGCATCTTCGCCTTTGGGAAGCTGCCGCTCGCCGATTCTCCCGGAGGCGAAGAAGCGGCTTCTTCGCACACAGAGCATTGTGGCGAGCGCAGGGAGCTCCTGAGAGCGGTTTGTGCCGAAAGAAGCCCGGGACCGGCACTTAGCTTCGGAGAGCTGCGTATCTGCGTCTTCTGCGTGTCTTGCCGCTCTACACTCAGCCAAAAGCTTTTCCACCATATCTTGCAAGGAGAAACTCTGCCAGGAAAGAAAACATCCAAAATCTTGTTCTAAAGCTTGCACGGGGGTCTGCAAAGAGTTTGGCAAGAATGAAAGGTAGTTGTCCAAAACTCGTTCTTTTCCAATAGAATAACCATGGATAAGGCAGGAGAGTGGTAAAGTACTGTTTTCTCTAAGTCTGAAGGCTGCCCACACTGTGCCTGTGTGCTGCAGCTTGCATCTTCGCCTTTGGGAAGCTGCCGCTCGCCGATTCTCCCGGAGGCGAAGAAGCGGCTTCTTCGCACACAGAGCATTGTGGCGAGCGCAGGGAGCTCCTGAGAGCGGTTTGTGCCGAAAGAAGCCCGGGACCGGCACTTAGCTTCGGAGAGCTGCGTATCTGCGTCTTCTGCGTGTCTTGCCGCTCTACACTCAGCAAAAAGCTTTTCCAGCATATCTTGCAAGGAGAAACTCTGCCAGGGAAGAAAACATCCAAAATCTTGTTCTAAAGCTTGCACGGGGGTCTGCAAAGAGTTTGGCAAGAATGAAAGGTAGTTGTCCAAAACTCGTTCTTTTCCAATAGAATAACCATGGAAAAGGCAGGAGAGTGGTAAAGTACTGTTTTCTCTAAGTCTGAAGGCTGCCCACACTGTGCCTGTGTGCTGCAGCTTGCATCTTCGCCTTTGGGAAGCTGCCGCTCGCCGATTCTCCCGGAGGCGAAGAAGCGGCTTCTTCGCACACAGAGCATTGTGGGGAGCGCAGGGAGCTCCTGAGAGCGGTTTGTGCCGAAAGAAGCCCGGGACCGGCACTTAGCTTCGGAGAGCTGCGTATCTGCGTCTTCTGCGTGTCTTGCCGCTCTACACTCAGCAAAAAGCTTTTCCACCATATCTTGCAAGGAGAAACTCTGCCAGGAAAGAAAACATCCAAAATCTTGTTCTAAAGCTTGCACGGGGGTCTGCAAAGAGTTTGGCAAGAATGAAAGGTAGTTGTCCAAAACTCGTTCTTTTCCAATAGAATAACCATGGAAAAGGCAGGAGAGTGGTAAAGTACTGTTTTCTCTAAGTCTGGAGGCTGCCCACACTGTGCCTGTGTGCTGCAGCTTGCATCTTCGCCTTTGGGAAGCTGCCGCTCGCCGATTCTCCCGGAGGCGAAGAAGCGGCTTCTTCGCACACAGAGCATTGTGGCGAGCGCAGGGAGCTCCTGAGAGCGGTTTGTGCCGAAAGAAGCCCGGGACCGGCACTTAGCTTCGGAGAGCTGCGTATCTGCGTCTTCTGCGTGTCTTGCCGCTCTACACTCAGCAAAAAGCTTTTCCACCATATCTTGCAAGGAGAAACTCTGCCAGGAAAGAAAACATCCAAAATCTTGTTCTAAAGCTTGCACGGGGGTGTGCAAAGAGTTTGGCAAGAATGAAAGGTAGTTGTCCAAAACTCGTTCTTTTCCAATAGAATAACCATGGATAAGGCAGGAGAGTGGTAAAGTACTGTTTTCTCTAAGTCTGAAGGCTGCCCACACTGTGCCTGTGTGCTGCAGCTTGCATCTTCGCCTTTGGGAAGCTGCCGCTCGCCGATTCTCCCGGAGGCGAAGAAGCGGCTTCTTCGCACACAGAGCATTGTGGCGAGCGCAGGGAGCTCCTGAGAGCGGTTTGTGCCGAAAGAAGCCCGGGACCGGCACTTAGCTTCGGAGAGCTGCGTATCTGCGTCTTCTGCGTGTCTTGCCGCTCTACACTCAGCCAAAAGCTTTTCCACCATATCTTGCAAGGAGAAACTCTGCCAGGGAAGAAAACATCCAAAATCTTGTTCTAAAGCTTGCACGGGGGTCTGCAAAGAGTTTGGCAAGAATGAAAGGTAGTTGTCCAAAACTCGTTCTTTTCCAATAGAATAACCATGGATAAGGCAGGAGAGTGGTAAAGTACTGTTTTCTCTAAGTCTGAATGCTGCCCACACTGTGCCTGTGTGCTGCAGCTTGCATCTTCACCTTTGGGAAGCTGCCGCTCGCCGATTCTCCCGGAGGCGAAGAAGCGGCTTCTTCGCACACAGAGCATTGTGGCGAGCGCAGGGAGCTCCTGAGAGCGGTTTGTGCCGAAAGAAGCCCGGGACCGGCACTTAGCTTCGGAGAGCTGCGTATCTGCGTCTTCTGCGTGTCTTGCCGCTCTACACTCAGCCAAAAGCTTTTCCAGCATATCTTGCAAGGAGAAACTCTGCCAGGGAAGAAAACATCCAAAATCTTGTTCTAAAGCTTGCACGGGGGTCTGCAAAGAGTTTGGCAAGAATGAAAGGTAGTTGTCCAAAACTCGTTCTTTTCCAATAGAATAACCATGGATAAGGCAGGAGAGTGGTAAAGTACTGTTTTCTCTAAGTCTGAAGGCTGCCCACACTGTGCCTGTGTGCTGCAGCTTGCATCTTCGCCTTTGGGAAGCTGCCGCTCGCCGATTCTCCCGGAGGCGAAGAAGCGGCTTCTTCGCACACAGAGCATTGTGGCGAGCGCAGGGAGCTCCTGAGAGCGGTTTGTGCCGAAAGAAGCCCGGGACCGGCACTTAGCTTCGGAGAGCTGCGTATCTGCGTCTTCTGCGTGTCTTGCCGCTCTACACTCAGCAAAAAGCTTTTCCACCATATCTTGCAAGGAGAAACTCTGCCAGGAAAGAAAACATCCAAAATCTTGTTCTAAAGCTTGCACGGGGGTCTGCAAAGAGTTTGGCAAGAATGAAAGGTAGTTGTCCAAAACTCGTTCTTTTCCAATAGAATAACCATGGATAAGGCAGGAGAGTGGTAAAGTACAGTTTTCTCTAAGTCTGAAGGCTGCCCACACTGTGCCTGTGTGCTGCAGCTTGCATCTTCGCCTTTGGGAAGCTGCCGCTCGCCGATTCTCCCGGAGGCGAAGAAGCGGCTTCTTCGCACACAGAGCATTGTGGCGAGCGCAGGGAGCTCCTGAGAGCGGTTTGTGCCGAAAGAAGGCCGGGACCGGCACTTAGCTTCGGAGAGCTGCGTATATGCGTCTTCTGCGTGTCTTGCCGCTCTACACTCAGCCAAAAGCTTTTCCACCATATCTTGCAAGGAGAAACTCTGCCAGGAAAGAAAACATCCAAAATCTTGTTCTAAAGCTTGCACGGGGGTCTGCAAAGAGTTTGGCAAGAATGAAAGGTAGTTGTCCAAAACTCGTTCTTTTCCAATAGAATAACCATGGATAAGGCAGGAGAGTGGTAAAGTACTGTTTTCTCTAAGTCTGAAGGCTGCCCACACTGTGCCTGTGTGCTGCAGCTTGCATCTTCGCCTTTGGGAAGCTGCCCCTCGCCGATTCTCCCGGAGGCGAAGAAGCGGCTTCTTCGCACACAGAGCATTGTGGCGAGCGCAGGGAGCTCCTGAGAGCGGTTTGTGCCGAAAGAAGCCCGGGACCGGCACTTAGCTTCGGAGAGCTGCGTATCTGCGTCTTCTGCGTGTCTTGCCGCTCAACACTCAGCAAAAAGCTTTTCCACCATATCTTGCAAGGAGAAACTCTGCCAGGAAAGAAAACATCCAAAATCTTGTTCTAAAGCTTGCACGGGGGTCTGCAAAGAGTTTGGCAAGAATGAAAGGTAGTTGTCCAAAACTCGTTCTTTTCCAATAGAATAACCATGGAAAAGGCAGGAGAGTGGTAAAGTACTGTTTTCTCTAAGTCTGAAGGCTGCCCACACTGTGCCTGTGTGCTGCAGCTTGCATCTTCGCCTTTGGCAAGCTGCCGCTCGCCGATTCTCCCGCAGGCGAAGAAGCGGCTTCTTCGCACACAGAGAATTGTGGCGAGCGCAGGGAGCTCCTGAGAGCGGTTTGTGCCGAAAGAAGCCCGGGACCGGCACTTAGCTTCGGAGAGCTGCGTATCTGCGTCTTCTGCGTGTCTTGCCGCTCTACACTCAGCCAAAAGCTTTTCCACCATATCTTGCAAGGAGAAACACTGCCAGGGAAGAAAACATCCAAAATCTTGTTCTAAAGCTTGCACGGGGGTCTGCAAAGAGTTTGGCAAGAATGAAAGGTAGTTGTCCAAAACTCGTTCTTTTCCAATAGAATAACCATGGAAAAGGCAGGAGAGTGGTAAAGTACTGTTTTCTCTAAGTCTGAAGGCTGCCCACACTGTGCCTGTGTGCTGCAGCTTGCATCTTCGCCTTTGGGAAGCTGCCGCTCGCCGATTCTCCCGGAGGCGAAGAAGCGGCTTCTTCGCACACAGAGCATTGTGGCGAGCGCAGGGAGCTCCTGAGAGCGGTTTGTGCCGAAAGAAGCCCGGGACCGGCACTTAGCTTCGGAGAGCTGCGTATCTGCGTCTTCTGCGTGTCTTGCCGCTCTACACTCAGCCAAAAGCTTTTCCACCATATCTTGCAAGGAGAAACTCTGCCAGGAAAGAAAACATCCAAAATCTTGTTCTAAAGCTTGCACGGGGGTCTGCAAAGAGTTTGGCAAGAATGAAAGGTAGTTGTCCAAAACTCGTTCTTTTCCAATAGAATAACCATGGATAAGGCAGGAGAGTGGTAAAGTACTGTTTTCTCTAAGTCTGAAGGCTGCCCACACTGTGCCTGTGTGCTGCAGCTTGCATCTTCGCCTTTGGGAAGCTGCCGCTCGCCGATTCTCCCGGAGGCGAAGAAGCGGCTTCTTCGCACACAGAGCATTGTGGCGAGCGCAGGGAGCTCCTGAGAGCGGTTTGTGCCGAAAGAAGCCCGGGACCGGCACTTAGCTTCGGAGAGCTGCGTATCTGCGTCTTCTGCGTGTCTTGCCGCTCTACACTCAGCAAAAAGCTTTTCCAGCATATCTTGCAAGGAGAAACTCTGCCAGGGAAGAAAACATCCAAAATCTTGTTCTAAAGCTTGCACGGGGGTGTGCAAAGAGTTTGGCAAGAATGAAAGGTAGTTGTCCAAAACTCGTTCTTTTCCAATAGAATAACCATGGAAAAGGCAGGAGAGTGGTAAAGTACTGTTTTCTCTAAGTCTGAAGGCTGCCCACACTGTGCCTGTGTGCTGCAGCTTGCATCTTCGCCTTTGGGAAGCTGCCGCTCGCCGATTCTCCCGCAGGCGAAGAAGCGGCTTCTTCGCACACAGAGCATTGTGGCGAGCGCAGGGAGCTCCTGAGAGCGGTTTGTGCCGAAAGAAGCCCGGGACCGGCACTTAGCTTCGGAGAGCTGCGTATCTGCGTCTTCTGCGTGTCTTGCCGCTCTACACTCAGCAAAAAGCTTTTCCACCATATCTTGCAAGGAGAAACTCTGCCAGGAAAGAAAACATCCAAAATCTTGTTCTAAAGCTTGCACGGGGGTCTGCAAAGAGTTTGGCAAGAATGAAAGGTAGTTGTCCAAAACTCGTTCTTTTCCAATAGAATAACCATGGAAAAGGCAGGAGAGTGGTAAAGTACTGTTTTCTCTAAGTCTGAAGGCTGCCCACACTGTGCCTGTGTGCTGCAGCTTGCATCTTCGCCTTTGGGAAGCTGCCGCTCGCCGATTCTCCCGGAGGCGAAGAAGCGGCTTCTTCGCACACAGAGCATTGTGGCGAGCGCAGGGAGCTCCTGAGAGCGGTTTGTGCCGAAAGAAGCCCGGGACCGGCACTTAGCTTCGGAGAGCTGCGTATCTGCGTCTTCTGCGTGTCTTGCCGCTCTACACTCAGCAAAAAGCTTTTCCACCATATCTTGCAAGGAGAAACTCTGCCAGGGAAGAAAACATCCAAAATCTTGTTCTAAAGCTTGCACGGGGGTCTGCAAAGAGTTTGGCAAGAATGAAAGGTAGTTGTCCAAAACTCGTTCTTTTCCAATAGAATAACCATGGAAAAGGCAGGAGAGTGGTAAAGTACTGTTTTCTCTAAGTCTGAAGGCTGCCCACACTGTGCCTGCGTGCTGCAGCTTGCATCTTCGCCTTTGGGAAGCTGCCGCTCGCCGATTCTCCCGGAGGCGAAGAAGCAGCTTCTTCGCACACAGAGCATTGTGGCGAGCGCAGGGAGCTGCTGAGAGCGGTTTGTGCCGAAAGAAGCCCGGGACCGGCACTTAGCTTCGGAGAGCTGCGTATCTGCGTCTTCTGCGTGTCTTGCCGCTCTACACTCAGCAAAAAGCTTTTCCACCATATCTTGCAAGAAGAAACTCTGCCAGGAAAGAAAACATCCAAAATCTTGTTCTAAAGCTTGCACGGGGGTCTGCAAAGAGTTTGGCAAGAATGAAAGGTAGTTGTCCAAAACTCGTTCTTTTCCAATAGAATAACCATGGAAAAGGCAGGAGAGTGGTAAAGTACTGTTTTCTCTAAGTCTGAAGGCTGCCCACACTGTGCCTGTGTGCTGCAGCTTGCATCTTCGCCTTTGGGAAGCTGCCGCTCGCCGATTCTCCCGGAGGCGAAGAAGCGGCTTCTTCGCACACAGAGCATTGTGGCGAGCGCAGGGAGCTCCTGAGAGCGGTTTGTGCCGAAAGAAGCCCGGGACCGGCACTTAGCTTCGGAGAGCTGCGTATCTGCGTCTTCTGCGTGTCTTGCCGCTCTACACTCAGCAAAAAGCTTTTCCACCATATCTTGCAAGGAGAAACTCTGCCAGGGAAGAAAACATCCAAAATCTTGTTCTAAAGCTTGCACGGGGGTCTGCAAAGAGTTTGGCAAGAATGAAAGGTAGTTGTCCAAAACTCGTTCTTTTCCAATAGAATAACCATGGAAAAGGCAGGAGAGTGGTAAAGTACTGTTTTCTCTAAGTCTGAAGGCTGCCCACACTGTGCCTGTGTGCTGCAGCTTGCATCTTCGCCTTTGGGAAGCTGCCGCTCGCCGATTCTCCCGGAGGCGAAGAAGCGGCTTCTTCGCACACAGAGCATTGTGGCGAGCGCAGGGAGCTCCTGAGAGCGGTTTGTGCCGAAAGAAGCCCGGGACCGGCACTTAGCTTCGGAGAGCTGCGTATCTGCGTCTTCTGCGTGTCTTGCCGCTCTACACTCAGCAAAAAGCTTTTCCACCATATCTTGCAAGGAGAAACTCTGCCAGGGAAGAAAACATCCAAAATCTTGTTCTAAAGCTTGCACGGGGGTCTGCAAAGAGTTTGGCAAGAATGAAAGGTAGTTGTCCAAAACTCGTTCTTTTCCAATAGAATAACCATGGAAAAGGCAGGAGAGTGGTAAAGTACTGTTTTCTCTAAGTCTGAAGGCTGCCCACACTGTGCCTGCGTGCTGCAGCTTGCATCTTCGCCTTTGGGAAGCTGCCGCTCGCCGATTCTCCCGGAGGCGAAGAAGCAGCTTCTTCGCACACAGAGCATTGTGGCGAGCGCAGGGAGCTGCTGAGAGCGGTTTGTGCCGAAAGAAGCCCGGGACCGGCACTTAGCTTCGGAGAGCTGCGTATCTGCGTCTTCTGCGTGTCTTGCCGCTCTACACTCAGCAAAAAGCTTTTCCACCATATCTTGCAAGAAGAAACTCTGCCAGGAAAGAAAACATCCAAAATCTTGTTCTAAAGCTTGCACGGGGGTCTGCAAAGAGTTTGGCAAGAATGAAAGGTAGTTGTCCAAAACTCGTTCTTTTCCAATAGAATAACCATGGAAAAGGCAGGAGAGTGGTAAAGTACTGTTTTCTCTAAGTCTGAAGGCTGCCCACACTGTGCCTGTGTGCTGCAGCTTGCATCTTCGCCTTTGGGAAGCTGCCGCTCGCCGATTCTCCCGGAGGCGAAGAAGCGGCTTCTTCGCACACAGAGCATTGTGGCGAGCGCAGGGAGCTCCTGAGAGCGGTTTGTGCCGAAAGAAGCCCGGGACCGGCACTTAGCTTCGGAGAGCTGCGTATCTGCGTCTTCTGCGTGTCTTGCCGCTCTACACTCAGCAAAAAGCTTTTCCACCATATCTTGCAAGGAGAAACTCTGCCAGGGAAGAAAACATCCAAAATCTTGTTCTAAAGCTTGCACGGGGGTCTGCAAAGAGTTTGGCAAGAATGAAAGGTAGTTGTCCAAAACTCGTTCTTTTCCAATAGAATAACCATGGAAAAGGCAGGAGAGTGGTAAAGTACTGTTTTCTCTAAGTCTGAAGGCTGCCCACACTGTGCCTGTGTGCTGCAGCTTGCATCTTCGCCTTTGGGAAGCTGCCGCTCGCCGATTCTCCCGGAGGCGAAGAAGCGGCTTCTTCGCACACAGAGCATTGTGGCGAGCGCAGGGAGCTCCTGAGAGCGGTTTGTGCCGAAAGAAGCCCGGGACCGGCACTTAGCTTCGGAGAGCTGCATATCTGCGTCTTCTGCGTGTCTTGCCGCTCTACACTCAGCAAAAAGCTTTTCCACCATATCTTGCAAGGAGAAACTCTGCCAGGAAAGAAAACATCCAAAATCTTGTTCTAAAGCTTGCACGGGGGTCTGCAAAGAGTTTGGCAAGAATGAAAGGTAGTTGTCCAAAACTCGTTCTTTTCCAATAGAATAACCATGGATAAGGCAGGAGAGTGGTAAAGTACTGTTTTCTCTAAGTCTGAAGGCTGCCCACACTGTGCCTGTGTGCTGCAGCTTGCATCTTCGCCTTTGGGAAGCTGCCGCTCGCCGATTCTCCCGGAGGCGAAGAAGCGGCTTCTTCGCACACAGAGCATTGTGGCGAGCGCAGGGAGCTCCTGAGAGCGGTTTGTGCCGAAAGAAGCCCGGGACCGGCACTTAGCTTCGGAGAGCTGCGTATCTGCGTCTTCTGCGTGTCTTGCCGCTCTACACTCAGCAAAAAGCTTTTCCACCATATCTTGCAAGGAGAAACTCTGCCAGGAAAGAAAACATCCAAAATCTTGTTCTAAAGCTTGCACGGGGGTCTGCAAAGAGTTTGGCAAGAATGAAAGGTAGTTGTCCAAAACTCGTTCTTTTCCAATAGAATAACCATGGATAAGGCAGGAGAGTGGTAAAGTACTGTTTTCTCTAAGTCTGAAGGCTGCCCACACTGTGCCTGTGTGCTGCAGCTTGCATCTTCGCCTTTGGGAAGCTGCCGCTCGCCGATTCTCCCGGAGGCGAAGAAGCGGCTTCTTCGCACACAGAGCATTGTGGCGAGCGCAGGGAGCTCCTGAGAGCGGTTTGTGCCGAAAGAAGCCCGGGACCGGCACTTAGCTTCGGAGAGCTGCGTATCTGCGTCTTCTGCGTGTCTTGCCGCTCTACACTCAGCAAAAAGCTTTTCCACCATATCTTGCAAGGAGAAACTCTGCCAGGAAAGAAAACATCCAAAATCTTGTTCTAAAGCTTGCACGGGGGTCTGCAAAGAGTTTGGCAAGAATGAAAGGTAGTTGTCCAAAACTCGTTCTTTTCCAATAGAATAACCATGGAAAAGGCAGGAGAGTGGTAAAGTACTGTTTTCTCTAAGTCTGAAGGCTGCCCACACTGTGCCTGTGTGCTGCAGCTTGCATCTTCGCCTTTGGGAAGCTGCCGCTCGCCGATTCTCCCGGAGGCGAAGAAGCGGCTTCTTCGCACACAGAGCATTGTGGCGAGCGCAGGGAGCTCCTGAGAGCGGTTTGTGCCGAAAGAAGCCCGGGACCGGCACTTAGCTTCGGAGAGCTGCGTATCTGCGTCTTCTGCGTGTCTTGCCGCTCTACACTCAGCAAAAAGCTTTTCCACCATATCTTGCAAGGAGAAACTCTGCCAGGGAAGAAAACATCCAAAATCTTGTTCTAAAGCTTGCACGGGGGTCTGCAAAGAGTTTGGCAAGAATGAAAGGTAGTTGTCCAAAACTCGTTCTTTTCCAATAGAATAACCATGGATAAGGCAGGAGAGTGGTAAAGTACTGTTTTCTCTAAGTCTGAATGCTGCCCACACTGTGCCTGTGTGCTGCAGCTTGCATCTTCGCCTTTGGGAAGCTGCCGCTCGCCGATTCTCCCGGAGGCGAAGAAGCGGCTTCTTCGCACACAGAGCATTGTGGCGAGCGCAGGGAGCTCCTGAGAGCGGTTTGTGCCGAAAGAAGCCCGGGACCGGCACTTAGCTTCGGAGAGCTGCGTATCTGCGTCTTCTGCGTGTCTTGCCGCTCTACACTCAGCCAAAAGCTTTTCCACCATATCTTGCAAGGAGAAACTCTGCCAGGAAAGAAAACATGCAAAATCTTGTTCTAAAGCTTGCACGGGGGTCTGCAAAGAGTTTGGCAAGAATGAAAGGTAGTTGTCCAAAACTCGTTCTTTTCCAATAGAATAACCATGGAAAAGGCAGGAGAGTGGTAAAGTACTGTTTTCTCTAAGTCTGAAGGCTGCCCACACTGTGCCTGTGTGCTGCAGCTTGCATCTTCGCCTTTGGGAAGCTGCCGCTCGCCGATTCTCCCGGAGGCGAAGAAGCGGCTTCTTCGCACACAGAGCATTGTGGCGAGCGCAGGGAGCTCCTGAGAGCGGTTTGTGCCGAAAGAAGCCCGGGACCGGCACTTAGCTTCGGAGAGCTGCGTATCTGCGTCTTCTGCGTGTCTTGCCGCTCTACACTCAGCCAAAAGCTTTTCCACCATATCTTGCAAGGAGAAACTCTGCCAGGAAAGAAAACATCCAAAATCTTGTTCTAAAGCTTGCACGGGGGTCTGCAAAGAGTTTGGCAAGAATGAAAGGTAGTTGTCCAAAACTCGTTCTTTTCCAATAGAATAACCATGGAAAAGGCAGGAGAGTGGTAAAGTACTGTTTTCTCTAAGTCTGAAGGCTGCCCACACTGTGCCTGTGTGCTGCAGCTTGCATCTTCGCCTTTGGGAAGCTGCCGCTCGCCGATTCTCCCGCAGGCGAAGAAGCGGCTTCTTCGCACACAGAGCATTGTGGCGAGCGCAGGGAGCTCCTGAGAGCGGTTTGTGCCGAAAGAAGCCCGGGACCGGCACTTAGCTTCGGAGAGCTGCGTATCTGCGTCTTCTGCGTGTCTTGCCGCTCTACACTCAGCAAAAAGCTTTTCCACCATATCTTGCAAGGAGAAACTCTGCCAGGAAAGAAAACATCCAAAATCTTGTTCTAAAGCTTGCACGGGGGTCTGCAAAGAGTTTGGCAAGAATGAAAGGTAGTTGTCCAAAACTCGTTCTTTTCCAATAGAATAACCATGGATAAGGCAGGAGAGTGGTAAAGTACTGTTTTCTCTAAGTCTGAAGGCTGCCCACACTGTGCCTGTGTGCTGCAGCTTGCATCTTCGCCTTTGGGAAGCTGCCGCTCGCCGATTCTCCCGCAGGCGAAGAAGCGGCTTCTTCGCACACAGAGCATTGTGGCGAGCGCAGGGAGCTCCTGAGAGCGGTTTGTGCCGAAAGAAGCCCGGGACCGGCACTTAGCTTCGGAGAGCTGCGTATCTGCGTCTTCTGCGTGTCTTGCCGCTCTACACTCAGCCAAAAGCTTTTCCACCATATCTTGCAAGGAGAAACTCTGCCAGGAAAGAAAACATCCAAAATCTTGTTCTAAAGCTTGCACGGGGGTCTGCAAAGAGTTTGGCAAGAATGAAAGGTAGTTGTCCAAAACTCGTTCTTTTCCAATAGAATAACCATGGATAAGGCAGGAGAGTGGTAAAGTACTGTTTTCTCTAAGTCTGAAGGCTGCCCACACTGTGCCTGTGTGCTGCAGCTTGCATCTTCGCCTTTGGGAAGCTGCCGCTCGCCGATTCTCCCGGAGGCGAAGAAGCGGCTTCTTCGCACACAGAGCATTGTGGCGAGCGCAGGGAGCTCCTGAGAGCGGTTTGTGCCGAAAGAAGCCCGGGACCGGCACTTAGCTTCGGAGAGCTGCGTATCTGCGTCTTCTGCGTGTCTTGCCGCTCTACACTCAGCCAAAAGCTTTTCCACCATATCTTGCAAGGAGAAACTCTGCCAGGAAAGAAAACATCCAAAATCTTGTTCTAAAGCTTGCACGGGGGTCTGCAAAGAGTTTGGCAAGAATGAAAGGTAGTTGTCCAAAACTCGTTCTTTTCCAATAGAATAACCATGGATAAGGCAGGAGAGTGGTAAAGTACTGTTTTCTCTAAGTCTGAAGGCTGCCCACACTGTGCCTGTGTGCTGCAGCTTGCATCTTCGCCTTTGGGAAGCTGCCGCTCGCCGATTCTCCCGGAGGCGAAGAAGCGGCTTCTTCGCACACAGAGCATTGTGGCGAGCGCAGGGAGCTGCTGAGAGCGGTTTGTGCCGAAAGAAGCCCGGGACCGGCACTTAGCTTCGGAGAGCTGCGTATCTGCGTCTTCTGCGTGTCTTGCCGCTCTACACTCAGCAAAAAGCTTTTCCACCATATCTTGCAAGGAGAAACTCTGCCAGGAAAGAAAACATCCAAAATCTTGTTCTAAAGCTTGCACGGGGGTCTGCAAAGAGTTTGGCAAGAATGAAAGGTAGTTGTCCAAAACTCGTTCTTTTCCAATAGAATAACCATGGAAAAGGCAGGAGAGTGGTAAAGTACTGTTTTCTCTAAGTCTGAAGGCTGCCCACACTGTGCCTGTGTGCTGCAGCTTGCATCTTCGCCTTTGGGAAGCTGCCGCTCGCCGATTCTCCCGGAGGCGAAGAAGCGGCTTCTTCGCACACAGAGCATTGTGGCGAGCGCAGGGAGCTCCTGAGAGCGGTTTGTGCCGAAAGAAGCCCGGGACCGGCACTTAGCTTCGGAGACCTGCGTATCTGCGTCTTCTGCGTGTCTTGCCGCTCTACACTCAGCCAAAAGCTTTTCCACCATATCTTGCAAGGAGAAACTCTGCCAGGGAAGAAAACATCCAAAATCTTGTTCTAAAGCTTGCACGGGGGTCTGCAAAGAGTTTGGCAAGAATGAAAGGTAGTTGTCCAAAACTCGTTCTTTTCCAATAGAATAACCATGGATAAGGCAGGAGAGTGGTAAAGTACTGTTTTCTCTAAGTCTGAATGCTGCCCACACTGTGCCTGTGTGCTGCAGCTTGCATCTTCGCCTTTGGGAAGCTGCCGCTCGCCGATTCTCCCGGAGGCGAAGAAGCGGCTTCTTCGCACACAGAGCATTGTGGCGAGCGCAGGGAGCTCCTGAGAGCGGTTTGTGCCGAAAGAAGCCCGGGACCGGCACTTAGCTTCGGAGAGCTGCGTATCTGCGTCTTCTGCGTGTCTTGCCGCTCTACACTCAGCAAAAAGCTTTTCCAGCATATCTTGCAAGGAGAAACTCTGCCAGGAAAGAAAACATCCAAAATCTTGTTCTAAAGCTTGCACGGGGGTCTGCAAAGAGTTTGGCAAGAATGAAAGGTAGTTGTCCAAAACTCGTTCTTTTCCAATAGAATAACCATGGAAAAGGCAGGAGAGTGGTAAAGTACTGTTTTCTCTAAGTCTGAAGGCTGCCCACACTGTGCCTGCGTGCTGCAGCTTGCATCTTCGCCTTTGGGAAGCTGCCGCTCGCCGATTCTCCCGGAGGCGAAGAAGCGGCTTCTTCGCACACAGAGCATTGTGGCGAGCGCAGGGAGCTCCTGAGAGCGGTTTGTGCCGAAAGAAGCCCGGGACCGGCACTTAGCTTCGGAGAGCTGCGTATCTGCGTCTTCTGCGTGTCTTGCCGCTCTACACTCAGCCAAAAGCTTTTCCACCATATCTTGCAAGGAGAAACTCTGCCAGGAAAAAAAACATCCAAAATCTTGTTCTAAAGCTTGCACGGGGGTCTGCAAAGAGTTTGGCAAGAATGAAAGGTAGTTGTCCAAAACTCGTTCTTTTCCAATAGAATAACCATGGAAAAGGCAGGAGAGTGTTAAAGTACTGTTTTCTCTAAGTCTGAATGCTGCCCACACTGTGCCTGTGTGCTGCAGCTTGCATCTTCGCCTTTGGGAAGCTGCCGCTCGCCGATTCTCCCGGAGGCGAAGAAGCGGCTTCTTCGCACACAGAGCATTGTGGCGAGCGCAGGGAGCTCCTGAGAGCGGTTTGTGCCGAAAGAAGCCCGGGACCGGCACTTAGCTTCGGAGAGCTGCGTATCTGCGTCTTCTGCGTGTCTTGCCGCTCTACACTCAGCCAAAAGCTTTTCCACCATATCTTGCAAGGAGAAACTCTGCCAGGAAAGAAAACATCCAAAATCTTGTTCTAAAGCTTGCACGGGGGTCTGCAAAGAGTTTGGCAAGAATGAAAGGTAGTTATCCAAAACTCGTTCTTTTCCAATAGAATAACCATGGATAAGGCAGGAGAGTGGTAAAGTACTGTTTTCTCTAAGTCTGAAGGCTGCCCACACTGTGCCTGTGTGCTGCAGCTTGCATCTTCGCCTTTGGGAAGCTGCCGCTCGCCGATTCTCCCGGAGGCGAAGAAGCGGCTTCTTCGCACACAGAGCATTGTGGCGAGCGCAGGGAGCTCCTGAGAGCGGTTTGTGCCGAAAGAAGCCCGGACCGGCACTTAGCTTCGGAGTTGCGTATCTGCGTCTTCTGCGTGTCTTGCCGCTCTACACTCAGCAAAAAGCTTTTCCAGCATATCTTGCAAGGAGAAACTCTGCCAGGAAAGAAAACATCCAAAATCTTGTTCTAAAGCTTGCACGGGGGTCTGCAAAGAGTTTGGCAAGAATGAAAGGTAGTTGTCCAAAACTCGTTCTTTTCCAATAGAATAACCATGGAAAAGGCAGGAGAGTGGTAAAGTACTGTTTTCTCTAAGTCTGAAGGCTGCCCACACTGTGCCTGTGTGCTGCAGCTTGCATCTTCGCCTTTGGGAAGCTGCCGCTCGCCGATTCTCCCGGAGGCGAAGAAGCGGCTTCTTCGCACACAGAGCATTGTGGCGAGCGCAGGGAGCTCCTGAGAGCGGTTTGTGCCGAAAGAAGCCCGGGACCGGCACTTAGCTTCGGAGAGCTGCGTATCTGCGTCTTCTGCGTGTCTTGCCGCTCTACACTCAGCCAAAAGCTTTTCCACCATATCTTGCAAGGAGAAACTCTGCCAGGAAAGAAAACATCCAAAATCTTGTTCTAAAGCTTGCACGGGGGTCTGCAAAGAGTTTGGCAAGAATGAAAGGTAGTTGTCCAAAACTCGTTCTTTTCCAATAGAATAACCATGGATAAGGCAGGAGAGTGGTAAAGTACTGTTTTCTCTAAGTCTGAAGGCTGCCCACACTGTGCCTGTGTGCTGCAGCTTGCATCTTCGCCTTTGGGAAGCTGCCGCTCGCCGATTCTCCCGGAGGCGAAGAAGCGGCTTCTTCGCACACAGAGCATTGTGGCGAGCGCAGGGAGCTCCTGAGAGCGGTTTGTGCCGAAAGAAGCCCGGGACCGGCACTTAGCTTCGGAGAGCTGCGTATCTGCGTCTTCTGCGTGTCTTGCTGCTCTACACTCAGCAAAAAGCTTTTCCACCATATCTTGCAAGGAGAAACTCTGCCAGGGAAGAAAACATCCAAAATCTTGTTCTAAAGCTTGCACGGGGGTCTGCAAAGAGTTTGGCAAGAATGAAAGGTAGTTGTCCAAAACTCGTTCTTTTCCAATAGAATAACCATGGAAAAGGCAGGAGAGTGGTAAAGTACTGTTTTCTCTAAGTCTGAAGGCTGCCCACACTGTGCCTGTGTGCTGCAGCTTGCATCTTCGCCTTTGGGAAGCTGCCGCTCGCCGATTCTCCCGGAGGCGAAGAAGCGGCTTCTTCGCACACAGAGCATTGTGGCGAGCGCAGGGAGCTCCTGAGAGCGGTTTGTGCCGAAAGAAGCCCGGGACCGGCACTTAGCTTCGGAGAGCTGCGTATCTGCGTCTTCTGCGTGTCTTGCCGCTCTACACTCAGCCAAAAGCTTTTCCACCATATCTTGCAAGGAGAAACACTGCCAGGGAAGAAAACATCCAAAATCTTGTTCTAAAGCTTGCACGGGGGTCTGCAAAGAGTTTGGCAAGAATGAAAGGTAGTTGTCCAAAACTCGTTCTTTTCCAATAGAATAACCATGGAAAAGGCAGGAGAGTGGTAAAGTACTGTTTTCTCTAAGTCTGAAGGCTGCCCACACTGTGCCTGTGTGCTGCAGCTTGCATCTTCGCCTTTGGGAAGCTGCCGCTCGCCGATTCTCCCGCAGGCGAAGAAGCGGCTTCTTCGCACACAGAGCATTGTGGCGAGCGCAGGGAGCTCCTGAGAGCGGTTTGTGCCGAAAGAAGCCCGGGACCGGCACTTAGCTTCGGAGAGCTGCGTATCTGCATCTTCTGCGTGTCTTGCCGCTCTACACTCAGCAAAAAGCTTTTCCACCATATCTTGCAAGGAGAAACTCTGCCAGGAAAGAAAACATCCAAAATCTTGTTCTAAAGCTTGCACGGGGGTCTGCAAAGAGTTTGGCAAGAATGAAAGTTAGTTGTCCAAAACTCGTTCTTTTCCAATAGAATAACCATGGATAAGGCAGGAGAGTGGTAAAGTACTGTTTTCTCTAAGTCTGAAGGCTGCCCACACTGTGCCTGTGTGCTGCAGCTTGCATCTTCGCCTTTGGGAAGCTGCCGCTCGCCGATTCTCCCGGAGGCGAAGAAGCGGCTTCTTCGCACACAGAGCATTGTGGCGAGCGCAGGGAGCTCCTGAGAGCGGTTTGTGCCGAAAGAAGCCCGGGACCGGCACTTAGCTTCGGAGAGCTGCGTATCTGCGTCTTCTGCGTGTCTTGCCGCTCTACACTCAGCCAAAAGCTTTTCCACCATATCTTGCAAGGAGAAACTCTGCCAGGGAAGAAAACATCCAAAATCTTGTTCTAAAGCTTGCACGGGGGTCTGCAAAGAGTTTGGCAAGAATGAAAGGTAGTTGTCCAAAACTCGTTCTTTTCCAATAGAATAACCATGGATAAGGCAGGAGAGTGGTAAAGTACTGTTTTCTCTAAGTCTGAAGGCTGCCCACACTGTGCCTGTGTGCTGCAGCTTGCATCTTCGCCTTTGGGAAGCTGCCGCTCGCCGATTCTCCCGGAGGCGAAGAAGCGGCTTCTTCGCACACAGAGCATTGTGGCGAGCGCAGGGAGCTCCTGAGAGCGGTTTGTGCCGAAAGAAGCCCGGGACCGGCACTTAGCTTCGGAGAGCTGCGTATCTGCGTCTTCTGCGTGTCTTGCCGCTCTACACTCAGCAAAAAGCTTTTCCACCATATCTTGCAAGGAGAAACTCTGCCAGGAAAGAAAACATCCAAAATCTTGTTCTAAAGCTTGCACGGGGGTCTGCAAAGAGTTTGGCAAGAATGAAAGGTAGTTGTCCAAAACTCGTTCTTTTCCAATAGAATAACCATGGATAAGGCAGGAGAGTGGTAAAGTACTGTTTTCTCTAAGTCTGAAGGCTGCCCACACTGTGCCTGTGTGCTGCAGCTTGCATCTTCGCCTTTGGGAAGCTGCCGCTCGCCGATTCTCCCGCAGGCGAAGAAGCGGCTTCTTCGCACACAGAGCATTGTGGCGAGCGCAGGGAGCTCCTGAGAGCGGTTTGTGCCGAAAGAAGCCCGGGACCGGCACTTAGCTTCGGAGAGCTGCGTATCTGCGTCTTCTGCGTGTCTTGCCGCTCTACACTCAGCCAAAAGCTTTTCCACCATATCTTGCAAGGAGAAACTCTGCCAGGAAAGAAAACATCCAAAATCTTGTTCTAAAGCTTGCACGGGGGTCTGCAAAGAGTTTGGCAAGAATGAAAGGTAGTTGTCCAAAACTCGTTCTTTTCCAATAGAATAACCATGGAAAAGGCAGGAGAGTGGTAAAGTACTGTTTTCTCTAAGTCTGAAGGCTGCCCACACTGTGCCTGTGTGCTGCAGCTTGCATCTTCGCCTTTGGGAAGCTGCCGCTCGCCGATTCTCCCGCAGGCGAAGAAGCGGCTTCTTCGCACACAGAGCATTGTGGCGAGCGCAGGGAGCTCCTGAGAGCGGTTTGTGCCGAAAGAAGCCCGGGACCGGCACTTAGCTTCGGAGAGCTGCGTATCTGCGTCTTCTGCGTGTCTTGCCGCTCTACACTCAGCAAAAAGCTTTTCCAGCATATCTTGGAAGGAGAAACTCTGCCAGGGAAGAAAACATCCAAAATCTTGTTCTAAAGCTTGCACGGGGGTCTGCAAAGAGTTTGGCAAGAATGAAAGGTAGTTGTCCAAAACTCGTTCTTTTCCAATAGAATAACCATGGAAAAGGCAGGAGAGTGGTAAAGTACTGTTTTCTCTAAGTCTGAAGGCTGCCCACACTGTGCCTGTGTGCTGCAGCTTGCATCTTCGCCTTTGGGAAGCTGCCGCTCGCCGATTCTCCCGGAGGCGAAGAAGCGGCTTCTTCGCACACAGAGCATTGTGGCGAGCGCAGGGAGCTCCTGAGAGCGGTTTGTGCCGAAAGAAGCCCGGGACCGGCACTTAGCTTCGGAGAGCTGCGTATCTGCGTCTTCTGCGTGTCTTGCCGCTCTACACTCAGCAAAAAGCTTTTCCACCATATCTTGCAAGGAGAAACTCTGCCAGGAAAGAAAACATCCAAAATCTTGTTCTAAAGCTTGCACGGGGGTCTGCAAAGAGTTTGGCAAGAATGAAAGGTAGTTGTCCAAAACTCGTTCTTTTCCAATAGAATAACCATGGAAAAGGCAGGAGAGTGGTAAAGTACTGTTTTCTCTAAGTCTGAAGGCTGCCCACACTGTGCCTGTGTGCTGCAGCTTGCATCTTCGCCTTTGGCAAGCTGCCGCTCGCCGATTCTCCCGCAGGCGAAGAAGCGGCTTCTTCGCACACAGAGCATTGTGGCGAGCGCAGGGAGCTCCTGAGAGCGGTTTGTGCCGAAAGAAGCCCGGGACCGGCACTTAGCTTCGGAGAGCTGCGTATCTGCGTCTTCTGCGTGTCTTGCCGCTCTACACTCAGCAAAAAGCTTTTCCACCATATCTTGCAAGGAGAAACTCTGCCAGGGAAGAAAACATCCAAAATCTTGTTCTAAAGCTTGCACGGGGGTCTGCAAAGAGTTTGGCAAGAATGAAAGGTAGTTGTCCAAAACTCGTTCTTTTCCAATAGAATAACCATGGATAAGGCAGGAGAGTGGTAAAGTACTGTTTTCTCTAAGTCAGAATGCTGCCCACACTGTGCCTGTGTGCCGCAGCTTGCATCTTCGCCTTTGGGAAGCTGCCGCTCGCCGATTCTCCCGGAGGCGAAGAAGCGGCTTCTTCGCACACAGAGCATTGTGGCGAGCGCAGGGAGCTGCTGAGAGCGGTTTGTGCCGAAAGAAGCCCGGGACCGGCACTTAGCTTCGGAGAGCTGCGTATCTGCGTCTTCTGCGTGTCTTGCCGCTCTACACTCAGCCAAAAGCTTTTCCAGCATATCTTGCAAGGAGAAACTCTGCCAGGAAAGAAAACATCCAAAATCTTGTTCTAAAGCTTGCACGGGGGTCTGCAAAGAGTTTGGCAAGAATGAAAGGTAGTTGTCCAAAACTCGTTCTTTTCCAATAGAATAACCATGGATAAGGCAGGAGAGTGGTAAAGTACTGTTTTCTCTAAGTCTGAAGGCTGCCCACACTGTGCCTGTGTGCTGCAGCTTGCATCTTCGCCTTTGGGAAGCTGCCGCTCGCCGATTCTCCCGGAGGCGAAGAAGCGGCTTCTTCGCACACAGAGCATTGTGGCGAGCGCAGGGAGCTCCTGAGAGTGGTTTGTGCCGAAAGAAGCCCGGGACCGGCACTTAGCTTCGGAGAGCTGCGTATCTGCGTCTTCTGCGTGTCTTGCCGCTCTACACTCAGCCAAAAGCTTTTCCACCATATCTTGCAAGGAGAAACTCTGCCAGGAAAGAAAACATCCAAAATCTTGTTCTAAAGCTTGCACGGGGGTCTGCAAAGAGTTTGGCAAGAATGAAAGGTAGTTGTCCAAAACTCGTTCTTTTCCAATAGAATAACCATGGATAAGGCAGGAGAGTGGTAAAGTACTGTTTTCTCTAAGTCTGAAGGCTGCCCACACTGTGCCTGTGTGCTGCAGCTTGCATCTTCGCCTTTGGGAAGCTGCCGCTCGCCGATTCTCCCGGAGGCGAAGAAGCGGCTTCTTCGCACACAGAGCATTGTGGCGAGCGCAGGGAGCTCCTGAGAGCGGTTTGTGCCGAAAGAAGCCCGGGACCGGCACTTAGCTTCGGAGAGCTGCGTATCTGCGTCTTCTGCGTGTCTTGCCGCTCTACACTCAGCCAAAAGCTTTTCCACCATATCTTGCAAGGAGAAACTCTGCCAGGAAAGAAAACATCCAAAATCTTGTTCTAAAGCTTGCACGGGGGTCTGCAAAGAGTTTGGCAAGAATGAAAGGTAGTTGTCCAAAACTCGTTCTTTTCCAATAGAATAACCATGGATAAGGCAGGAGAGTGGTAAAGTACTGTTTTCTCTAAGTCTGAAGGCTGCCCACACTGTGCCTGTGTGCTGCAGCTTGCATCTTCGCCTTTGGGAAGCTGCCGCTCGCCGATTCTCCCGGAGGCGAAGAAGCGGCTTCTTCGCACACAGAGCATTGTGGCGAGCGCAGGGAGCTCCTGAGAGCGGTTTGTGCCGAAAGAAGCCCGGGACCGGCACTTAGCTTCGGAGAGCTGCGTATCTGCGTCTTCTGCGTGTCTTGCCGCTCTACACTCAGCCAAAAGCTTTTCCACCATATCTTGCAAGGAGAAACTCTGCCAGGAAAGAAAACATCCAAAATCTTGTTCTAAAGCTTGCACGGGGGTCTGCAAAGAGTTTGGCAAGAATGAAAGGTAGTTGTCCAAAACTCGTTCTTTTCCAATAGAATAACCATGGATAAGGCAGGAGAGTGGTAAAGTACTGTTTTCTCTAAGTCTGAAGGCTGCCCACACTGTGCCTGTGTGCTGCAGCTTGCATCTTCGCCTTTGGGAAGCTGCCGCTCGCCGATTCTCCCGGAGGCGAAGAAGCGGCTTCTTCGCACACAGAGCATTGTGGCGAGCGCAGGGAGCTCCTGAGAGCGGTTTGTGCCGAAAGAAGCCCGGGACCGGCACTTAGCTTCGGAGAGCTGCGTATCTGCGTCTTCTGCGTGTCTTGCCGCTCTACACTCAGCAAAAAGCTTTTCCACCATATCTTGCAAGGAGAAACTCTGCCAGGAAAGAAAACATCCAAAATCTTGTTCTAAAGCTTGCACGGGGGTGTGCAAAGAGTTTGGCAAGAATGAAAGGTAGTTGTCCAAAACTCGTTCTTTTCCAATAGAATAACCATGGATAAGGCAGGAGAGTGGTAAAGTACTGTTTTCTCTAAGTCTGAAGGCTGCCCACACTGTGCCTGTGTGCTGCAGCTTGCATCTTCGCCTTTGGGAAGCTGCCGCTCGCCGATTCTCCCGGAGGCGAAGAAGCGGCTTCTTCGCACACAGAGCATTGTGGCGAGCGCAGGGAGCTCCTGAGAGCGGTTTGTGCCGAAAGAAGCCCGGGACCGGCACTTAGCTTCGGAGAGCTGCGTATCTGCGTCTTCTGCGTGTCTTGCCGCTCTACACTCAGCCAAAAGCTTTTCCACCATATCTTGCAAGGAGAAACTCTGCCAATGAAGAAAACATCCAAAATCTTGTTCTAAAGCTTGCACGGGGGTCTGCAAAGAGTTTGGCAAGAATGAAAGGTAGTTGTCCAAAACTCGTTCTTTTCCAATAGAATAACCATGGATAAGGCAGGAGAGTGGTAAAGTACTGTTTTCTCTAAGTCTGAATGCTGCCCACACTGTGCCTGTGTGCTGCAGCTTGCATCTTCGCCTTTGGGAAGCTGCCGCTCGCCGATTCTCCCGGAGGCGAAGAAGCGGCTTCTTCGCACACAGAGCATTGTGGCGAGCGCAGGGAGCTCCTGAGAGCGGTTTGTGCCGAAAGAAGCCCGGGACCGGCACTTAGCTTCGGAGAGCTGCGTATCTGCGTCTTCTGCGTGTCTTGCCGCTCTACACTCAGCAAAAAGCTTTTCCAGCATATCTTGCAAGGAGAAACTCTGCCAGGGAAGAAAACATCCAAAATCTTGTTCTAAAGCTTGCACGGGGGTCTGCAAAGAGTTTGGCAAGAATGAAAGGTAGTTGTCCAAAACTCGTTCTTTTCCAATAGAATAACCATGGATAAGGCAGGAGAGTGGTAAAGTACTGTTTTCTCTAAGTCTGAAGGCTGCCCACACTGTGCCTGTGTGCTGCAGCTTGCATCTTCGCCTTTGGGAAGCTGCCGCTCGCCGATTCTCCCGGAGGCGAAGAAGCGGCTTCTTCGCACACAGAGCATTGTGGCGAGCGCAGGGAGCTCCTGAGAGCGGTTTGTGCCGAAAGAAGCCCGGGACCGGCACTTAGCTTCGGAGAGCTGCGTATCTGCGTCTTCTGCGTGTCTTGCCGCTCTACACTCAGCCAAAAGCTTTTCCACCATATCTTGCAAGGAGAAACTCTGCCAGGGAAGAAAACATCCAAAATCTTGTTCTAAAGCTTGCACGGGGGTCTGCAAAGAGTTTGGCAAGAATGAAAGGTAGTTGTCCAAAACTCGTTCTTTTCCAATAGAATAACCATGGATAAGGCAGGAGAGTGGTAAAGTACTGTTTTCTCTAAGTCTGAAGGCTGCCCACACTGTGCCTGTGTGCTGCAGCTTGCATCTTCGCCTTTGGGAAGCTGCCGCTCGCCGATTCTCCCGGAGGCGAAGAAGCGGCTTCTTCGCACACAGAGCATTGTGGCGAGCGCAGGGAGCTCCTGAGAGCGGTTTGTGCCGAAAGAAGCCCGGGACCGGCACTTAGCTTCGGAGAGCTGCGTATCTGCGTCTTCTGCGTGTCTTGCCGCTCTACACTCAGCAAAAAGCTTTTCCACCATATCTTGCAAGGAGAAACTCTGCCAGGAAAGAAAACATCCAAAATCTTGTTCTAAAGCTTGCACGGGGGTCTGCAAAGAGTTTGGCAAGAATGAAAGGTAGTTGTCCAAAACTCGTTCTTTTCCAATAGAATAACCATGGATAAGGCAGGAGAGTGGTAAAGTACTGTTTTCTCTAAGTCTGAAGGCTGCCCACACTGTGCCTGTGTGCTGCAGCTTGCATCTTCGCCTTTGGGAAGCTGCCGCTCGCCGATTCTCCCGCAGGCGAAGAAGCGGCTTCTTCGCACACAGAGCATTGTGGCGAGCGCAGGGAGCTCCTGAGAGCGGTTTGTGCCGAAAGAAGCCCGGGACCGGCACTTAGCTTCGGAGAGCTGCGTATCTGCGTCTTCTGCGTGTCTTGCCGCTCTACACTCAGCCAAAAGCTTTTCCACCATATCTTGCAAGGAGAAACTCTGCCAGGAAAGAAAACATCCAAAATCTTGTTCTAAAGCTTGCACGGGGGTCTGCAAAGAGTTTGGCAAGAATGAAAGGTAGTTGTCCAAAACTCGTTCTTTTCCAATAGAATAACCATGGATAAGGCAGGAGAGTGGTAAAGTACTGTTTTCTCTAAGTCTGAAGGCTGCCCACACTGTGCCTGTGTGCTGCAGCTTGCATCTTCGCCTTTGGGAAGCTGCCGCTCGCCGATTCTCCCGCAGGCGAAGAAGCGGCTTCTTCGCACACAGAGCATTGTGGCGAGCGCAGGGAGCTCCTGAGAGCGGTTTGTGCCGAAAGAAGCCCGGGACCGGCACTTAGCTTCGGAGAGCTGCGTATCTGCGTCTTCTGTGTGTCTTGCCGCTCAACACTCAGCAAAAAGCTTTTCCACCATATCTTGCAAGGAGAAACTCTGCCAGGGAAGAAAACATCCAAAATCTTGTTCTAAAGCTTGCACGGGGGTCTGCAAAGAGTTTGGCAAGAATGAAAGGTAGTTGTCCAAAACTCGTTCTTTTCCAATAGAATAACCATGGAAAAGGCAGGAGAGTGGTAAAGTACTGTTTTCTCTAAGTCTGAAGGCTGCCCACACTGTGCCTGTGTGCTGCAGCTTGCATCTTCGCCTTTGGCAAGCTGCCGCTCGCCGATTCTCCCGGAGGCGAAGAAGCGGCTTCTTCGCACACAGAGCATTGTGGCGAGCGCAGGGAGCTCCTGAGAGCGGTTTGTGCCGAAAGAAGCCCGGGACCGGCACTTAGCTTCGGAGAGCTGCGTATCTGCGTCTTCTGCGTGTCTTGCCGCTCTACACTCAGCCAAAAGCTTTTCCACCATATCTTGCAAGGAGAAACTCTGCCAGGAAAGAAAACATCCAAAATCTTGTTCTAAAGCTTGCACGGGGGTCTGCAAAGAGTTTGGCAAGAATGAAAGGTAGTTGTCCAAAACTCGTTCTTTTCCAATAGAATAACCATGGATAAGGCAGGAGAGTGGTAAAGTACTGTTTTCTCTAAGTCTGAATGCTGCCCACACTGTGCCTGTGTGCTGCAGCTTGCATCTTCGCCTTTGGGAAGCTGCCGCTCGCCGATTCTCCCGGAGGCGAAGAAGCGGCTTCTTCGCACACAGAGCATTGTGGCGAGCGCAGGGAGCTCCTGAGAGCGGTTTGTGCCGAAAGAAGCCCGGGACCGGCACTTAGCTTCGGAGAGCTGCGTATCTGCGTCTTCTGCGTGTCTTGCCGCTCTACACTCAGCAAAAAGCTTTTCCAGCATATCTTGCAAGGAGAAACTCTGCCAGGGAAGAAAACATCCAAAATCTTGTTCTAAAGCTTGCACGGGGGTCTGCAAAGAGTTTGGCAAGAATGAAAGGTAGTTGTTCCAAAACTCGTTCTTTTCCAATAGAATAACCATGGATAAGGCAGGAGAGTGGTAAAGTACTGTTTTCTCTAAGTCTGAAGGCTGCCCACACTGTGCCTGTGTGCTGCAGCTTGCATCTTCGCCTTTGGGAAGCTGCCGCTCGCCGATTCTCCCGGAGGCGAAGAAGCGGCTTCTTCGCACACAGAGCATTGTGGCGAGCGCAGGGAGCTGCTGAGAGCGGTTTGTGCCGAAAGAAGCCCGGGACCGGCACTTAGCTTCGGAGAGCTGCGTATCTGCGTCTTCTGCGTGTCTTGCCGCTCTACACTCAGCCAAAAGCTTTTCCACCATATCTTGCAAGGAGAAACTCTGCCAGGGAAGAAAACATCCAAAATCTTGTTCTAAAGCTTGCACGGGGGTCTGCAAAGAGTTTGGCAAGAATGAAAGGTAGTTGTCCAAAACTCGTTCTTTTCCAATAGAATAACCATGGATAAGGCAGGAGAGTGGTAAAGTACTGTTTTCTCTAAGTCTGAAGGCTGCCCACACTGTGCCTGTGTGCTGCAGCTTGCATCTTCGCCTTTGGGAAGCTGCCGCTCGCCGATTCTCCCCGGAGGCGAAGAAGCGGCTTCTTCGCACACAGAGCATTGTGGCGAGCGCAGGGAGCTCCTGAGAGCGGTTTGTGCCGAAAGAAGCCCGGGACCGGCACTTAGCTTCGGAGAGCTGCGTATCTGCGTCTTCTGCGTGTCTTGCCGCTCTACACTCAGCAAAAAGCTTTTCCACCATATCTTGCAAGGAGAAACTCTGCCAGGAAAGAAAACATCCAAAATCTTGTTCTAAAGCTTGCACGGGGGTCTGCAAAGAGTTTGGCAAGAATGAAAGGTAGTTGTCCAAAACTCGTTCTTTTCCAATAGAATAACCATGGAAAAGGCAGGAGAGTGTTAAAGTACTGTTTTCTCTAAGTCTGAAGGCTGCCCACACTGTGCCTGTGTGCTGCAGCTTGCATCTTCGCCTTTGGGAAGCTGCCGCTCGCCGATTCTCCCGGAGGCGAAGAAGCGGCTTCTTCGCACACAGAGCATTGTGGCGAGCGCAGGGAGCTCCTGAGAGCGGTTTGTGCCGAAAGAAGCCCGGGACCGGCACTTAGCTTCGGAGAGCTGCGTATCTGCGTCTTCTGCGTGTCTTGCCGCTCAACACTCAGCCAAAAGCTTTTCCACCATATCTTGCAAGGAGAAACTCTGCCAGGGAAGAAAACATCCAAAATCTTGTTCTAAAGCTTGCACGGGGGTCTGCAAAGAGTTTGGCAAGAATGAAAGGTAGTTGTCCAAAACTCGTTCTTTTCCAATAGAATAACCATGGATAAGGCAGGAGAGTGGTAAAGTACTGTTTTCTCTAAGTCTGAAGGCTGCCCACACTGTGCCTGTGTGCTGCAGCTTGCATCTTCGCCTTTGGGAAGCTGCCGCTCGCCGATTCTCCCGGAGGCGAAGAAGCGGCTTCTTCGCACACAGAGCATTGTGGCGAGCGCAGGGAGCTCCTGAGAGCGGTTTGTGCCGAAAGAAGCCCGGGACCGGCACTTAGCTTCGGAGAGCTGCGTATCTGCGTCTTCTGCGTGTCTTGCCGCTCTACACTCAGCCAAAAGCTTTTCCACCATATCTTGCAAGGAGAAACTCTGCCAGGAAAGAAAACATCCAAAATCTTGTTCTAAAGCTTGCACGGGGGTCTGCAAAGAGTTTGGCAAGAATGAAAGGTAGTTGTCCAAAACTCGTTCTTTTCCAATAGAATAACCATGGATAAGGCAGGAGAGTGGTAAAGTACTGTTTTCTCTAAGTCTGAAGGCTGCCCACACTGTGCCTGTGTGCTGCAGCTTGCATCTTCGCCTTTGGGAAGCTGCCGCTCGCCGATTCTCCCGCAGGCGAAGAAGCGGCTTCTTCGCACACAGAGCATTGTGGTGAGCGCAGGGAGCTCCTGAGAGCGGTTTGTGCCGAAAGAAGCCCGGGACCGGCACTTAGCTTCGGAGAGCTGCGTATCTGCGTCTTCTGCGTGTCTTGCCGCTCTACACTCAGCCAAAAGCTTTTCCACCATATCTTGCAAGGAGAAACTCTGCCAGGAAAGAAAACATCCAAAATCTTGTTCTAAAGCTTGCACGGGGGTCTGCAAAGAGTTTGGCAAGAATGAAAGGTAGTTGTCCAAAACTCGTTCTTTTCCAATAGAATAACCATGGATAAGGCAGGAGAGTGGTAAAGTACTGTTTTCTCTAAGTCTGAAGGCTGCCCACACTGTGCCTGTGTGCTGCAGCTTGCATCTTCGCCTTTGGGAAGCTGCCGCTCGCCGATTCTCCCGGAGGCGAAGAAGCGGCTTCTTCGCACACAGAGCATTGTGGCGAGCGCAGGGAGCTCCTGAGAGCGGTTTGTGCCGAAAGAAGCCCGGGACCGGCACTTAGCTTCGGAGAGCTGCGTATCTGCGTCTTCTGCGTGTCTTGCCGCTCTACACTCAGCCAAAAGCTTTTCCACCATATCTTGCAAGGAGAAACTCTGCCAGGGAAGAAAACATCCAAAATCTTGTTCTAAAGCTTGCACGGGGGTCTGCAAAGAGTTTGGCAAGAATGAAAGGTAGTTGTCCAAAACTCGTTCTTTTCCAATAGAATAACCATGGATAAGGCAGGAGAGTGGTAAAGTACTGTTTTCTCGAAGTCTGAAGGCTGCCCACACTGTGCCTGTGTGCTGCAGCTTGCATCTTCGCCTTTGGGAAGCTGCCGCTCGCCGATTCTCCCGGAGGCGAAGAAGCGGCTTCTTCGCACACAGAGCATTGTGGCGAGCGCAGGGAGCTCCTGAGAGCGGTTTGTGCCGAAAGAAGCCCGGGACCGGCACTTAGCTTCGGAGAGCTGCGTATCTGCTCTTCTGCGTGTCTTGCCGCTCTCACTCAGCAAAAAGCTTTTCCACCATATCTTGCAAGGAGAAACTCTGCCAGGAAAGAAAACATCCAAAATCTTGTTTCTAAAGCTTGCACGGGGGTCTGCAAAGAGTTTGGCAAGAATGAAAGGTAGTTGTCCAAAACTCGTTCTTTTCCAATAGAATAACCATGGAAAAGGCAGGAGAGTGGTAAAGTACTGTTTTCTCTAAGTCTGAAGGCTGCCCACACTGTGCCTGTGTGCTGCAGCTTGCATCTTCGCCTTTGGCAAGCTGCCGCTCGCCGATTCTCGCAGGCGAAGAAGCGGCTTCTTCGCACACAGAGCATTGTGGCGAGCGCAGGGAGCTCCTGAGAGCGGTTTGTGCCGAAAGAAGCCCGGGACCGGCACTTAGCTTCGGAGAGCTGCGTATCTGCGTCTTCTGCGTGTCTTGCCGCTCTACACTCAGCCAAAAGCTTTTCCACCATATCTTGCAAGGAGAAACTCTGCCAGGGAAGAAAACATCCAAAATCTTGTTCTAAAGCTTGCACGGGGGTCTGCAAAGAGTTTGGCAAGAATGAAAGGTAGTTGTCCAAAACTCGTTCTTTTCCAATAGAATAACCATGGATAAGGCAGGAGAGTGGTAAAGTACTGTTTTCTCTAAGTCTGAATGCTGCCCACACTGTGCCTGTGTGCTGCAGCTTGCATCTTCGCCTTTGGGGAAGCTGCCGCTCGCCGATTCTCCCGGAGGCGAAGAAGCGGCTTCTTCGCACACAGAGCATTGTGGCGAGCGCAGGGAGCTCCTGAGAGCGGTTTGTGCCGAAAGAAGCCCGGGACCGGCACTTAGCTTCGGAGAGCTGCGTATCTGCGTCTTCTGCGTGTCTTGCCGCTCTACACTCAGCCAAAAGCTTTTCCACCATATCTTGCAAGGAGAAACTCTGCCAGGAAAGAAAACATCCAAAATCTTGTTCTAAAGCTTGCACGGGGGTCTGCAAAGAGTTTGGCAAGAATGAAAGGTAGTTGTCCAAAACTCGTTCTTTTCCAATAGAATAACCATGGATAAGGCAGGAGAGTGGTAAAGTACTGTTTTCTCTAAGTCTGAAGGCTGCCCACACTGTGCCTGTGTGCTGCAGCTTGCATCTTCGCCTTTGGGAAGCTGCCGCTCGCCGATTCTCCCGGAGGCGAAGAAGCGGCTTCTTCGCACACAGAGCATTGTGGCGAGCGCAGGGAGCTCCTGAGAGCGGTTTGTGCCGAAAGAAGCCCGGGACCGGCACTTAGCTTCGGAGAGCTGCGTATCTGCGTCTTCTGCGTGTCTTGCCGCTCTACACTCAGCCAAAAGCTTTTCCACCATATCTTGCAAGGAGAAACTCTGCCAGGAAAGAAAACATCCAAAATCTTGTTCTAAAGCTTGCACGGGGGTCTGCAAAGAGTTTGGCAAGAATGAAAGGTAGTTGTCCAAAACTCGTTCTTTTCCAATAGAATAACCATGGATAAGGCAGGAGAGTGGTAAAGTACTGTTTTCTCTAAGTCTGAAGGCTGCCCACACTGTGCCTGTGTGCTGCAGCTTGCATCTTCGCCTTTGGGAAGCTGCCGCTCGCCGATTCTCCCGGAGGCGAAGAAGCGGCTTCTTCGCACACAGAGCATTGTGGCGAGCGCAGGGAGCTCCTGAGAGCGGTTTGTGCCGAAAGAAGCCCGGGACCGGCACTTAGCTTCGGAGAGCTGCGTATCTGCGTCTTCTGCGTGTCTTGCCGCTCTACACTCAGCAAAAAGCTTTTCCACCATATCTTGCAAGGAGAAACTCTGCCAGGAAAGAAAACATCCAAAATCTTGTTCTAAAGCTTGCACGGGGGTCTGCAAAGAGTTTGGCAAGAATGAAAGGTAGTTGTCCAAAACTCGTTCTTTTCCAATAGAATAACCATGGAAAAGGCAGGAGAGTGGTAAAGTACTGTTTTCTCTAAGTCTGAAGGCTGCCCACACTGTGCCTGTGTGCTGCAGCTTGCATCTTCGCCTTTGGGAAGCTGCCGCTCGCCGATTCTCCCGGAGGCGAAGAAGCGGCTTCTTCGCACACAGAGCATTGTGGCGAGCGCAGGGAGCTCCTGAGAGCGGTTTGTGCCGAAAGAAGCCCGGGACCGGCACTTAGCTTCGGAGAGCTGCGTATCTGCGTCTTCTGCGTGTCTTGCCGCTCTACACTCAGCCAAAAGCTTTTCCACCATATCTTGCAAGGAGAAACTCTGCCAGGGAAGAAAACATCCAAAATCTTGTTCTAAAGCTTGCACGGGGGTCTGCAAAGAGTTTGGCAAGAATGAAAGGTAGTTGTCCAAAACTCGTTCTTTTCCAATAGAATAACCATGGATAAGGCAGGAGAGTGGTAAAGTACTGTTTTCTCTAAGTCTGAAGGCTGCCCACACTGTGCCTGTGTGCTGCAGCTTGCATCTTCGCCTTTGGGAAGCTGCCGCTCGCCGATTCTCCCGGAGGCGAAGAAGCGGCTTCTTCGCACACAGAGCATTGTGGCGAGCGCAGGGAGCTCCTGAGAGCGGTTTGTGCCGAAAGAAGCCCGGGACCGGCACTTAGCTTCGGAGAGCTGCGTATCTGCGTCTTCTGCGTGTCTTGCCGCTCTACACTCAGCAAAAAGCTTTTCCACCATATCTTGCAAGGAGAAACTCTGCCAGGAAAGAAAACATCCAAAATCTTGTTCTAAAGCTTGCACGGGGGTCTGCAAAGAGTTTGGCAAGAATGAAAGGTAGTTGTCCAAAACTCGTTCTTTTCCAATAGAATAACCATGGAAAAGGCAGGAGAGTGGTAAAGTACTGTTTTCTCTAAGTCTGAAGGCTGCCCACACTGTGCCTGTGTGCTGCAGCTTGCATCTTCGCCTTTGGGAAGCTGCCGCTCGCCGATTCTCCCAGAGGCGAAGAAGCGGCTTCTTCGCACACAGAGCATTGTGGCGAGCGCAGGGAGCTCCTGAGAGCGGTTTGTGCCGAAAGAAGCCCGGGACCGGCACTTAGCTTCGGAGAGCTGCGTATCTGCGTCTTCTGCGTGTCTTGCCGCTCTACACTCAGCCAAAAGCTTTTCCACCATATCTTGCAAGGAGAAACTCTGCCAGGAAAGAAAACATCCAAAATCTTGTTCTAAAGCTTGCACGGGGGTCTGCAAAGAGTTTGGCAAGAATGAAAGGTAGTTGTCCAAAACTCGTTCTTTTCCAATAGAATAACCATGGATAAGGCAGGAGAGTGGTAAAGTACTGTTTTCTCTAAGTCTGAAGGCTGCCCACACTGTGCCTGTGTGCTGCAGCTTGCATCTTCGCCTTTGGGAAGCTGCCGCTCGCCGATTCTCCCGCAGGCGAAGAAGCGGCTTCTTCGCACACAGAGCATTGTGGCGAGCGCAGGGAGCTCCTGAGAGCGGTTTGTGCCGAAAGAAGCCCGGGACCGGCACTTAGCTTCGGAGAGCTGCGTATCTGCGTCTTCTGCGTGTCTTGCCGCTCAACACTCAGCAAAAAGCTTTTCCACCATATCTTGCAAGGAGAAACTCTGCCAGGAAAGAAAACATCCAAAATCTTGTTCTAAAGCTTGCACGGGGGTCTGCAAAGAGTTTGGCAAGAATGAAAGGTAGTTGTCCAAAACTCGTTCTTTTCCAATAGAATAACCATGGATAAGGCAGGAGAGTGGTAAAGTACTGTTTTCTCTAAGTCTGAAGGCTGCCCACACTGTGCCTGTGTGCTGCAGCTTGCATCTTCGCCTTTGGGAAGCTGCCGCTCGCCGATTCTCCCGGAGGCGAAGAAGCGGCTTCTTCGCACACAGAGCATTGTGGCGAGCGCAGGGAGCTCCTGAGAGCGGTTTGTGCCGAAAGAAGCCCGGGACCGGCACTTAGCTTCGGAGAGCTGCGTATCTGCGTCTTCTGCGTGTCTTGCCGCTCTACACTCAGCCAAAAGCTTTTCCACCATATCTTGCAAGGAGAAACACTGCCAGGGAAGAAAACATCCAAAATCTTGTTCTAAAGCTTGCACGGGGGTCTGCAAAGAGTTTGGCAAGAATGAAAGGTAGTTGTCCAAAACTCGTTCTTTTCCAATAGAATAACCATGGAAAAGGCAGGAGAGTGGTAAAGTACTGTTTTCTCTAAGTCTGAAGGCTGCCCACACTGTGCCTGTGTGCCGCAGGTTGCATCTTCGCCTTTGGGAAGCTGCCGCTCGCCGATTCTCCCGCAGGCGAAGAAGCGGCTTCTTCGCACACAATGCATTGTGGCGAGCGCAGGGAGCTCCTGAGAGCGGTTTGTGCCGAAAGAAGCCCGGGACCGGCACTTAGCTTCGGAGAGCTGCGTATCTGCGTCTTCTGCGTGTCTTGCCGCTCTACACTCAGCAAAAAGCTTTTCCACCATATCTTGCAAGGAGAAACTCTGCCAGGGAAGAAAACATCCAAAATCTTGTTCTAAAGCTTGCACGGGGGTCTGCAAAGAGTTTGGCAAGAATGAAAGGTAGTTGTCCAAAACTCGTTCTTTTCCAATAGAATAACCATGGATAAGGCAGGAGAGTGGTAAAGTACTGTTTTCTCTAAGTCTGAAGGCTGCCCACACTGTGCCTGTGTGCTGCAGCTTGCATCTTCGCCTTTGGGAAGCTGCCGCTCGCCGATTCTCCCGGAGGCGAAGAAGCGGCTTCTTCGCACACAGAGCATTGTGGCGAGCGCAGGGAGCTCCTGAGAGCGGTTTGTGCCGAAAGAAGCCCGGGACCGGCACTTAGCTTCGGAGAGCTGCGTATCTGCGTCTTCTGCGTGTCTTGCCGCTCTACACTCAGCAAAAAGCTTTTCCAGCATATCTTGCAAGGAGAAACTCTGCCAGGGAAGAAAACATCCAAAATCTTGTTCTAAAGCTTGCACGGGGGTCTGCAAAGAGTTTGGCAAGAATGAAAGGTAGTTGTCCAAAACTCGTTCTTTTCCAATAGAATAACCATGGAAAAGGCAGGAGAGTGGTAAAGTACTGTTTTCTCTAAGTCTGAAGGCTGCCCACACTGTGCCTGTGTGCCGCAGGTTGCATCTTCGCCTTTGGGAAGCTGCCGCTCGCCGATTCTCCCGGAGGCGAAGAAGCGGCTTCTTCGCACACAGAGCATTGTGGCGAGCGCAGGGAGCTCCTGAGAGCGGTTTGTGCCGAAAGAAGCCCGGGACCGGCACTTAGCTTCGGAGAGCTGCGTATCTGCGTCTTCTGCGTGTCTTGCCGCTCTACACTCAGCCAAAAGCTTTTCCACCATATCTTGCAAGGAGAAACTCTGCCAGGAAAGAAAACATCCAAAATCTTGTTCTAAAGCTTGCACGGGGGTCTGCAAAGAGTTTGGCAAGAATGAAAGGTAGTTGTCCAAAACTCGTTCTTTTCCAATAGAATAACCATGGAAAAGGCAGGAGAGTGGTAAAGTACTGTTTTCTCTAAGTCTGAAGGCTGCCCACACTGTGCCTGTGTGCTGCAGCTTGCATCTTCGCCTTTGGGAAGCTGCCGCTCGCCGATTCTCCCGCAGGCGAAGAAGCGGCTTCTTCGCACACAGAGCATTGTGGCGAGCGCAGGGAGCTCCTGAGAGCGGTTTGTGCCGAAAGAAGCCCGGGACCGGCACTTAGCTTCGGAGAGCTGCGTATCTGCGTCTTCTGCGTGTCTTGCCGCTCTACACTCAGCCAAAAGCTTTTCCACCATATCTTGCAAGGAGAAACTCTGCCAGGAAAGAAAACATCCAAAATCTTGTTCTAAAGCTTGCACGGGGGTCTGCAAAGAGTTTGGCAAGAATGAAAGGTAGTTGTCCAAAACTCGTTCTTTTCCAATAGAATAACCATGGAAAAGGCAGGAGAGTGGTAAAGTACTGTTTTCTCTAAGTCTGAAGGCTGCCCACACTGTGCCTGTGTGCTGCAGCTTGCATCTTCGCCTTTGGGAAGCTGCCGCTCGCCGATTCTCCCGGAGGCGAAGAAGCGGCTTCTTCGCACACAGAGCATTGTGGCGAGCGCAGGGAGCTCCTGAGAGCGGTTTGTGCCGAAAGAAGCCCGGGACCGGCACTTAGCTTCGGAGAGCTGCGTATCTGCGTCTTCTGCGTGTCTTGCCGCTCTACACTCAGCAAAAAGCTTTTCCACCATATCTTGCAAGGAGAAACTCTGCCAGGGAAGAAAACATCCAAAATCTTGTTCTAAAGCTTGCACGGGGGTCTGCAAAGAGTTTGGCAAGAATGAAAGGTAGTTGTCCAAAACTCGTTCTTTTCCAATAGAATAACCATGGAAAAGGCAGGAGAGTGGTAAAGTACTGTTTTCTCTAAGTCTGAAGGCTGCCCACACTGTGCCTGTATGCTGCAGCTTGCATCTTCGCCTTTGGCAAGCTGCCGCTCGCCGATTCTCCCGGAGGCGAAGAAGCGGCTTCTTTGCACACAGAGCATTGTGGCGAGCGCAGGGAGCTCCTGAGAGCGGTTTGTGCCGAAAGAAGCCCGGGACCGGCACTTAGCTTCGGAGAGCTGCGTATCTGCGTCTTCTGCGTGTCTTGCCGCTCTACACTCAGCCAAAAGCTTTTCCACCATATCTTGCAAGGAGAAACTCTGCCAGGAAAGAAAACATCCAAAATCTTGTTCTAAAGCTTGCACGGGGGTCTGCAAAGAGTTTGGCAAGAATGAAAGGTAGTTGTCCAAAACTCGTTCTTTTCCAATAGAATAACCATGGAAAAGGCAGGAGAGTGGTAAAGTACTGTTTTCTCTAAGTCTGAATGCTGCCCACACTGTGCCTGTGTGCTGCAGCTTGCATCTTCGCCTTTGATAAGCTGCCGCTCGCCGATTCTCCCGCAGGCGAAGAAGCGGCTTCTTCGCACACAGAGCATTGTGGCGAGCGCAGGGAGCTCCTGAGAGCGGTTTGTGCCGAAAGAAGCCCGGGACCGGCACTTAGCTTCGGAGAGCTGCGTATCTGCGTCTTCTGCGTGTCTTGCCGCTCTACACTCAGCCAAAAGCTTTTCCACCATATCTTGCAAGGAGAAACTCTGCCAGGAAAGAAAACATCCAAAATCTTGTTCTAAAGCTTGCACGGGGGTCTGCAAAGAGTTTGGCAAGAATGAAAGGTAGTTGTCCAAAACTCGTTCTTTTCCAATAGAATAACCATGGAAAAGGCAGGAGAGTGGTAAAGTACTGTTTTCTCTAAGTCTGAATGCTGCCCACACTGTGCCTTTGTGCCGCAGGTTGCATCTTCGCCTTTGGGAAGCTGCCGCTCGCCGATTCTCCCGGAGGCGAAGAAGCGGCTTCTTCGCACACAGAGCATTGTGGCGAGCGCAGGGAGCTCCTGAGAGCGGTTTGTGCCGAAAGAAGCCCGGGACCGGCACTTAGCTTCGGAGAGCTGCGTATCTGCGTCTTCTGCGTGTCTTGCCGCTCTACACTCAGCCAAAAGCTTTTCCACCATATCTTGCAAGGAGAAACTCTGCCAGGAAAGAAAACATCCAAAATCTTGTTCTAAAGCTTGCACGGGGGTCTGCAAAGAGTTTGGCAAGAATGAAAGGTAGTTGTCCAAAACTCGTTCTTTTCCAATAGAATAACCATGGAAAAGGCAGGAGAGTGGTAAAGTACTGTTTTCTCTAAGTCTGAAGGCTGCCCACACTGTGCCTGTGTGCCGCAGGTTGCATCTTCGCCTTTGGGAAGCTGCCGCTCGCCGATTCTCCCGCAGGCGAAGAAGCGGCTTCTTCGCACACAGAGCATTGTGGCGAGCGCAGGGAGCTCCTGAGAGCGGTTTGTGCCGAAAGAAGGCCGGGACCGGCACTTAGCTTCGGAGAGCTGCGTATCTGCGTCTTCTGCGTGTCTTGCCGCTCTACACTCAGCAAAAAGCTTTTCCACCATATCTTGCAAGGAGAAACTCTGCCAGGAAAGAAAACATCCAAAATCTTGTTCTAAAGCTTTCACGGGGGTCTGCAAAGAGTTTGGCAAGAATGAAAGGTAGTTGTCCAAAACTCGTTCTTTTCCAATAGAATAACCATGGAAAAGGCAGGAGAGTGGTAAAGTACTGTTTTCTCTAATTCAGAATGCTGCCCACACTGTGCCTGCGTGCTGCAGCTTGCATCTTCGCCTTTGGGAAGCTGCCGCTCGCCGATTCTCCCGGAGGCGAAGAAGCGGCTTCTTCGCACACAGAGCATTGTGGCGAGCGCAGGGAGCTCCTGAGAGCGGTTTGTGCCGAAAGAAGCCCGGGACCGGCACTTAGCTTCGGAGAGCTGCGTATCTGCGTCTTCTGCGTGTCTTGCCGCTCTACACTCAGCAAAAAGCTTTTCCACCATATCTTGCAAGGAGAAACTCTGCCAGGAAAGAAAACATCCAAAATCTTGTTCTAAAGCTTGCACGGGGGTCTGCAAAGAGTTTGGCAAGAATGAAAGGTAGTTGTCCAAAACTCGTTCTTTTCCAATAGAATAACCATGGAAAAGGCAGGAGAGTGGTAAAGTACTGTTTTCTCTAAGTCTGAAGGCTGCCCACACTGTGCCTGTGTGCTGCAGCTTGCATCTTCGCCTTTGGGAAGCTGCCGCTCGCCGATTCTCCCGGAGGCGAAGAAGCGGCTTCTTCGCACACAGAGCATTGTGGCGAGCGCAGGGAGCTCCTGAGAGCGGTTTGTGCCGAAAGAAGCCCGGGACCGGCACTTAGCTTCGGAGAGCTGCGTATCTGCGTCTTCTGCGTGTCTTGCCGCTCTACACTCAGCAAAAAGCTTTTCCACCATATCTTGCAAGGAGAAACTCTGCCAGGAAAGAAAACATCCAAAATCTTGTTCTAAAGCTTGCACGGGGGTCTGCAAAGAGTTTGGCAAGAATGAAAGGTAGTTGTCCAAAACTCGTTCTTTTCCAATAGAATAACCATGGAAAAGGCAGGAGAGTGTTAAAGTACTGTTTTCTCTAAGTCTGAAGGCTGCCCACACTGTGCCTGTGTGCTGCAGCTTGCATCTTCGCCTTTGGGAAGCTGCCGCTCGCCGATTCTCCCGGAGGCGAAGAAGCGGCTTCTTCGCACACAGAGCATTGTGGCGAGCGCAGGGAGCTCCTGAGAGCGGTTTGTGCCGAAAGAAGCCCGGGACCGGCACTTAGCTTCGGAGAGCTGCGTATCTGCGTCTTCTGCGTGTCTTGCCGCTCTACACTCAGCCAAAAGCTTTTCCACCATATCTTGCAAGGAGAAACTCTGCCAGGGAAGAAAACATCCAAAATCTTGTTCTAAAGCTTGCACGGGGGTCTGCAAAGAGTTTGGCAAGAATGAAAGGTAGTTGTCCAAAACTCGTTCTTTTCCAATAGAATAACCATGGAAAAGGCAGGAGAGTGGTAAAGTACTGTTTTCTCTAAGTCTGAAGGCTGCCCACACTGTGCCTGTGTGCCGCAGGTTGCATCTTCGCCTTTGGGAAGCTGCCGCTCGCCGATTCTCCCGCAGGCGAAGAAGCGGCTTCTTCGCACACAATGCATTGTGGCGAGCGCAGGGAGCTCCTGAGAGCGGTTTGTGCCGAAAGAAGCCCGGGACCGGCACTTAGCTTCGGAGAGCTGCGTATCTGCGTCTTCTGCGTGTCTTGCCGCTCTACACTCAGCAAAAAGCTTTTCCACCATATCTTGCAAGGAGAAACTCTGCCAGGAAAGAAAACATCCAAAATCTTGTTCTAAAGCTTGCACGGGGGTCTGCAAAGAGTTTGGCAAGAATGAAAGGTAGTTGTCCAAAACTCGTTCTTTTCCAATAGAATAACCATGGAAAAGGCAGGAGAGTGGTAAAGTACTGTTTTCTCTAAGTCTGAAGGCTGCCCACACTGTGCCTGTGTGCTGCAGCTTGCATCTTCGCCTTTGGGAAGCTGCCGCTCGCCGATTCTCCCGGAGGCGAAGAAGCGGCTTCTTCGCACACAGAGCATTGTGGCGAGCGCAGGGAGCTCCTGAGAGCGGTTTGTGCCGAAAGAAGCCCGGGACCGGCACTTAGCTTCGGAGAGCTGCGTATCTGCGTCTTCTGCGTGTCTTGCCGCTCTACACTCAGCAAAAAGCTTTTCCAGCATATCTTGCAAGGAGAAACTCTGCCAGGAAAGAAAACATCCAAAATCTTGTTCTAAAGCTTGCACGGGGGTCTGCAAAGAGTTTGGCAAGAATGAAAGGTAGTTGTCCAAAACTCGTTCTTTTCCAATAGAATAACCATGGAAAAGGCAGGAGAGTGGTAAAGTACTGTTTTCTCTAAGTCTGAAGGCTGCCCACACTGTGCCTGCGTGCTGCAGCTTGCATCTTCGCCTTTGGGAAGCTGCCGCTCGCCGATTCTCCCGGAGGCGAAGAAGCGGCTTCTTCGCACACAGAGCATTGTGGCGAGCGCAGGGAGCTCCTGAGAGCGGTTTGTGCCGAAAGAAGCCCGGGACCGGCACTTAGCTTCGGAGAGCTGCGTATCTGCGTCTTCTGCGTGTCTTGCCGCTCTACACTCAGCCAAAAGCTTTTCCACCATATCTTGCAAGGAGAAACTCTGCCAGGAAAGAAAACATCCAAAATCTTGTTCTAAAGCTTGCACGGGGGTCTGCAAAGAGTTTGGCAAGAATGAAAGGTAGTTGTCCAAAACTCGTTCTTTTCCAATAGAATAACCATGGAAAAGGCAGGAGAGTGGTAAAGTACTGTTTTCTCTAAGTCTGAAGGCTGCCCACACTGTGCCTGCGTGCTGCAGCTTGCATCTTCGCCTTTGGGAAGCTGCCGCTCGCCGATTCTCCCGGAGGCGAAGAAGCGGCTTCTTCGCACACAGAGCATTGTGGCGAGCGCAGGGAGCTGCTGAGAGCGGTTTGTGCCGAAAGAAGCCCGGGACCGGCACTTAGCTTCGGAGAGCTGCGTATCTGCGTCTTCTGCGTGTCTTGCCGCTCTACACTCAGCAAAAAGCTTTTCCACCATATCTTGCAAGGAGAAACTCTGCCAGGAAAGAAAACATCCAAAATCTTGTTCTAAAGCTTGCACGGGGGTCTGCAAAGAGTTTGGCAAGAATGAAAGGTAGTTGTCCAAAACTCGTTCTTTTCCAATAGAATAACCATGGAAAAGGCAGGAGAGTGGTAAAGTACTGTTTTCTCTAAGTCTGAAGGCTGCCCACACTGTGCCTGTGTGCCGCAGCTTGCATCTTCGCCTTTGGGAAGCTGCCGCTCGCCGATTCTCCCGGAGGCGAAGAAGCGGCTTCTTCGCACACAGAGCATTGTGGCGAGCGCAGGGAGCTCCTGAGAGCGGTTTGTGCCGAAAGAAGCCCGGGACCGGCACTTAGCTTCGGAGAGCTGCGTATCTGCGTCTTCTGCGTGTCTTGCCGCTCTACACTCAGCCAAAAGCTTTTCCACCATATCTTGCAAGGAGAAACTCTGCCAGGAAAGAAAACATCCAAAATCTTGTTCTAAAGCTTGCACGGGGGTCTGCAAAGAGTTTGGCAAGAATGAAAGGTAGTTGTCCAAAACTCGTTCTTTTCCAATAGAATAACCATGGAAAAGGCAGGAGAGTGGTAAAGTACTGTTTTCTCTAAGTCTGAATGCTGCCCACACTGTGCCTGTGTGCTGCAGCTTGCATCTTCGCCTTTGATAAGCTGCCGCTCGCCGATTCTCCCGGAGGCGAAGAAGCGGCTTCTTCGCACACAGAGCATTGTGGCGAGCGCAGGGAGCTCCTGAGAGCGGTTTGTGCCGAAAGAAGCCCGGGACCGGCACTTAGCTTCGGAGAGCTGCGTATCTGCGTCTTCTGCGTGTCTTGCCGCTCTACACTCAGCCAAAAGCTTTTCCACCATATCTTGCAAGGAGAAACTCTGCCAGGAAAGAAAACATCCAAAATCTTGTTCTAAAGCTTGCACGGGGGTCTGCAAAGAGTTTGGCAAGAATGAAAGGTAGTTGTCCAAAACTCGTTCTTTTCCAATAGAATAACCATGGAAAAGGCAGGAGAGTGGTAAAGTACTGTTTTCTCTAAGTCTGAATGCTGCCCACACTGTGCCTGTGTGCTGCAGCTTGCATCTTCGCCTTTGATAAGCTGCCGCTCGCCGATTCTCCCGGAGGCGAAGAAGCGGCTTCTTCGCACACAGAGCATTGTGGCGAGCGCAGGGAGCTCCTGAGAGCGGTTTGTGCCGAAAGAAGCCCGGGACCGGCACTTAGCTTCGGAGAGCTGCGTATCTGCGTCTTCTGCGTGTCTTGCCGCTCTACACTCAGCCAAAAGCTTTTCCACCATATCTTGCAAGGAGAAACTCTGCCAGGAAAGAAAACATCCAAAATCTTGTTCTAAAGCTTGCACGGGGGTCTGCAAAGAGTTTGGCAAGAATGAAAGGTAGTTGTCCAAAACTCGTTCTTTTCCAATAGAATAACCATGGAAAAGGCAGGAGAGTGGTAAAGTACTGTTTTCTCTAAGTCTGAAGGCTGCCCACACTGTGCCTGTGTGCTGCAGCTTGCATCTTCGCCTTTGATAAGCTGCCGCTCGCCGATTCTCCCGCAGGCGAAGAAGCGGCTTCTTCGCACACAGAGCATTGTGGCGAGCGCAGGGAGCTCCTGAGAGCGGTTTGTGCCGAAAGAAGCCCGGGACCGGCACTTAGCTTCGGAGAGCTGCGTATCTGCGTCTTCTGCGTGTCTTGCCGCTCTACACTCAGCCAAAAGCTTTTCCACCATATCTTGCAAGGAGAAACTCTGCCAGGAAAGAAAACATCCAAAATCTTGTTCTAAAGCTTGCACGGGGGTCTGCAAAGAGTTTGGCAAGAATGAAAGGTAGTTGTCCAAAACTCGTTCTTTTCCAATAGAATAACCATGGAAAAGGCAGGAGAGTGGTAAAGTACTGTTTTCTCTAAGTCTGAATGCTGCCCACACTGTGCCTGTGTGCCGCAGGTTGCATCTTCGCCTTTGGGAAGCTGCCGCTCGCCGATTCTCCCGGAGGCGAAGAAGCGGCTTCTTCGCACACAGAGCATTGTGGCGAGCGCAGGGAGCTCCTGAGAGCGGTTTGTGCCGAAAGAAGCCCGGGACCGGCACTTAGCTTCGGAGAGCTGCGTATCTGCGTCTTCTGCGTGTCTTGCCGCTCTACACTCAGCCAAAAGCTTTTCCACCATATCTTGCAAGGAGAAACTCTGCCAGGAAAGAAAACATCCAAAATCTTGTTCTAAAGCTTGCACGGGGGTCTGCAAAGAGTTTGGCAAGAATGAAAGGTAGTTGTCCAAAACTCGTTCTTTTCCAATAGAATAACCATGGAAAAGGCAGGAGAGTGGTAAAGTACTGTTTTCTCTAAGTCTGAAGGCTGCCCACACTGTGCCTGTGTGCCGCAGGTTGCATCTTCGCCTTTGGGAAGCTGCCGCTCGCCGATTCTCCCGCAGGCGAAGAAGCGGCTTCTTCGCACACAGAGCATTGTGGCGAGCGCAGGGAGCTCCTGAGAGCGGTTTGTGCCGAAAGAAGGCCGGGACCGGCACTTAGCTTCGGAGAGCTGCGTATCTGCGTCTTCTGCGTGTCTTGCCGCTCTACACTCAGCCAAAAGCTTTTCCACCATATTTTGCAAGGAGAAACTCTGCCAGGAAAGAAAACATCCAAAATCTTGTTCTAAAGCTTGCACGGGGGTCTGCAAAGAGTTTGGCAAGAATGAAAGGTAGTTGTCCAAAACTCGTTCTTTTCCAATAGAATAACCATGGAAAAGGCAGGAGAGTGGTAAAGTACTGTTTTCTCTAATTCAGAATGCTGCCCACACTGTGCCTGCGTGCTGCAGCTTGCATCTTCGCCTTTGGGAAGCTGCCGCTCGCCGATTCTCCCGGAGGCGAAGAAGCGGCTTCTTCGCACACAGAGCATTGTGGCGAGCGCAGGGAGCTCCTGAGAGCGGTTTGTGCCGAAAGAAGCCCGGGACCGGCACTTAGCTTCGGAGAGCTGCGTATCTGCGTCTTCTGCGTGTCTTGCCGCTCTACACTCAGCCAAAAGCTTTTCCACCATATCTTGCAAGGAGAAACTCTGCCAGGAAAGAAAACATCCAAAATCTTGTTCTAAAGCTTGCACGGGGGTCTGCAAAGAGTTTGGCAAGAATGAAAGGTAGTTGTCCAAAACTCGTTCTTTTCCAATAGAATAACCATGGAAAAGGCAGGAGAGTGGTAAAGTACTGTTTTCTCTAAGTCTGAATGCTGCCCACACTGTGCCTGTGTGCTGCAGCTTGCATCTTCGCCTTTGATAAGCTGCCGCTCGCCGATTCTCCCGGAGGCGAAGAAGCGGCTTCTTCGCACACAGAGCATTGTGGCGAGCGCAGGGAGCTCCTGAGAGCGGTTTGTGCCGAAAGAAGCCCGGGACCGGCACTTAGCTTCGGAGAGCTGCGTATCTGCGTCTTCTGCGTGTCTTGCCGCTCTACACTCAGCCAAAAGCTTTTCCACCATATCTTGCAAGGAGAAACTCTGCCAGGAAAGAAAACATCCAAAATCTTGTTCTAAAGCTTGCACGGGGGTCTGCAAAGAGTTTGGCAAGAATGAAAGGTAGTTGTCCAAAACTCGTTCTTTTCCAATAGAATAACCATGGAAAAGGCAGGAGAGTGGTAAAGTACTGTTTTCTCTAAGTCTGAAGGCTGCCCACACTGTGCCTGTGTGCTGCAGCTTGCATCTTCGCCTTTGATAAGCTGCCGCTCGCCGATTCTCCCGCAGGCGAAGAAGCGGCTTCTTCGCACACAGAGCATTGTGGCGAGCGCAGGGAGCTCCTGAGAGCGGTTTGTGCCGAAAGAAGCCCGGGACCGGCACTTAGCTTCGGAGAGCTGCGTATCTGCGTCTTCTGCGTGTCTTGCCGCTCTACACTCAGCCAAAAGCTTTTCCACCATATCTTGCAAGGAGAAACTCTGCCAGGAAAGAAAACATCCAAAATCTTGTTCTAAAGCTTGCACGGGGGTCTGCAAAGAGTTTGGCAAGAATGAAAGGTAGTTGTCCAAAACTCGTTCTTTTCCAATAGAATAACCATGGAAAAGGCAGGAGAGTGGTAAAGTACTGTTTTCTCTAAGTCTGAATGCTGCCCACACTGTGCCTGTGTGCCGCAGGTTGCATCTTCGCCTTTGGGAAGCTGCCGCTCGCCGATTCTCCCGGAGGCGAAGAAGCGGCTTCTTCGCACACAGAGCATTGTGGCGAGCGCAGGGAGCTCCTGAGAGCGGTTTGTGCCGAAAGAAGCCCGGGACCGGCACTTAGCTTCGGAGAGCTGCGTATCTGCGTCTTCTGCGTGTCTTGCCGCTCTACACTCAGCCAAAAGCTTTTCCACCATATCTTGCAAGGAGAAACTCTGCCAGGAAAGAAAACATCCAAAATCTTGTTCTAAAGCTTGCACGGGGGTCTGCAAAGAGTTTGGCAAGAATGAAAGGTAGTTGTCCAAAACTCGTTCTTTTCCAATAGAATAACCATGGAAAAGGCAGGAGAGTGGTAAAGTACTGTTTTCTCTAAGTCTGAAGGCTGCCCACACTGTGCCTGTGTGCCGCAGGTTGCATCTTCGCCTTTGGGAAGCTGCCGCTCGCCGATTCTCCCGCAGGCGAAGAAGCGGCTTCTTCGCACACAGAGCATTGTGGCGAGCGCAGGGAGCTCCTGAGAGCGGTTTGTGCCGAAAGAAGGCCGGGACCGGCACTTAGCTTCGGAGAGCTGCGTATCTGCGTCTTCTGCGTGTCTTGCCGCTCTACACTCAGCCAAAAGCTTTTCCACCATATTTTGCAAGGAGAAACTCTGCCAGGAAAGAAAACATCCAAAATCTTGTTCTAAAGCTTGCACGGGGGTCTGCAAAGAGTTTGGCAAGAATGAAAGGTAGTTGTCCAAAACTCGTTCTTTTCCAATAGAATAACCATGGAAAAGGCAGGAGAGTGGTAAAGTACTGTTTTCTCTAATTCAGAATGCTGCCCACACTGTGCCTGCGTGCTGCAGCTTGCATCTTCGCCTTTGGGAAGCTGCCGCTCGCCGATTCTCCCGGAGGCGAAGAAGCGGCTTCTTCGCACACAGAGCATTGTGGCGAGCGCAGGGAGCTCCTGAGAGCGGTTTGTGCCGAAAGAAGCCCGGGACCGGCACTTAGCTTCGGAGAGCTGCGTATCTGCGTCTTCTGCGTGTCTTGCCGCTCTACACTCAGCCAAAAGCTTTTCCACCATATCTTGCAAGGAGAAACTCTGCCAGGAAAGAAAACATCCAAAATCTTGTTCTAAAGCTTGCACGGGGGTCTGCAAAGAGTTTGGCAAGAATGAAAGGTAGTTGTCCAAAACTCGTTCTTTTCCAATAGAATAACCATGGAAAAGGCAGGAGAGTGGTAAAGTACTGTTTTCTCTAAGTCTGAAGGCTGCCCACACTGTGCCTGTGTGCTGCAGCTTGCATCTTCGCCTTTGGGAAGCTGCCGCTCGCCGATTCTCCCGGAGGCGAAGAAGCGGCTTCTTCGCACACAGAGCATTGTGGCGAGCGCAGGGAGCTCCTGAGAGCGGTTTGTGCCGAAAGAAGCCCGGGACCGGCACTTAGCTTCGGAGAGCTGCGTATCTGCGTCTTCTGCGTGTCTTGCCGCTCTACACTCAGCAAAAAGCTTTTCCACCATATCTTGCAAGGAGAAACTCTGCCAGGAAAGAAAACATCCAAAATCTTGTTCTAAAGCTTGCACGGGGGTCTGCAAAGAGTTTGGCAAGAATGAAAGGTAGTTGTCCAAAACTCGTTCTTTTCCAATAGAATAACCATGGAAAAGGCAGGAGAGTGTTAAAGTACTGTTTTCTCTAAGTCTGAATGCTGCCCACACTGTGCCTGTGTGCTGCAGCTTGCATCTTCGCCTTTGGGAAGCTGCCGCTCGCCGATTCTCCCGGAGGCGAAGAAGCGGCTTCTTCGCACACAGAGCATTGTGGCGAGCGCAGGGAGCTCCTGAGAGCGGTTTGTGCCGAAAGAAGCCCGGGACCGGCACTTAGCTTCGGAGAGCTGCGTATCTGCGTCTTCTGCGTGTCTTGCCGCTCTACACTCAGCCAAAAGCTTTTCCACCATATCTTGCAAGGAGAAACTCTGCCAGGGAAGAAAACATCCAAAATCTTGTTCTAAAGCTTGCACGGGGGTCTGCAAAGAGTTTGGCAAGAATGAAAGGTAGTTGTCCAAAACTCGTTCTTTTCCAATAGAATAACCATGGAAAAGGCAGGAGAGTGGTAAAGTACTGTTTTCTCTAAGTCTGAAGGCTGCCCACACTGTGCCTGTGTGCCGCAGGTTGCATCTTCGCCTTTGGGAAGCTGCCGCTCGCCGATTCTCCCGCAGGCGAAGAAGCGGCTTCTTCGCACACAATGCATTGAGGCGAGCGCAGGGAGCTCCTGAGAGCGGTTTGTGCCGAAAGAAGCCCGGGACCGGCACTTAGCTTCGGAGAGCTGCGTATCTGCGTCTTCTGCGTGTCTTGCCGCTCTACACTCAGCAAAAAGCTTTTCCACCATATCTTGCAAGGAGAAACTCTGCCAGGAAAGAAAACATCCAAAATCTTGTTCTAAAGCTTGCACGGGGGTCTGCAAAGAGTTTGGCAAGAATGAAAGGTAGTTGTCCAAAACTCGTTCTTTTCCAATAGAATAACCATGGAAAAGGCAGGAGAGTGGTAAAGTACTGTTTTCTCTAAGTCTGAAGGCTGCCCACACTGTGCCTGTGTGCTGCAGCTTGCATCTTCGCCTTTGGGAAGCTGCCGCTCGCCGATTCTCCCGGAGGCGAAGAAGCGGCTTCTTCGCACACAGAGCATTGTGGCGAGCGCAGGGAGCTCCTGAGAGCGGTTTGTGCCGAAAGAAGCCCGGGACCGGCACTTAGCTTCGGAGAGCTGCGTATCTGCGTCTTCTGCGTGTCTTGCCGCTCTACACTCAGCAAAAAGCTTTTCCACCATATCTTGCAAGGAGAAACTCTGCCAGGAAAGAAAACATCCAAAATCTTGTTCTAAAGCTTGCACGGGGGTGTGCAAAGAGTTTGGCAAGAATGAAAGGTAGTTGTCCAAAACTCGTTCTTTTCCAATAGAATAACCATGGAAAAGGCAGGAGAGTGGTAAAGTACTGTTTTCTCTAAGTCTGAAGGCTGCCCACACTGTGCCTGCGTGCTGCAGCTTGCATCTTCGCCTTTGGGAAGCTGCCGCTCGCCGATTCTCCCGGAGGCGAAGAAGCGGCTTCTTCGCACACAGAGCATTGTGGCGAGCGCAGGGAGCTCCTGAGAGCGGTTTGTGCCGAAAGAAGCCCGGGACCGGCACTTAGCTTCGGAGAGCTGCGTATCTGCGTCTTCTGCGTGTCTTGCCGCTCTACACTCAGCCAAAAGCTTTTCCAGCATATCTTGCAAGGAGAAACTCTGCCAGGAAAGAAAACATCCAAAATCTTGTTCTAAAGCTTGCACGGGGGTCTGCAAAGAGTTTGGCAAGAATGAAAGGTAGTTGTCCAAAACTCGTTCTTTTCCAATAGAATAACCATGGAAAAGGCAGGAGAGTGGTAAAGTACTGTTTTCTCTAAGTCTGAAGGCTGCCCACACTGTGCCGGCGTGCTGCAGCTTGCATCTTCGCCTTTGGGAAGCTGCCGCTCGCCGATTCTCCCGGAGGCGAAGAAGCGGCTTCTTCGCACACAGAGCATTGTGGCGAGCGCAGGGAGCTGCTGAGAGCGGTTTGTGCCGAAAGAAGCCCGGGACCGGCACTTAGCTTCGGAGAGCTGCGTATCTGCGTCTTCTGCGTGTCTTGCCGCTCTACACTCAGCAAAAAGCTTTTCCACCATATCTTGCAAGGAGAAACTCTGCCAGGAAAGAAAACATCCAAAATCTTGTTCTAAAGCTTGCACGGGGGTCTGCAAAGAGTTTGGCAAGAATGAAAGGTAGTTGTCCAAAACTCGTTCTTTTCCAATAGAATAACCATGGAAAAGGCAGGAGAGTGGTAAAGTACTGTTTTCTCTAAGTCTGAAGGCTGCCCACACTGTGCCTGTGTGCCGCAGGTTGCATCTTCGCCTTTGGGAAGCTGCCGCTCGCCGATTCTCCCGGAGGCGAAGAAGCGGCTTCTTCGCACACAGAGCATTGTGGCGAGCGCAGGGAGCTCCTGAGAGCGGTTTGTGCCGAAAGAAGCCCGGGACCGGCACTTAGCTTCGGAGAGCTGCGTATCTGCGTCTTCTGCGTGTCTTGCCGCTCTACACTCAGCCAAAAGCTTTTCCACCATATCTTGCAAGGAGAAACTCTGCCAGGAAAGAAAACATCCAAAATCTTGTTCTAAAGCTTGCACGGGGGTCTGCAAAGAGTTTGGCAAGAATGAAAGGTAGTTGTCCAAAACTCGTTCTTTTCCAATAGAATAACCATGGAAAAGGCAGGAGAGTGGTAAAGTACTGTTTTCTCTAAGTCTGAAGGCTGCCCACACTGTGCCTGTGTGCTGCAGCTTGCATCTTCGCCTTTGGGAAGCTGCCGCTCGCCGATTCTCCCGGAGGCGAAGAAGCGGCTTCTTCGCACACAGAGCATTGTGGCGAGCGCAGGGAGCTGCTGAGAGCGGTTTGTGCCGAAAGAAGCCCGGGACCGGCACTTAGCTTCGGAGAGCTGCGTATCTGCGTCTTCTGCGTGTCTTGCCGCTCTACACTCAGCCAAAAGCTTTTCCACCATATCTTGCAAGGAGAAACTCTGCCAGGAAAAAAAACATCCAAAATCTTGTTCTAAAGCTTGCACGGGGGTCTGCAAAGAGTTTGGCAAGAATGAAAGGTAGTTGTCCAAAACTCGTTCTTTTCCAATAGAATAACCATGGAAAAGGCAGGAGAGTGTTAAAGTACTGTTTTCTCTAAGTCTGAATGCTGCCCACACTGTGCCTGTGTGCTGCAGCTTGCATCTTCGCCTTTGGGAAGCTGCCGCTCGCCGATTCTCCCGGAGGCGAAGAAGCGGCTTGTTCGCACACAGAGCATTGTGGCGAGCGCAGGGAGCTCCTGAGAGCGGTTTGTGCCGAAAGAAGCCCGGGACCGGCACTTAGCTTCGGAGAGCTGCGTATCTGCGTCTTCTGCGTGTCTTGCCGCTCTACACTCAGCCAAAAGCTTTTCCACCATATCTTGCAAGGAGAAACTCTGCCAGGAAAGAAAACATCCAAAATCTTGTTCTAAAGCTTGCACGGGGGTCTGCAAAGAGTTTGGCAAGAATGAAAGGTAGTTATCCAAAACTCGTTCTTTTCCAATAGAATAACCATGGAAAAGGCAGGAGAGTGGTAAAGTACTGTTTTCTCTAAGTCTGAAGGCTGCCCACACTGTGCCTGCGTGCTGCAGCTTGGATCTTCGCCTTTGGGAAGCTGCCGCTCGCCGATTCTCCCGGAGGCGAAGAAGCGGCTTCTTCGCACACAGAGCATTGTGGCGAGCGCAGGGAGCTGCTGAGAGCGGTTTGTGCCGAAAGAAGCCCGGGACCGGCACTTAGCTTCGGAGAGCTGCGTATCTGCGTCTTCTGCGTGTCTTGCCGCTCTACACTCAGCCAAAAGCTTTTCCACCATATCTTGCAAGGAGAAACTCTGCCAGGAAAAAAAACATCCAAAATCTTGTTCTAAAGCTTGCACGGGGGTCTGCAAAGAGTTTGGCAAGAATGAAAGGTAGTTGTCCAAAACTCGTTCTTTTCCAATAGAATAACCATGGAAAAGGCAGGAGAGTGTTAAAGTACTGTTTTCTCTAAGTCTGAAGGCTGCCCACACTGTGCCTGTGTGCTGCAGCTTGCATCTTCGCCTTTGGGAAGCTGCCGCTCGCCGATTCTCCCGGAGGCGAAGAAGCGGCTTCTTCGCACACAGAGCATTGTGGCGAGCGCAGGGAGCTCCTGAGAGCGGTTTGTGCCGAAAGAAGCCCGGGACCGGCACTTAGCTTCGGAGAGCTGCGTATCTGCGTCTTCTGCGTGTCTTGCCGCTCTACACTCAGCCAAAAGCTTTTCCACCATATCTTGCAAGGAGAAACTCTGCCAGGAAAGAAAACATCCAAAATCTTGTTCTAAAGCTTGCACGGGGGTCTGCAAAGAGTTTGGCAAGAATGAAAGGTAGTTGTCCAAAACTCGTTCTTTTCCAATAGAATAACCATGGAAAAGGCAGGAGAGTGGTAAAGTACTGTTTTCTCTAAGTCTGAAGGCTGCCCACACTGTGCCTGTGTGCTGCAGCTTGCATCTTCGCCTTTGGGAAGCTGCCGCTCGCCGATTCTCCCGGAGGCGAAGAAGCGGCTTCTTCGCACACAGAGCATTGTGGCGAGCGCAGGGAGCTCCTGAGAGCGGTTTGTGCCGAAAGAAGCCCGGGACCGGCACTTAGCTTCGGAGAGCTGCGTATCTGCGTCTTCTGCGTGTCTTGCCGCTCTACACTCAGCCAAAAGCTTTTCCACCATATCTTGCAAGGAGAAACTCTGCCAGGAAAGAAAACATCCAAAATCTTGTTCTAAAGCTTGCACGGGGGTCTGCAAAGAGTTTGGCAAGAATGAAAGGTAGTTGTCCAAAATTCGTTCTTTTCCAATAGAATAACCATGGAAAAGGCAGGAGAGTGGTAAAGTACTGTTTTCTCTAAGTCTGAAGGCTGCCCACACTGTGCCTGTGTGCTGCAGCTTGCATCTTCGCCTTTGGGAAGCTGCCGCTCGCCGATTCTCCCGGAGGCGAAGAAGCGGCTTCTTCGCACACAGAGCATTGTGGCGAGCGCAGGGAGCTCCTGAGAGCGGTTTGTGCCGAAAGAAGCCCGGGACCGGCACTTAGCTTCGGAGAGCTGCGTATCTGCGTCTTCTGCGTGTCTTGCCGCTCTACACTCAGCCAAAAGCTTTTCCACCATATCTTGCAAGGAGAAACTCTGCCAGGAAAGAAAACATCCAAAATCTTGTTCTAAAGCTTGCACGGGGGTCTGCAAAGAGTTTGGCAAGAATGAAAGGTAGTTGTCCAAAACTCGTTCTTTTCCAATAGAATAACCATGGAAAAGGCAGGAGAGTGGTAAAGTACTGTTTTCTCGAAGTCTGAAGGCTGCCCACACTGTGCCTGTGTGCTGCAGCTTGCATCTTCGCCTTTGGGAAGCTGCCGCTCGCCGATTCTCCCGGAGGCGAAGAAGCGGCTTCTTCGCACACAGAGCATTGTGGCGAGCGCAGGGAGCTCCTGAGAGCGGTTTGTGCCGAAAGAAGCCCGGGACCGGCACTTAGCTTCGGAGAGCTGCGTATCTGCGTCTTCTGCGTGTCTTGCCGCTCTACACTCAGCCAAAAGCTTTTCCACCATATCTTGCAAGGAGAAACTCTGCCAGGAAAGAAAACATCCAAAATCTTGTTCTAAAGCTTGCACGGGGGTCTGCAAAGAGTTTGGCAAGAATGAAAGGTAGTTGTCCAAAACTCGTTCTTTTCCAATAGAATAACCATGGAAAAGGCAGGAGAGTGGTAAAGTACTGTTTTCTCTAAGTCTGAAGGCTGCCCACACTCTGCCTGTGTGCCGCAGCTTGCATCTTCGCCTTTGGGAAGCTGCCGCTCGCCGATTCTCCCGGAGGCGAAGAAGCGGCTTCTTCGCACACAGAGCATTGTGGCGAGCGCAGGGAGCTCCTGAGAGCGGTTTGTGCCGAAAGAAGCCCGGGACCGGCACTTAGCTTCGGAGAGCTGCGTATCTGCGTCTTCTGCGTGTCTTGCCGCTCTACACTCAGCAAAAAGCTTTTCCACCATATCTTGCAAGGAGAAACTCTGCCAGGAAAGAAAACATCCAAAATCTTGTTCTAAAGCTTGCACGGGGGTCTGCAAAGAGTTTGGCAAGAATGAAAGGTAGTTGTCCAAAACTCGTTCTTTTCCAATAGAATAACCATGGAAAAGGCAGGAGAGTGGTAAAGTACTGTTTTCTCTAAGTCTGAAGGCTGCCCACACTGTGCCTGTGTGCTGCAGCTTGCATCTTCGCCTTTGGGAAGCTGCCGCTCGCCGATTCTCCCGGAGGCGAAGAAGCGGCTTCTTCGCACACAGAGCATTGTGGCGAGCGCAGGGAGCTCCTGAGAGCGGTTTGTGCCGAAAGAAGCCCGGGACCGGCACTTAGCTTCGGAGAGCTGCGTATCTGCGTCTTCTGCGTGTCTTGCCGCTCTACACTCAGCCAAAAGCTTTTCCACCATATCTTGCAAGGAGAAACTCTGCCAGGAAAAAAAACATCCAAAATCTTGTTCTAAAGCTTGCACGGGGGTCTGCAAAGAGTTTGGCAAGAATGAAAGGTAGTTGTCCAAAACTCGTTCTTTTCCAATAGAATAACCATGGAAAAGGCAGGAGAGTGTTAAAGTACTGTTTTCTCTAAGTCTGAATGCTGCCCACACTGTGCCTGTGTGCTGCAGCTTGCATCTTCGCCTTTGGGAAGCTGCCGCTCGCCGATTCTCCCGGAGGCGAAGAAGCGGCTTCTTCGCACACAGAGCATTGTGGCGAGCGCAGGGAGCTCCTGAGAGCGGTTTGTGCCGAAAGAAGCCCGGGACCGGCACTTAGCTTCGGAGAGCTGCGTATCTGCGTCTTCTGCGTGTCTTGCCGCTCTACACTCAGCCAAAAGCTTTTCCACCATATCTTGCAAGGAGAAACTCTGCCAGGAAAGAAAACATCCAAAATCTTGTTCTAAAGCTTGCACGGGGGTCTGCAAAGAGTTTGGCAAGAATGAAAGGTAGTTGTCCAAAACTCGTTCTTTTCCAATAGAATAACCATGGAAAAGGCAGGAGAGTGGTAAAGTACTGTTTTCTCTAAGTCTGAAGGCTGCCCACACTGTGCCTGTGTGCCGCAGCTTGCATCTTCGCCTTTGGGAAGCTGCCGCTCGCCGATTCTCCCGGAGGCGAAGAAGCGGCTTCTTCGCACACAGAGCATTGTGGCGAGCGCAGGGAGCTCCTGAGAGCGGTTTGTGCCGAAAGAAGCCCGGGACCGGCACTTAGCTTCGGAGAGCTGCGTATCTGCGTCTTCTGCGTGTCTTGCCGCTCTACACTCAGCCAAAAGCTTTTCCACCATATCTTGCAAGGAGAAACTCTGCCAGGAAAGAAAACATCCAAAATCTTGTTCTAAAGCTTGCACGGGGGTCTGCAAAGAGTTTGGCAAGAATGAAAGGTAGTTGTCCAAAACTCGTTCTTTTCCAATAGAATAACCATGGAAAAGGCAGGAGAGTGGTAAAGTACTGTTTTCTCTAAGTCTGAAGGCTGCCCACACTGTGCCTGCGTGCTGCAGCTTGCATCTTCGCCTTTGGGAAGCTGCCGCTCGCCGATTCTCCCGGAGGCGAAGAAGCGGCTTCTTCGCACACAGAGCATTGTGGCGAGCGCAGGGAGCTCCTGAGAGCGGTTTGTGCCGAAAGAAGCCCGGGACCGGCACTTAGCTTCGGAGAGCTGCGTATCTGCGTCTTCTGCGTGTCTTGCCGCTCTACACTCAGCCAAAAGCTTTTCCACCATATCTTGCAAGGAGAAACTCTGCCAGGGAAGAAAACATCCAAAATCTTGTTCTAAAGCTTGCACGGGGGTCTGCAAAGAGTTTGGCAAGAATGAAAGGTAGTTGTCCAAAACTCGTTCTTTTCCAATAGAATAACCATGGAAAAGGCAGGAGAGTGGTAAAGTACTGTTTTCTCTAAGTCTGAAGGCTGCCCACACTGTGCCTGTGTGCCGCAGGTTGCATCTTCGCCTTTGGGAAGCTGCCGCTCGCCGATTCTCCCGGAGGCGAAGAAGCGGCTTCTTCGCACACAGAGCATTGTGGCGAGCGCAGGGAGCTCCTGAGAGCGGTTTGTGCCGAAAGAAGCCCAGGACCGGCACTTAGCTTCGGAGAGCTGCGTATCTGCGTCTTCTGCGTGTCTTGCCGCTCTACACTCAGCAAAAAGCTTTTCCACCATATCTTGCAAGGAGAAACTCTGCCAGGAAAGAAAACATCCAAAATCTTGTTCTAAAGCTTGCACGGGGGTCTGCAAAGAGTTTGGCAAGAATGAAAGGTAGTTGTCCAAAACTCGTTCTTTTCCAATAGAATAACCATGGAAAAGGCAGGAGAGTGGTAAAGTACTGTTTTCTCTAAGTCTGAAGGCTGCCCACACTGTGCCTGTGTGCTGCAGCTTGCATCTTCGCCTTTGGGAAGCTGCCGCTCGCCGATTCTCCCGGAGGCGAAGAAGCGGCTTCTTCGCACACAGAGCATTGTGGCGAGCGCAGGGAGCTCCTGAGAGCGGTTTGTGCCGAAAGAAGCCCGGGACCGGCACTTAGCTTCGGAGAGCTGCGTATCTGCGTCTTCTGCGTGTCTTGCCGCTCTACACTCAGCAAAAAGCTTTTCCACCATATCTTGCAAGGAGAAACTCTGCCAGGAAAGAAAACATCCAAAATCTTGTTCTAAAGCTTGCACGGGGGTCTGCAAAGAGTTTGGCAAGAATGAAAGGTAGTTGTCCAAAATTCGTTCTTTTCCAATAGAATAACCATGGAAAAGGCAGGAGAGTGGTAAAGTACTGTTTTCTCTAAGTCTGAAGGCTGCCCACACTGTGCCTGTGTGCTGCAGCTTGCATCTTCGCCTTTGGGAAGCTGCCGCTCGCCGATTCTCCCGGAGGCGAAGAAGCGGCTTCTTCGCACACAGAGCATTGTGGCGAGCGCAGGGAGCTCCTGAGAGCGGTTTGTGCCGAAAGAAGCCCGGGACCGGCACTTAGCTTCGGAGAGCTGCGTATCTGCGTCTTCTGCGTGTCTTGCCGCTCTACACTCAGCCAAAAGCTTTTCCACCATATCTTGCAAGGAGAAACTCTGCCAGGAAAGAAAACATCCAAAATCTTGTTCTAAAGCTTGCACGGGGGTCTGCAAAGAGTTTGGCAAGAATGAAAGGTAGTTGTCCAAAACTCGTTCTTTTCCAATAGAATAACCATGGAAAAGGCAGGAGAGTGGTAAAGTACTGTTTTCTCGAAGTCTGAAGGCTGCCCACACTGTGCCTGTGTGCTGCAGCTTGCATCTTCGCCTTTGGGAAGCTGCCGCTCGCCGATTCTCCCGGAGGCGAAGAAGCGGCTTCTTCGCACACAGAGCATTGTGGCGAGCGCAGGGAGCTCCTGAGAGCGGTTTGTGCCGAAAGAAGCCCGGGACCGGCACTTAGCTTCGGAGAGCTGCGTATCTGCGTCTTCTGCGTGTCTTGCCGCTCTACACTCAGCCAAAAGCTTTTCCACCATATCTTGCAAGGAGAAACTCTGCCAGGAAAGAAAACATCCAAAATCTTGTTCTAAAGCTTGCACGGGGGTCTGCAAAGAGTTTGGCAAGAATGAAAGGTAGTTGTCCAAAACTCGTTCTTTTCCAATAGAATAACCATGGAAAAGGCAGGAGAGTGGTAAAGTACTGTTTTCTCTAAGTCTGAAGGCTGCCCACACTCTGCCTGTGTGCCGCAGCTTGCATCTTCGCCTTTGGGAAGCTGCCGCTCGCCGATTCTCCCGGAGGCGAAGAAGCGGCTTCTTCGCACACAGAGCATTGTGGCGAGCGCAGGGAGCTCCTGAGAGCGGTTTGTGCCGAAAGAAGCCCGGGACCGGCACTTAGCTTCGGAGAGCTGCGTATCTGCGTCTTCTGCGTGTCTTGCCGCTCTACACTCAGCAAAAAGCTTTTCCACCATATCTTGCAAGGAGAAACTCTGCCAGGAAAGAAAACATCCAAAATCTTGTTCTAAAGCTTGCACGGGGGTCTGCAAAGAGTTTGGCAAGAATGAAAGGTAGTTGTCCAAAACTCGTTCTTTTCCAATAGAATAACCATGGAAAAGGCAGGAGAGTGGTAAAGTACTGTTTTCTCTAAGTCTGAAGGCTGCCCACACTGTGCCTGTGTGCTGCAGCTTGCATCTTCGCCTTTGGGAAGCTGCCGCTCGCCGATTCTCCCGGAGGCGAAGAAGCGGCTTCTTCGCACACAGAGCATTGTGGCGAGCGCAGGGAGCTCCTGAGAGCGGTTTGTGCCGAAAGAAGCCCGGGACCGGCACTTAGCTTCGGAGAGCTGCGTATCTGCGTCTTCTGCGTGTCTTGCCGCTCTACACTCAGCCAAAAGCTTTTCCACCATATCTTGCAAGGAGAAACTCTGCCAGGAAAAAAAACATCCAAAATCTTGTTCTAAAGCTTGCACGGGGGTCTGCAAAGAGTTTGGCAAGAATGAAAGGTAGTTGTCCAAAACTCGTTCTTTTCCAATAGAATAACCATGGAAAAGGCAGGAGAGTGGTAAAGTACTGTTTTCTCTAAGTCTGAATGCTGCCCACACTGTGCCTGTGTGCTGCAGCTTGCATCTTCGCCTTTGGGAAGCTGCCGCTCGCCGATTCTCCCGGAGGCGAAGAAGCGGCTTCTTCGCACACAGAGCATTGTGGCGAGCGCAGGGAGCTCCTGAGAGCGGTTTGTGCCGAAAGAAGCCCGGGACCGGCACTTAGCTTCGGAGAGCTGCGTATCTGCGTCTTCTGCGTGTCTTGCCGCTCTACACTCAGCCAAAAGCTTTTCCACCATATCTTGCAAGGAGAAACTCTGCCAGGAAAGAAAACATCCAAAATCTTGTTCTAAAGCTTGCACGGGGGTCTGCAAAGAGTTTGGCAAGAATGAAAGGTAGTTATCCAAAACTCGTTCTTTTCCAATAGAATAACCATGGAAAAGGCAGGAGAGTGGTAAAGTACTGTTTTCTCTAAGTCTGAAGGCTGCCCACACTGTGCCTGTGTGCCGCAGCTTGCATCTTCGCCTTTGGGAAGCTGCCGCTCGCCGATTCTCCCGCAGGCGAAGAAGCGGCTTCTTCGCACACAGAGCATTGTGGCGAGCGCAGGGAGCTCCTGAGAGCGGTTTGTGCCGAAAGAAGGCCGGGACCGGCACTTAGCTTCGGAGAGCTGCGTATCTGCGTCTTCTGCGTGTCTTGCCGCTCTACACTCAGCCAAAAGCTTTTCCAGCATATCTTGCAAGGAGAAACTCTGCCAGGAAAGAAAACATCCAAAATCTTGTTCTAAAGCTTGCACGGGGGTCTGCAAAGAGTTTGGCAAGAATGAAAGGTAGTTGTCCAAAACTCGTTCTTTTCCAATAGAATAACCATGGAAAAGGCAGGAGAGTGGTAAAGTACTGTTTTCTCTAAGTCTGAAGGCTGCCCACACTGTGCCTGCGTGCTGCAGCTTGCATCTTCGCCTTTGGGAAGCTGCCGCTCGCCGATTCTCCCGGAGGCGAAGAAGCGGCTTCTTCGCACACAGAGCATTGTGGCGAGCGCAGGGAGCTCCTGAGAGCGGTTTGTGCCGAAAGAAGCCCGGGACCGGCACTTAGCTTCGGAGAGCTGCGTATCTGCGTCTTCTGCGTGTCTTGCCGCTCTACACTCAGCAAAAAGCTTTTCCACCATATCTTGCAAGGAGAAACTCTGCCAGGGAAGAAAACATCCAAAATCTTGTTCTAAAGCTTGCACGGGGGTCTGCAAAGAGTTTGGCAAGAATGAAAGGTAGTTGTCCAAAACTCGTTCTTTTCCAATAGAATAACCATGGAAAAGGCAGGAGAGTGGTAAAGTACTGTTTTCTCTAAGTCTGAAGGCTGCCCACACTGTGCCTGTGTGCCGCAGCTTGCATCTTCGCCTTTGGGAAGCTGCCGCTCGCCGATTCTCCCGGAGGCGAAGAAGCGGCTTCTTCGCACACAGAGCACTGTGGCGAGCGCAGGGAGCTCCTGAGAGCGGTTTGTGCCGAAAGAAGCCCGGGACCGGCACTTAGCTTCGGAGAGCTGCGTATCTGCGTCTTCTGCGTGTCTTGCCGCTCTACACTCAGCCAAAAGCTTTTCCACCATATCTTGCAAGGAGAAACTCTGCCAGGAAAGAAAACATCCAAAATCTTGTTCTAAAGCTTGCACGGGGGTCTGCAAAGAGTTTGGCAAGAATGAAAGGTAGTTGTCCAAAACTCGTTCTTTTCCAATAGAATAACCATGGAAAAGGCAGGAGAGTGGTAAAGTACTGTTTTCTCTAAGTCTGAAGGCTGCCCACACTGTGCCTGTGTGCTGCAGCTTGCATCTTCGCCTTTGGGAAGCTGCCGCTCGCCGATTCTCCCGGAGGCGAAGAAGCGGCTTCTTCGCACACAGAGCATTGTGGCGAGCGCAGGGAGCTCCTGAGAGCGGTTTGTGCCGAAAGAAGCCCGGGACCGGCACTTAGCTTCGGAGAGCTGCGTATCTGCGTCTTCTGCGTGTCTTGCCGCTCTACACTCAGCCAAAAGCTTTTCCACCATATCTTGCAAGGAGAAACTCTGCCAGGAAAGAAAACATCCAAAATCTTGTTCTAAAGCTTGCACGGGGGTCTGCAAAGAGTTTGGCAAGAATGAAAGGTAGTTGTCCAAAATTCGTTCTTTTCCAATAGAATAACCATGGAAAAGGCAGGAGAGTGTTAAAGTACTGTTTTCTCTAAGTCTGAAGGCTGCCCACACTGTGCCTGTGTGCTGCAGCTTGCATCTTCGCCTTTGGGAAGCTGCCGCTCGCCGATTCTCCCGGAGGCGAAGAAGCGGCTTCTTCGCACACAGAGCATTGTGGCGAGCGCAGGGAGCTCCTGAGAGCGGTTTGTGCCGAAAGAAGCCCGGGACCGGCACTTAGCTTCGGAGAGCTGCGTATCTGCGTCTTCTGCGTGTCTTGCCGCTCTACACTCAGCCAAAAGCTTTTCCACCATATCTTGCAAGGAGAAACTCTGCCAGGAAAGAAAACATCCAAAATCTTGTTCTAAAGCTTGCACGGGGGTCTGCAAAGAGTTTGGCAAGAATGAAAGGTAGTTGTCCAAAACTCGTTCTTTTCCAATAGAATAACCATGGAAAAGGCAGGAGAGTGGTAAAGTACTGTTTTCTCTAAGTCTGAATGCTGCCCACACTGTGCCTGTGTGCTGCAGCTTGCATCTTCGCCTTTGGGAAGCTGCCGCTCGCCGATTCTCCCGGAGGCGAAGAAGCGGCTTCTTCGCACACAGAGCATTGTGGCGAGCGCAGGGAGCTGCTGAGAGCGGTTTGTGCCGAAAGAAGCCCGGGACCGGCACTTAGCTTCGGAGAGCTGCGTATCTGCGTCTTCTGCGTGTCTTGCCGCTCTACACTCAGCCAAAAGCTTTTCCACCATATCTTGCAAGGAGAAACTCTGCCAGGAAAGAAAACATCCAAAATCTTGTTCTAAAGCTTGCACGGGGGTCTGCAAAGAGTTTGGCAAGAATGAAAGGTAGTTGTCCAAAACTCGTTCTTTTCCAATAGAATAACCATGGAAAAGGCAGGAGAGTGGTAAAGTACTGTTTTCTCTAAGTCTGAATGCTGCCCACACTGTGCCTGTGTGCCGCAGGTTGCATCTTCGCCTTTGGGAAGCTGCCGCTCGCCGATTCTCCCGGAGGCGAAGAAGCGGCTTCTTCGCACACAGAGCATTGTGGCGAGCGCAGGGAGCTCCTGAGAGCGGTTTGTGCCGAAAGAAGCCCGGGACCGGCACTTAGCTTCGGAGAGCTGCGTATCTGCGTCTTCTGCGTGTCTTGCCGCTCTACACTCAGCCAAAAGCTTTTCCACCATATCTTGCAAGGAGAAACTCTGCCAGGAAAGAAAACATCCAAAATCTTGTTCTAAAGCTTGCACGGGGGTCTGCAAAGAGTTTGGCAAGAATGAAAGGTAGTTGTCCAAAACTCGTTCTTTTCCAATAGAATAACCATGGAAAAGGCAGGAGAGTGGTAAAGTACTGTTTTCTCTAAGTCTGAAGGCTGCCCACACTGTGCCTGTGTGCCGCAGGTTGCATCTTCGCCTTTGGGAAGCTGCCGCTCGCCGATTCTCCCGGAGGCGAAGAAGCAGCTTCTTCGCACACAGAGCATTGTGGCGAGCGCAGGGAGCTCCTGAGAGCGGTTTGTGCCGAAAGAAGGCCGGGACCGGCACTTAGCTTCGGAGAGCTGCGTATCTGCGTCTTCTGCGTGTCTTGCCGCTCTACACTCAGCAAAAAGCTTTTCCACCATATCTTGCAAGGAGAAACTCTGCCAGGAAAGAAAACATCCAAAATCTTGTTCTTAAGCTTTCACGGGGGTCTGCAAAGAGTTTGGCAAGAATGAAAGGTAGTTGTCCAAAACTCGTTCTTTTCCAATAGAATAACCATGGAAAAGGCAGGAGAGTGGTAAAGTACTGTTTTCTCTAATTCTGAATGCTGCCCACACTGTGCCTGCGTGCTGCAGCTTGCATCTTCGCCTTTGGGAAGCTGCCGCTCGCCGATTCTCCCGGAGGCGAAGAAGCGGCTTCTTCGCACACAGAGCATTGTGGCGAGCGCAGGGAGCTCCTGAGAGCGGTTTGTGCCGAAAGAAGCCCGGGACCGGCACTTAGCTTCGGAGAGCTGCGTATCTGCGTCTTCTGCGTGTCTTGCCGCTCTACACTCAGCAAAAAGCTTTTCCACCATATCTTGCAAGGAGAAACTCTGCCAGGAAAGAAAACATCCAAAATCTTGTTCTAAAGCTTGCACGGGGGTCTGCAAAGAGTTTGGCAAGAATGAAAGGTAGTTGTCCAAAACTCGTTCTTTTCCAATAGAATAACCATGGAAAAGGCAGGAGAGTGGTAAAGTACTGTTTTCTCTAAGTCTGAAGGCTGCCCACACTGTGCCTGTGTGCTGCAGCTTGCATCTTCGCCTTTGGGAAGCTGCCGCTCGCCGATTCTCCCGGAGGCGAAGAAGCGGCTTCTTTGCACACAGAGCATTGTGGCGAGCGCAGGGAGCTCCTGAGAGCGGTTTGTGCCGAAAGAAGCCCGGGACCGGCACTTAGCTTCGGAGAGCTGCGTATCTGCGTCTTCTGCGTGTCTTGCCGCTCTACACTCAGCCAAAAGCTTTTCCACCATATCTTGCAAGGAGAAACTCTGCCAGGAAAGAAAACATCCAAAATCTTGTTCTAAAGCTTGCACGGGGGTCTGCAAAGAGTTTGGCAAGAATGAAAGGTAGTTGTCCAAAACTCGTTCTTTTCCAATAGAATAACCATGGAAAAGGCAGGAGAGTGGTAAAGTACTGTTTTCTCTAAGTCTGAAGGCTGCCCACACTGTGCCTGTGTGCTGCAGCTTGCATCTTCGCCTCTGGGAAGCTGCCGCTCGCCGATTCTCCCGGAGGCGAAGAAGCGGCTTCTTCGCACACAGAGCATTGTGGTGAGCGCAGGGAGCTCCTGAGAGCGGTTTGTGCCGAAAGAAGCCCGGGACCGGCACTTAGCTTCGGAGAGCTGCGTATCTGCGTCTTCTGCGTGTCTTGCCGCTCTACACTCAGCCAAAAGCTTTTCCACCATATCTTGCAAGGAGAAACTCTGCCAGGGAAGAAAACATCCAAAATCTTGTTCTAAAGCTTGCACGGGGGTCTGCAAAGAGTTTGGCAAGAATGAAAGGTAGTTGTCCAAAACTCGTTCTTTTCCAATAGAATAACCATGGAAAAGGCAGGAGAGTGGTAAAGTACTGTTTTCTCTAAGTCTGAAGGCTGCCCACACTGTGCCTGTGTGCCGCAGGTTGCATCTTCGCCTTTGGGAAGCTGCCGCTCGCCGATTCTCCCGGAGGCGAAGAAGCGGCTTCTTCGCACACAGAGCATTGTGGCGAGCGCAGGGAGCTCCTGAGAGCGGTTTGTGCCGAAAGAAGCCCGGGACCGGCACTTAGCTTCGGAGAGCTGCGTATCTGCGTCTTCTGCGTGTCTTGCCGCTCTACACTCAGCCAAAAGCTTTTCCACCATATCTTGCAAGGAGAAACTCTGCCAGGGAAGAAAACATCCAAAATCTTGTTCTAAAGCTTGCACGGGGGTCTGCAAAGAGTTTGGCAAGAATGAAAGGTAGTTGTCCAAAACTCGTTCTTTTCCAATAGAATAACCATGGAAAAGGCAGGAGAGTGGTAAAGTACTGTTTTCTCTAAGTCTGAATGCTGCCCACACTGTGCCTGTGTGCTGCAGCTTGCATCTTCGCCTTTGGGAAGCTGCCGCTCGCCGATTCTCCCGGAGGCGAAGAAGCGGCTTCTTCGCACACAGAGCATTGTGGCGAGCGCAGGGAGCTCCTGAGAGCGGTTTGTGCCGAAAGAAGCCCGGGACCGGCACTTAGCTTCGGAGAGCTGCGTATCTGCGTCTTCTGCGTGTCTTGCCGCTCTACACTCAGCCAAAAGCTTTTCCACCATATCTTGCAAGGAGAAACTCTGCCAGGAAAGAAAACATCCAAAATCTTGTTCTAAAGCTTGCACGGGGGTCTGCAAAGAGTTTGGCAAGAATGAAAGGTAGTTGTCCAAAACTCGTTCTTTTCCAATAGAATAACCATGGAAAAGGCAGGAGAGTGGTAAAGTACTGTTTTCTCTAAGTCTGAATGCTGCCCACACTGTGCCTGTGTGCCGCAGGTTGCATCTTCGCCTTTGGGAAGCTGCCGCTCGCCGATTCTCCCGGAGGCGAAGAAGCGGCTTCTTCGCACACAGAGCATTGTGGCGAGCGCAGGGAGCTCCTGAGAGCGGTTTGTGCCGAAAGAAGCCCGGGACCGGCACTTAGCTTCGGAGAGCTGCGTATCTGCGTCTTCTGCGTGTCTTGCCGCTCTACACTCAGCCAAAAGCTTTTCCAGCATATCTTGCAAGGAGAAACTCTGCCAGGAAAGAAAACATCCAAAATCTTGTTCTAAAGCTTTCACGGGGGTCTGCAAAGAGTTTGGCAAGAATGAAAGGTAGTTGTCCAAAACTCGTTCTTTTCCAATAGAATAACCATGGAAAAGGCAGGAGAGTGGTAAAGTACTGTTTTCTCTAAGTCTGAATGCTGCCCACACTGTGCCTTTGTGCTGCAGCTTGCATCTTCGCCTTTGGGAAGCTGCCGCTCGCCGATTCTCCCGGAGGCGAAGAAGCGGCTTCTTCGCACACAGAGCATTGTGGCGAGCGCAGGGAGCTCCTGAGAGCGGTTTGTGCCGAAAGAAGGCCGGGACCGGCACTTAGCTTCGGAGAGCTGCGTATCTGCGTCTTCTGCGTGTCTTGCCGCTCTACACTCAGCAAAAAGCTTTTCCACCATATCTTGCAAGGAGAAACTCTGCCAGGAAAGAAAACATCCAAAATCTTGTTCTAAAGCTTGCACGGGGGTCTGCAAAGAGTTTGGCAAGAATGAAAGGTAGTTGTCCAAAACTCGTTCTTTTCCAATAGAATAACCATGGAAAAGGCAGGAGAGTGTTAAAGTACTGTTTTCTCTAAGTCTGAAGGCTGCCCACACTGTGCCTGTGTGCTGCAGCTTGCATCTTCGCCTTTGGGAAGCTGCCGCTCGCCGATTCTCCCGGAGGCGAAGAAGCGGCTTCTTCGCACACAGAGCATTGTGGCGAGCGCAGGGAGCTCCTGAGAGCGGTTTGTGCCGAAAGAAGCCCGGGACCGGCACTTAGCTTCGGAGAGCTGCGTATCTGCGTCTTCTGCGTGTCTTGCCGCTCTACACTCAGCCAAAAGCTTTTCCACCATATCTTGCAAGGAGAAACTCTGCCAGGGAAGAAAACATCCAAAATCTTGTTCTAAAGCTTGCACGGGGGTCTGCAAAGAGTTTGGTAAGAATGAAAGGTAGTTGTCCAAAACTCGTTCTTTTCCAATAGAATAACCATGGAAAAGGCAGGAGAGTGGTAAAGTACTGTTTTCTCTAAGTCTGAAGGCTGCCCACACTGTGCCTGTGTGCTGCAGCTTGCATCTTCGCCTTTGGGAAGCTGCCGCTCGCCGATTCTCCCGGAGGCGAAGAAGCGGCTTCTTCGCACACAGAGCATTGTGGCGAGCGCAGGGAGCTGCTGAGAGCGGTTTGTGCCGAAAGAAGCCCGGGACCGGCACTTAGCTTCGGAGAGCTGCGTATCTGCGTCTTCTGCGTGTCTTGCCGCTCTACACTCAGCCAAAAGCTTTTCCACCATATCTTGCAAGGAGAAACTCTGCCAGGGAAGAAAACATCCAAAATCTTGTTCTAAAGCTTGCACGGGGGTCTGCAAAGAGTTTGGCAAGAATGAAAGGTAGTTGTCCAAAACTCGTTCTTTTCCAATAGAATAACCATGGAAAAGGCAGGAGAGTGGTAAAGTACTGTTTTCTCTAAGTCTGAATGCTGCCCACACTGTGCCTGTGTGCCGCAGGTTGCATCTTCGCCTTTGGGAAGCTGCCGCTCGCCGATTCTCCCGGAGGCGAAGAAGCGGCTTCTTCGCACACAGAGCATTGTGGCGAGCGCAGGGAGCTCCTGAGAGCGGTTTGTGCCGAAAGAAGGCCGGGACCGGCACTTAGCTTCGGAGAGCTGCGTATCTGCGTCTTCTGCGTGTCTTGCCGCTCTACACTCAGCAAAAAGCTTTTCCACCATATCTTGCAAGGAGAAACTCTGCCAGGAAAGAAAACATCCAAAATCTTGTTCTAAAGCTTGCACGGGGGTCTGCAAAGAGTTTGGCAAGAATGAAAGGTAGTTGTCCAAAACTCGTTCTTTTCCAATAGAATAACCATGGAAAAGGCAGGAGAGTGGTAAAGTACTGTTTTCTCTAAGTCTGAATGCTGCCCACACTGTGCCTGCGTGCTGCAGCTTGCATCTTCGCCTTTGGGAAGCTGCCGCTCGCCGATTCTCCCGGAGGCGAAGAAGCGGCTTCTTCGCACACAGAGCATTGTGGCGAGCGCAGGGAGCTGCTGAGAGCGGTTTGTGCCGAAAGAAGGCCGGGACCGGCACTTAGCTTCGGAGAGCTGCGTATCTGCGTCTTCTGCGTGTCTTGCCGCTCTACACTCAGCAAAAAGCTTTTCCACCATATCTTGCAAGGAGAAACTCTGCCAGGAAAGAAAACATCCAAAATCTTGTTCTAAAGCTTGCACGGGGGTCTGCAAAGAGTCTGGAAAGAATGAAAGGTAGTTGTCCAAAACTCGTTCTTTTCCAATAGAATAACCATGGAAAAGGCAGGAGAGTGGTAAAGTACTGTTTTCTCTAAGTCTGAATGCTGCCCACACTGTGCCTGTGTGCTGCAGCTTGCATCTTCGCCTTTGGGAAGCTGCCGCTCGCCGATTCTCCCGCAGGCGAAGAAGCGGCTTCTTCGCACACAGAGCATTGTGGCGAGCGCAGGGAGCTCCTGAGAGCGGTTTGTGCCGAAAGAAGCCCGGGACCGGCACTTAGCTTCGGAGAGCTGCGTATCTGCGTCTTCTGCGTGTCTTGCCGCTCTACACTCAGCCAAAAGCTTTTCCACCATATCTTGCAAGGAGAAACTCTGCCAGGAAAGAAAACATCCAAAATCTTGTTCTAAAGCTTGCACGGGGGTCTGCAAAGAGTTTGGCAAGAATGAAAGGTAGTTGTCCAAAACTCGTTCTTTTCCAATAGAATAACCATGGAAAAGGCAGGAGAGTGGTAAAGTACTGTTTTCTCTAAGTCTGAAGGCTGCCCACACTGTGCCTGCGTGCTGCAGCTTGCATCTTCGCCTTTGGGAAGCTGCCGCTCGCCGATTCTCCCGGAGGCGAAGAAGCGGCTTCTTCGCACACAGAGCATTGTGGCGAGCGCAGGGAGCTGCTGAGAGCGGTTTGTGCCGAAAGAAGCCCGGGACCGGCACTTAGCTTCGGAGAGCTGCGTATCTGCGTCTTCTGCGTGTCTTGCCGCTCTACACTCAGCCAAAAGCTTTTCCACCATATCTTGCAAGGAGAAACTCTGCCAGGAAAGAAAACATCCAAAATCTTGTTCTAAAGCTTGCACGGGGGTCTGCAAAGAGTTTGGCAAGAATGAAAGGTAGTTGTCCAAAACTCGTTCTTTTCCAATAGAATAACCATGGAAAAGGCAGGAGAGTGGTAAAGTACTGTTTTCTCTTAAGTCTGAAGGCTGCCCACACTGTGCCTGCGTGCTGCAGCTTGCATCTTCGCCTTTGGGAAGCTGCCGCTCGCCGATTCTCCCGGAGGCGAAGAAGCGGCTTCTTCGCACACAGAGCATTGTGGCGAGCGCAGGGAGCTCCTGAGAGCGGTTTGTGCCGAAAGAAGCCCGGGACCGGCACTTAGCTTCGGAGAGCTGCGTATCTGCGTCTTCTGCGTGTCTTGCCGCTCTACACTCAGCCAAAAGCTTTTCCACCATATCTTGCAAGGAGAAACTCTGCCAGGAAAGAAAACAACCAAAATCTTGTTCTAAAGCTTGCACGGGGGTCTGCAAAGAGTTTGGCAAGAATGAAAGGTAGTTGTCCAAAACTCGTTCTTTTCCAATAGAATAACCATGGAAAAGGCAGGAGAGTGGTAAAGTACTGTTTTCTCTAAGTCTGAAGGCTGCCCACACTGTGCCTGCGTGCTGCAGCTTGCATCTTCGCCTTTGGGAAGCTGCCGCTCGCCGATTCTCCCGGAGGCGAAGAAGCGGCTTCTTCGCACACAGAGCATTGCGGCGAGCGCAGGGAGCTCCTGAGAGCGGTTTGTGCCGAAAGAAGCCCGGGACCGGCACTTAGCTTCGGAGAGCTGCGTATCTGCGTCTTCTGCGTGTCTTGCCGCTCTACACTCAGCCAAAAGCTTTTCCACCATATCTTGCAAGGAGAAACTCTGCCAGGAAAGAAAACATGCAAAATCTTGTTCTAAAGCTTGCACGGGGGTCTGCAAAGAGTTTGGCAAGAATGAAAGGTAGTTGCCCAAAACTCGTTCTTTTCCAATAGAATAACCATGGATAAGGCAGGAGAGTGGTAAAGTACTGTTTTCTCTAAGTCTGAAGGCTGCCCACACTGTGCCTGTGTGCTGCAGCTTGCATCTTCGCCTTTGGGAAGCTGCCGCTCGCCGATTCTCCCGGAGGCGAAGAAGCGGCTTCTTCGCACACAGAGCATTGTGGCGAGCGCAGGGAGCTCCTGAGAGCGGTTTGTGCCGAAAGAAGCCCGGGACCGGCACTTAGCTTCGGAGAGCTGCGTATCTGCGTCTTCTGCGTGTCTTGCCGCTCTACACTCAGCCAAAAGCTTTTCCAGCATATCTTGCAAGGAGAAACTCTGCCAGGAAAGAAAACATCCAAAATCTTGTTCTAAAGCTTGCACGGGGGTCTGCAAAGAGTTTGGCAAGAATGAAAGGTAGTTGTCCAAAACTCGTTCTTTTCCAATAGAATAACCATGGAAAAGGCAGGAGAGTGGTAAAGTACTGTTTTCTCTAAGTCTGAATGCTGCCCACACTGTGCCTGTGTGCTGCAGCTTGCATCTTCGCCTTTGATAAGCTGCCGCTCGCCGATTCTCCCGGAGGCGAAGAAGCGGCTTCTTCGCACACAGAGCATTGTGGCGAGCGCAGGGAGCTCCTGAGAGCGGTTTGTGCCGAAAGAAGCCCGGGACCGGCACTTAGCTTCGGAGAGCTGCGTATCTGCGTCTTCTGCGTGTCTTGCCGCTCTACACTCAGCAAAAAGCTTTTCCACCATATCTTGCAAGGAGAAACTCTGCCAGGGAAGAAAACATCCAAAATCTTGTTCTAAAGCTTGCACGGGGGTCTGCAAAGAGTTTGGCAAGAATGAAAGGTAGTTGTCCAAAACTCGTTCTTTTCCAATAGAATAACCATGGAAAAGGCAGGAGAGTGGTAAAGTACTGTTTTCTCTTAAGTCTGAAGGCTGCCCACACTGTGCCTGCGTGCTGCAGCTTGCATCTTCGCCTTTGGGAAGCTGCCGCTCGCCGATTCTCCCGGAGGCGAAGAAGCGGCTTCTTCGCACACAGAGCATTGTGGCGAGCGCAGGGAGCTCCTGAGAGCGGTTTGTGCCGAAAGAAGCCCGGGACCGGCACTTAGCTTCGGAGAGCTGCGTATCTGCGTCTTCTGCGTGTCTTGCCGCTCTACACTCAGCCAAAAGCTTTTCCACCATATCTTGCAAGGAGAAACTCTGCCAGGAAAGAAAACAACCAAAATCTTGTTCTAAAGCTTGCACGGGGGTCTGCAAAGAGTTTGGCAAGAATGAAAGGTAGTTGTCCAAAACTCGTTCTTTTCCAATAGAATAACCATGGAAAAGGCAGGAGAGTGGTAAAGTACTGTTTTCTCTAAGTCTGAAGGCTGCCCACACTGTGCCTGCGTGCTGCAGCTTGCATCTTCGCCTTTGGGAAGCTGCCGCTCGCCGATTCTCCCGGAGGCGAAGAAGCGGCTTCTTCGCACACAGAGCATTGTGGCGAGCGCAGGGAGCTCCTGAGAGCGGTTTGTGCCGAAAGAAGCCCGGGACCGGCACTTAGCTTCGGAGAGCTGCGTATCTGCGTCTTCTGCGTGTCTTGCCGCTCTACACTCAGCCAAAAGCTTTTCCACCATATCTTGCAAGGAGAAACTCTGCCAGGAAAGAAAACATCCAAAATCTTGTTCTAAAGCTTGCACGGGGGTCTGCAAAGAGTTTGGCAAGAATGAAAGTTAGTTGTCCAAAACTCGTTCTTTTCCAATAGAATAACCATGGAAAAGGCAGGAGAGTGGTAAAGTACTGTTTTCTCTAAGTCTGAAGGCTGCCCACACTGTGCCTGCGTGCTGCAGCTTGCATCTTCGCCTTTGGGAAGCTGCCGCTCGCCGATTCTCCCGGAGGCGAAGAAGCGGCTTCTTCGCACACAGAGCATTGTGGCGAGCGCAGGGAGCTCCTGAGAGCGGTTTGTGCCGAAAGAAGCCCGGGACCGGCACTTAGCTTCGGAGAGCTGCGTATCTGCGTCTTCTGCGTGTCTTGCCGCTCTACACTCAGCCAAAAGCTTTTCCAGCATATCTTGCAAGGAGAAACTCTGCCAGGAAAGAAAACATCCAAAATCTTGTTCTTAAGCTTGCACGGGGGTCTGCAAAGAGTTTGGCAAGAATGAAAGGTAGTTGTCCAAAACTCGTTCTTTTCCAATAGAATAACCATGGATAAGGCAGGAGAGTGGTAAAGTACTGTTTTCTCTAAGTCTGAAGGCTGCCCACACTGTGCCTGTGTGCTGCAGCTTGCATCTTCGCCTTTGGGAAGCTGCCGCTCGCCGATTCTCCCGGAGGCGAAGAAGCGGCTTCTTCGCACACAGAGCATTGTGGCGAGCGCAGGGAGCTCCTGAGAGCGGTTTGTGCCGAAAGAAGCCCGGGACCGGCACTTAGCTTCGGAGAGCTGCGTATCTGCGTCTTCTGCGTGTCTTGCCGCTCTACACTCAGCCAAAAGCTTTTCCACCATATCTTGCAAGGAGAAACTCTGCCAGGAAAGAAAACATCCAAAATCTTGTTCTAAAGCTTGCACGGGGGTCTGCAAAGAGTTTGGCAAGAATGAAAGGTAGTTGCCCAAAACTCGTTCTTTTCCAATAGAATAACCATGGAAAAGGCAGGAGAGTGGTAAAGTACTGTTTTCTCTAAGTCTGAAGGCTGCCCACACTGTGCCTGTGTGCTGCAGCTTGCATCTTCGCCTTTGGGAAGCTGCCGCTCGCCGATTCTCCCGGAGGCGAAGAAGCGGCTTCTTCGCACACAGAGCATTGTGGCGAGCGCAGGGAGCTCCTGAGAGCGGTTTGTGCCGAAAGGAGCCCGGGACCGGCACTTAGCTTCGGAGAGCTGCGTATCTGCGTCTTCTGCGTGTCTTGCCGCTCTACACTCAGCCAAAAGCTTTTCCACCATATCTTGCAAGGAGAAACTCTGCCAGGAAAGAAAACATCCAAAATCTTGTTCTAAAGCTTGCACGGGGGTCTGCAAAGAGTTTGGCAAGAATGAAAGGTAGTTGTCCAAAACTCGTTCTTTTCCAATAGAATAACCATGGATAAGGCAGGAGAGTGGTAAAGTACTGTTTTCTCTAAGTCTGAAGGCTGCCCACACTGTGCCTGTGTGCTGCAGCTTGCATCTTCGCCTTTGGGAAGCTGCCGCTCGCCGATTCTCCCGGAGGCGAAGAAGCGGCTTCTTCGCACACAGAGCATTGTGGCGAGCGCAGGGAGCTCCTGAGAGCGGTTTGTGCCGAAAGAAGCCCGGGACCGGCACTTAGCTTCGGAGAGCTGCGTATCTGCGTCTTCTGCGTGTCTTGCCGCTCTACACTCAGCCAAAAGCTTTTCCAGCATATCTTGCAAGGAGAAACTCTGCCAGGAAAGAAAACATCCAAAATCTTGTTCTAAAGCTTGCACGGGGGTCTGCAAAGAGTTTGGCAAGAATGAAAGGTAGTTGTCCAAAACTCGTTCTTTTCCAATAGAATAACCATGGAAAAGGCAGGAGAGTGGTAAAGTACTGTTTTCTCTAAGTCTGAATGCTGCCCACACTGTGCCTGTGTGCTGCAGCTTGCATCTTCGCCTTTGATAAGCTGCCGCTCGCCGATTCTCCCGGAGGCGAAGAAGCGGCTTCTTCGCACACAGAGCATTGTGGCGAGCGCAGGGAGCTCCTGAGAGCGGTTTGTGCCGAAAGAAGCCCGGGACCGGCACTTAGCTTCGGAGAGCTGCGTATCTGCGTCTTCTGCGTGTCTTGCCGCTCTACACTCAGCAAAAAGCTTTTCCACCATATCTTGCAAGGAGAAACTCTGCCAGGGAAGAAAACATCCAAAATCTTGTTCTAAAGCTTGCACGGGGGTCTGCAAAGAGTTTGGCAAGAATGAAAGGTAGTTGTCCAAAACTCGTTCTTTTCCAATAGAATAACCATGGAAAAGGCAGGAGAGTGGTAAAGTACTGTTTTCTCTTAAGTCTGAAGGCTGCCCACACTGTGCCTGCGTGCTGCAGCTTGCATCTTCGCCTTTGGGAAGCTGCCGCTCGCCGATTCTCCCGGAGGCGAAGAAGCGGCTTCTTCGCACACAGAGCATTGTGGCGAGCGCAGGGAGCTCCTGAGAGCGGTTTGTGCCGAAAGAAGCCCGGGACCGGCACTTAGCTTCGGAGAGCTGCGTATCTGCGTCTTCTGCGTGTCTTGCCGCTCTACACTCAGCCAAAAGCTTTTCCACCATATCTTGCAAGGAGAAACTCTGCCAGGAAAGAAAACAACCAAAATCTTGTTCTAAAGCTTGCACGGGGGTCTGCAAAGAGTTTGGCAAGAATGAAAGGTAGTTGTCCAAAACTCGTTCTTTTCCAATAGAATAACCATGGAAAAGGCAGGAGAGTGGTAAAGTACTGTTTTCTCGAAGTCTGAAGGCCGCCCACACTGTGCCTGCGTGCTGCAGCTTGCATCTTCGCCTTTGGGAAGCTGCCGCTCGCCGATTCTCCCGGAGGCGAAGAAGCGGCTTCTTCGCACACAGAGCATTGCGGCGAGCGCAGGGAGCTCCTGAGAGCGGTTTGTGCCGAAAGAAGCCCGGGACCGGCACTTAGCTTCGGAGAGCTGCGTATCTGCGTCTTCTGCGTGTCTTGCCGCTCTACACTCAGCCAAAAGCTTTTCCACCATATCTTGCAAGGAGAAACTCTGCCAGGAAAGAAAACATCCAAAATCTTGTTCTAAAGCTTGCACGGGGGTCTGCAAAGAGTTTGGCAAGAATGAAAGGTAGTTGTCCAAAACTCGTTCTTTTCCAATAGAATAACCATGGAAAAGGCAGGAGAGTGGTAAAGTACTGTTTTCTCTAAGTCTGAAGGCTGCCCACACTGTGCCTGCGTGCTGCAGCTTGCATCTTCGCCTTTGGGAAGCTGCCGCTCGCCGATTCTCCCGGAGGCGAAGAAGCGGCTTCTTCGCACACAGAGCATTGTGGCGAGCGCAGGGAGCTCCTGAGAGCGGTTTGTGCCGAAAGAAGCCCGGGACCGGCACTTAGCTTCGGAGAGCTGCGTATCTGCGTCTTCTGCGTGTCTTGCCGCTCTACACTCAGCCAAAAGCTTTTCCAGCATATCTTGCAAGGAGAAACTCTGCCAGGAAAGAAAACATCCAAAATCTTGTTCTTAAGCTTGCACGGGGGTCTGCAAAGAGTTTGGCAAGAATGAAAGGTAGTTGTCCAAAACTCGTTCTTTTCCAATAGAATAACCATGGATAAGGCAGGAGAGTGGTAAAGTACTGTTTTCTCTAAGTCTGAAGGCTGCCCACACTGTGCCTGTGTGCTGCAGCTTGCATCTTCGCCTTTGGGAAGCTGCCGCTCGCCGATTCTCCCGGAGGCGAAGAAGCGGCTTCTTCGCACACAGAGCATTGTGGCGAGCGCAGGGAGCTCCTGAGAGCGGTTTGTGCCGAAAGAAGCCCGGGACCGGCACTTAGCTTCGGAGAGCTGCGTATCTGCGTCTTCTGCGTGTCTTGCCGCTCTACACTCAGCCAAAAGCTTTTCCAGCATATCTTGCAAGGAGAAACTCTGCCAGGAAAGAAAACATCCAAAATCTTGTTCTAAAGCTTGCACGGGGGTCTGCAAAGAGTTTGGCAAGAATGAAAGGTAGTTGTCCAAAACTCGTTCTTTTCCAATAGAATAACCATGGAAAAGGCAGGAGAGTGGTAAAGTACTGTTTTCTCTAAGTCTGAATGCTGCCCACACTGTGCCTGCGTGCTGCAGCTTGCATCTTCGCCTTTGGGAAGCTGCCGCTCGCCGATTCTCCCGCAGGCGAAGAAGCGGCTTCTTCGCACACAGAGCATTGTGGCGAGCGCAGGGAGCTCCTGAGAGCGGTTTGTGCCGAAAGAAGCCCGGGACCGGCACTTAGCTTCGGAGAGCTGCGTATCTGCGTCTTCTGCGTGTCTTGCCGCTCTACACTCAGCCAAAAGCTTTTCCACCATATCTTGCAAGGAGAAACTCTGCCAGGAAAGAAAACATCCAAAATCTTGTTCTAAAGCTTGCACGGGGGTCTGCAAAGAGTTTGGCAAGAATGAAAGGTAGTTGCCCAAAACTCGTTCTTTTCCAATAGAATAACCATGGAAAAGGCAGGAGAGTGGTAAAGTACTGTTTTCTCTAAGTCTGAAGGCTGCCCACACTGTGCCTGTGTGCTGCAGCTTGCATCTTCGCCTTTGGGAAGCTGCCGCTCGCCGATTCTCCCGGAGGCGAAGAAGCGGCTTCTTCGCACACAGAGCATTGTGGCGAGCGCAGGGAGCTCCTGAGAGCGGTTTGTGCCGAAAGGAGCCCGGGACCGGCACTTAGCTTCGGAGAGCTGCGTATCTGCGTCTTCTGCGTGTCTTGCCGCTCTACACTCAGCCAAAAGCTTTTCCACCATATCTTGCAAGGAGAAACTCTGCCAGGAAAGAAAACATCCAAAATCTTGTTCTAAAGCTTGCACGGGGGTCTGCAAAGAGTTTGGCAAGAATGAAAGGTAGTTGTCCAAAACTCGTTCTTTTCCAATAGAATAACCATGGAAAAGGCAGGAGAGTGGTAAAGTACTGTTTTCTCTAAGTCTGAAGGCTGCCCACACTGTGCCTGCGTGCTGCAGCTTGCATCTTCGCCTTTGGGAAGCTGCCGCTCGCCGATTCTCCCGGAGGCGAAGAAGCGGCTTCTTCGCACACAGAGCATTGTGGCGAGCGCAGGGAGCTCCTGAGAGCGGTTTGTGCCGAAAGAAGCCCGGGACCGGCACTTAGCTTCGGAGAGCTGCGTATCTGCGTCTTCTGCGTGTCTTGCCGCTCTACACTCAGCCAAAAGCTTTTCCACCATATCTTGCAAGGAGAAACTCTGCCAGGAAAGAAAACATCCAAAATCTTGTTCTAAAGCTTGCACGGGGGTCTGCAAAGAGTTTGGCAAGAATGAAAGGTAGTTGTCCAAAACTCGTTCTTTTCCAATAGAATAACCATGGAAAAGGCAGGAGAGTGGTAAAGTACTGTTTTCTCTAAGTCTGAAGGCTGCCCACACTGTGCCTGTGTGCTGCAGCTTGCATCTTCGCCTTTGGGAAGCTGCCGCTCGCCGATTCTCCCGGAGGCGAAGAAGCGGCTTCTTCGCACACAGAGCATTGTGGCGAGCGCAGGGAGCTCCTGAGAGCGGTTTGTGCCGAAAGAAGCCCGGGACCGGCACTTAGCTTCGGAGAGCTGCGTATCTGCGTCTTCTGCGTGTCTTGCCGCTCTACACTCAGCCAAAAGCTTTTCCACCATATCTTGCAAGGAGAAACTCTGCCAGGAAAGAAAACATCCAAAATCTTGTTCTAAAGCTTGCACGGGGGTCTGCAAAGAGTTTGGCAAGAATGAAAGGTAGTTGTCCAAAACTCGTTCTTTTCCAATAGAATAACCATGGAAAAGGCAGGAGAGTGGTAAAGTACTGTTTTCTCTAAGTCTGAAGGCTGCCCACACTGTGCCTGTGTGCTGCAGCTTGCATCTTCGCCTTTGGGAAGCTGCCGCTCGCCGATTCTCCCGGAGGCGAAGAAGCGGCTTCTTCGCACACAGAGCATTGTGGCGAGCGCAGGGAGCTCCTGAGAGCGGTTTGTGCCGAAAGAAGCCCGGGACCGGCACTTAGCTTCGGAGAGCTGCGTATCTGCGTCTTCTGCGTGTCTTGCCGCTCTACACTCAGCCAAAAGCTTTTCCACCATATCTTGCAAGGAGAAACTCTGCCAGGAAAGAAAACATCCAAAATCTTGTTCTAAAGCTTGCACGGGGGTCTGCAAAGAGTTTGGCAAGAATGAAAGGTAGTTGTCCAAAACTCGTTCTTTTCCAATAGAATAACCATGGAAAAGGCAGGAGAGTGGTAAAGTACTGTTTTCTCTAAGTCTGAAGGCTGCCCACACTGTGCCTGCGTGCTGCAGCTTGCATCTTCGCCTTTGGGAAGCTGCCGCTCTCCGATTCTCCCGCAGGCGAAGAAGCGGCTTCTTCGCACACAGAGCATTGTGGCGAGCGCAGGGAGCTCCTGAGAGCGGTTTGTGCCGAAAGAAGCCCGGGACCGGCACTTAGCTTCGGAGAGCTGCGTATCTGCGTCTTCTGCGTGTCTTGCCGCTCTACACTCAGCCAAAAGCTTTTCCACCATATCTTGCAAGGAGAAACTCTGCCAGGAAAGAAAACATCCAAAATCTTGTTCTAAAGCTTGCACGGGGGTCTGCAAAGAGTTTGGCAAGAATGAAAGGTAGTTGTCCAAAACTCGTTCTTTTCCAATAGAATAACCATGGAAAAGGCAGGAGAGTGGTAAAGTACTGTTTTCTCTAAGTCTGAAGGCTGCCCACACTGTGCCTGCGTGCTGCAGCTTGCATCTTCGCCTTTGGGAAGCTGCCGCTCGCCGATTCTCCCGGAGGCGAAGAAGCGGCTTCTTCGCACACAGAGCATTGTGGCGAGCGCAGGGAGCTCCTGAGAGCGGTTTGTGCCGAAAGAAGCCCGGGACCGGCACTTAGCTTCGGAGAGCTGCGTATCTGCGTCTTCTGTGTGTCTTGCCGCTCTACACTCAGCCAAAAGCTTTTCCACCATATCTTGCAAGGAGAAACTCTGCCAGGAAAGAAAACATCCAAAATCTTGTTCTAAAGCTTGCACGGGGGTCTGCAAAGAGTTTGGCAAGAATGAAAGGTAGTTGCCCAAAACTCGTTCTTTTCCAATAGAATAACCATGGAAAAGGCAGGAGAGTGGTAAAGTACTGTTTTCTCTAAGTCTGAAGGCTGCCCACACTGTGCCTGTGTGCTGCAGCTTGCATCTTCGCCTTTGGGAAGCTGCCGCTCGCCGATTCTCCCGGAGGCGAAGAAGCGGCTTCTTCGCACACAGAGCATTGTGGCGAGCGCAGGGAGCTCCTGAGAGCGGTTTGTGCCAAAAGAAGCCCGGGACCGGCACTTAGCTTCGGAGAGCTGCGTATCTGCGTCTTCTGCGTGTCTTGCCGCTCTACACTCAGCCAAAAGCTTTTCCACCATATCTTGCAAGGAGAAACTCTGCCAGGAAAGAAAACATCCAAAATCTTGTTCTAAAGCTTGCACGGGGGTCTGCAAAGAGTTTGGCAAGAATGAAAGGTAGTTGTCCAAAACTCGTTCTTTTCCAATAGAATAACCATGGAAAAGGCAGGAGAGTGGTAAAGTACTGTTTTCTCTAAGTCTGAAGGCTGCCCACACTGTGCCTGTGTGCTGCAGCTTGCATCTTCGCCTTTGGGAAGCTGCCGCTCGCCGATTCTCCCGGAGGCGAAGAAGCGGCTTCTTCGCACACAGAGCATTGTGGCGAGCGCAGGGAGCTCCTGAGAGCGGTTTGTGCCGAAAGAAGCCCGGGACCGGCACTTAGCTTCGGAGAGCTGCGTATCTGCGTCTTCTGCGTGTCTTGCCGCTCTACACTCAGCCAAAAGCTTTTCCACCATATCTTGCAAGGAGAAACTCTGCCAGGAAAGAAAACATCCAAAATCTTGTTCTAAAGCTTGCACGGGGGTCTGCAAAGAGTTTGGCAAGAATGAAAGGTAGTTGTCCAAAACTCGTTCTTTTCCAATAGAATAACCATGGAAAAGGCAGGAGAGTGGTAAAGTACTGTTTTCTCTAAGTCTGAAGGCTGCCCACACTGTGCCTGCGTGCTGCAGCTTGCATCTTCGCCTTTGGGAAGCTGCCGCTCGCCGATTCTCCCGCAGGCGAAGAAGCGGCTTCTTCGCACACAGAGCATTGTGGCGAGCGCAGGGAGCTCCTGAGAGCGGTTTGTGCCGAAAGAAGCCCGGGACCGGCACTTAGCTTCGGAGAGCTGCGTATCTGCGTCTTCTGCGTGTCTTGCCGCTCTACACTCAGCAAAAAGCTTTTCCACCATATCTTGCAAGGAGAAACTCTGCCAGGAAAGAAAACATGCAAAATCTTGTTCTAAAGCTTGCACGGGGGTCTGCAAAGAGTTTGGCAAGAATGAAAGGTAGTTGTCCAAAACTCGTTCTTTTCCAATAGAATAGCCATGGAAAAGGCAGGAGAGTGGTAAAGTACTGTTTTCTCTAAGTCTGAAGGCTGCCCACACTGTGCCTGCGTGCTGCAGCTTGCATCTTCGCCTTTGGGAAGCTGCCGCTCGCCGATTCTCCCGGAGGCGAAGAAGCGGCTTCTTCGCACACAGAGCATTGTGGCGAGCGCAGGGAGCTCCTGAGAGCGGTTTGTGCCGAAAGAAGCCCGGGACCGGCACTTAGCTTCGGAGAGCTGCGTATCTGCGTCTTCTGCGTGTCTTGCCGCTCTACACTCAGCCAAAAGCTTTTCCACCATATCTTGCAAGGAGAAACTCTGCCAGGAAAGAAAACATCCAAAATCTTGTTCTAAAGCTTGCACGGGGGTCTGCAAAGAGTTTGGCAAGAATGAAAGGTAGTTGTCCAAAACTCGTTCTTTTCCAATAGAATAACCATGGAAAAGGCAGGAGAGTGGTAAAGTACTGTTTTCTCTTAAGTCTGAAGGCTGCCCACACTGTGCCTGCGTGCTGCAGCTTGCATCTTCGCCTTTGGGAAGCTGCCGCTCGCCGATTCTCCCGGAGGCGAAGAAGCGGCTTCTTCGCACACAGAGCATTGTGGCGAGCGCAGGGAGCTCCTGAGAGCGGTTTGTGCCGAAAGAAGCCCGGGACCGGCACTTAGCTTCGGAGAGCTGCGTATCTGCGTCTTCTGCGTGTCTTGCCGCTCTACACTCAGCCAAAAGCTTTTCCACCATATCTTGCAAGGAGAAACTCTGCCAGGAAAGAAAACAACCAAAATCTTGTTCTAAAGCTTGCACGGGGGTCTGCAAAGAGTTTGGCAAGAATGAAAGGTAGTTGTCCAAAACTCGTTCTTTTCCAATAGAATAACCATGGAAAAGGCAGGAGAGTGGTAAAGTACTGTTTTCTCTAAGTCTGAAGGCTGCCCACACTGTGCCTGCGTGCTGCAGCTTGCATCTTCGCCTTTGGGAAGCTGCCGCTCGCCGATTCTCCCGGAGGCGAAGAAGCGGCTTCTTCGCACACAGAGCATTGCGGCGAGCGCAGGGAGCTCCTGAGAGCGGTTTGTGCCGAAAGAAGCCCGGGACCGGCACTTAGCTTCGGAGAGCTGCGTATCTGCGTCTTCTGCGTGTCTTGCCGCTCTACACTCAGCCAAAAGCTTTTCCACCATATCTTGCAAGGAGAAACTCTGCCAGGAAAGAAAACATGCAAAATCTTGTTCTAAAGCTTGCACGGGGGTCTGCAAAGAGTTTGGCAAGAATGAAAGGTAGTTGCCCAAAACTCGTTCTTTTCCAATAGAATAACCATGGATAAGGCAGGAGAGTGGTAAAGTACTGTTTTCTCTAAGTCTGAAGGCTGCCCACACTGTGCCTGTGTGCTGCAGCTTGCATCTTCGCCTTTGGGAAGCTGCCGCTCGCCGATTCTCCCGGAGGCGAAGAAGCGGCTTCTTCGCACACAGAGCATTGTGGCGAGCGCAGGGAGCTCCTGAGAGCGGTTTGTGCCGAAAGAAGCCCGGGACCGGCACTTAGCTTCGGAGAGCTGCGTATCTGCGTCTTCTGCGTGTCTTGCCGCTCTACACTCAGCCAAAAGCTTTTCCACCATATCTTGCAAGGAGAAACTCTGCCAGGAAAGAAAACATCCAAAATCTTGTTCTAAAGCTTGCACGGGGGTCTGCAAAGAGTTTGGCAAGAATGAAAGGTAGTTGTCCAAAACTCGTTCTTTTCCAATAGAATAACCATGGAAAAGGCAGGAGAGTGGTAAAGTACTGTTTTCTCTAAGTCTGAATGCTGCCCACACTGTGCCTGTGTGCTGCAGCTTGCATCTTCGCCTTTGATAAGCTGCCGCTCGCCGATTCTCCCGGAGGCGAAGAAGCGGCTTCTTCGCACACAGAGCATTGTGGCGAGCGCAGGGAGCTCCTGAGAGCGGTTTGTGCCGAAAGAAGCCCGGGACCGGCACTTAGCTTCGGAGAGCTGCGTATCTGCGTCTTCTGCGTGTCTTGCCGCTCTACACTCAGCAAAAAGCTTTTCCACCATATCTTGCAAGGAGAAACTCTGCCAGGGAAGAAAACATCCAAAATCTTGTTCTAAAGCTTGCACGGGGGTCTGCAAAGAGTTTGGCAAGAATGAAAGGTAGTTGTCCAAAACTCGTTCTTTTCCAATAGAATAACCATGGAAAAGGCAGGAGAGTGGTAAAGTACTGTTTTCTCTTAAGTCTGAAGGCTGCCCACACTGTGCCTGCGTGCTGCAGCTTGCATCTTCGCCTTTGGGAAGCTGCCGCTCGCCGATTCTCCCGGAGGCGAAGAAGCGGCTTCTTCGCACACAGAGCATTGTGGCGAGCGCAGGGAGCTCCTGAGAGCGGTTTGTGCCGAAAGAAGCCCGGGACCGGCACTTAGCTTCGGAGAGCTGCGTATCTGCGTCTTCTGCGTGTCTTGCCGCTCTACACTCAGCCAAAAGCTTTTCCACCATATCTTGCAAGGAGAAACTCTGCCAGGAAAGAAAACAACCAAAATCTTGTTCTAAAGCTTGCACGGGGGTCTGCAAAGAGTTTGGCAAGAATGAAAGGTAGTTGTCCAAAACTCGTTCTTTTCCAATAGAATAACCATGGAAAAGGCAGGAGAGTGGTAAAGTACTGTTTTCTCTAAGTCTGAAGGCTGCCCACACTGTGCCTGCGTGCTGCAGCTTGCATCTTCGCCTTTGGGAAGCTGCCGCTCGCCGATTCTCCCGGAGGCGAAGAAGCGGCTTCTTCGCACACAGAGCATTGCGGCGAGCGCAGGGAGCTCCTGAGAGCGGTTTGTGCCGAAAGAAGCCCGGGACCGGCACTTAGCTTCGGAGAGCTGCGTATCTGCGTCTTCTGCGTGTCTTGCCGCTCTACACTCAGCCAAAAGCTTTTCCACCATATCTTGCAAGGAGAAACTCTGCCAGGAAAGAAAACATGCAAAATCTTGTTCTAAAGCTTGCACGGGGGTCTGCAAAGAGTTTGGCAAGAATGAAAGTTAGTTGTCCAAAACTCGTTCTTTTCCAATAGAATAACCATGGAAAAGGCAGGAGAGTGGTAAAGTACTGTTTTCTCTAAGTCTGAAGGCTGCCCACACTGTGCCTGCGTGCTGCAGCTTGCATCTTCGCCTTTGGGAAGCTGCCGCTCGCCGATTCTCCCGGAGGCGAAGAAGCGGCTTCTTCGCACACAGAGCATTGTGGCGAGCGCAGGGAGCTCCTGAGAGCGGTTTGTGCCGAAAGAAGCCCGGGACCGGCACTTAGCTTCGGAGAGCTGCGTATCTGCGTCTTCTGCGTGTCTTGCCGCTCTACACTCAGCAAAAAGCTTTTCCACCATATCTTGCAAGGAGAAACTCTGCCAGGGAAGAAAACATCCAAAATCTTGTTCTAAAGCTTGCACGGGGGTCTGCAAAGAGTTTGGCAAGAATGAAAGGTAGTTGTCCAAAACTCGTTCTTTTCCAATAGAATAACCATGGAAAAGGCAGGAGAGTGGTAAAGTACTGTTTTCTCTAAGTCTGAATGCTGCCCACACTGTGCCTGTGTGCTGCAGCTTGCATCTTCGCCTTTGATAAGCTGCCGCTCGCCGATTCTCCCGGAGGCGAAGAAGCGGCTTCTTCGCACACAGAGCATTGTGGCGAGCGCAGGGAGCTCCTGAGAGCGGTTTGTGCCGAAAGAAGCCCGGGACCGGCACTTAGCTTCGGAGAGCTGCGTATCTGCGTCTTCTGCGTGTCTTGCCGCTCTACACTCAGCCAAAAGCTTTTCCACCATATCTTGCAAGGAGAAACTCTGCCAGGAAAGAAAACATCCAAAATCTTGTTCTAAAGCTTGCACGGGGGTCTGCAAAGAGTTTGGCAAGAATGAAAGGTAGTTGTCCAAAACTCGTTCTTTTCCAATAGAATAACCATGGAAAAGGCAGGAGAGTGGTAAAGTACTGTTTTCTCTAAGTCTGAAGGCTGCCCACACTGTGCCTGCGTGCTGCAGCTTGCATCTTCGCCTTTGGGAAGCTGCCGCTCGCCGATTCTCCCGGAGGCGAAGAAGCGGCTTCTTCGCACACAGAGCATTGTGGCGAGCGCAGGGAGCTCCTGAGAGCGGTTTGTGCCGAAAGAAGCCCGGGACCGGCACTTAGCTTCGGAGAGCTGCGTATCTGCGTCTTCTGCGTGTCTTGCCGCTCTACACTCAGCCAAAAGCTTTTCCACCATATCTTGCAAGGAGAAACTCTGCCAGGAAAGAAAACATCCAAAATCTTGTTCTAAAGCTTGCACGGGGGTCTGCAAAGAGTTTGGCAAGAATGAAAGGTAGTTGTCCAAAACTCGTTCTTTTCCAATAGAATAACCATGGAAAAGGCAGGAGAGTGGTAAAGTACTGTTTTCTCTAAGTCTGAAGGCTGCCCACACTGTGCCTGCGTGCTGCAGCTTGCATCTTCGCCTTTGGGAAGCTGCCGCTCGCCGATTCTCCCGCAGGCGAAGAAGCGGCTTCTTCGCACACAGAGCATTGTGGCGAGCGCAGGGAGCTCCTGAGAGCGGTTTGTGCCGAAAGGAGCCCGGGACCGGCACTTAGCTTCGGAGAGCTGCGTATCTGCGTCTTCTGCGTGTCTTGCCGCTCTACACTCAGCCAAAAGCTTTTCCACCATATCTTGCAAGGAGAAACTCTGCCAGGAAAGAAAACATCCAAAATCTTGTTCTAAAGCTTGCACGGGGGTCTGCAAAGAGTTTGGCAAGAATGAAAGGTAGTTGTCCAAAACTCGTTCTTTTCCAATAGAATAACCATGGAAAAGGCAGGAGAGTGGTAAAGTACTGTTTTCTCTAAGTCTGAAGGCTGCCCACACTGTGCCTGCGTGCTGCAGCTTGCATCTTCGCCTTTGGGAAGCTGCCGCTCGCCGATTCTCCCGGAGGCGAAGAAGCGGCTTCTTCGCACACAGAGCATTGTGGCGAGCGCAGGGAGCTCCTGAGAGCGGTTTGTGCCGAAAGAAGCCCGGGACCGGCACTTAGCTTCGGAGAGCTGCGTATCTGCGTCTTCTGCGTGTCTTGCCGCTCTACACTCAGCCAAAAGCTTTTCCACCATATCTTGCAAGGAGAAACTCTGCCAGGAAAGAAAACATCCAAAATCTTGTTCTAAAGCTTGCACGGGGGTCTGCAAAGAGTTTGGCAAGAATGAAAGGTAGTTGTCCAAAACTCGTTCTTTTCCAATAGAATAACCATGGAAAAGGCAGGAGAGTGGTAAAGTACTGTTTTCTCTAAGTCTGAAGGCTGCCCACACTGTGCCTGTGTGCTGCAGCTTGCATCTTCGCCTTTGGGAAGCTGCCGCTCGCCGATTCTCCCGGAGGCGAAGAAGCGGCTTCTTCGCACACAGAGCATTGTGGCGAGCGCAGGGAGCTCCTGAGAGCGGTTTGTGCCGAAAGAAGCCCGGGACCGGCACTTAGCTTCGGAGAGCTGCGTATCTGCGTCTTCTGCGTGTCTTGCCGCTCTACACTCAGCCAAAAGCTTTTCCACCATATCTTGCAAGGAGAAACTCTGCCAGGAAAGAAAACATGCAAAATCTTGTTCTAAAGCTTGCACGGGGGTCTGCAAAGAGTTTGGCAAGAATGAAAGGTAGTTGTCCAAAACTCGTTCTTTTCCAATAGAATAACCATGGAAAAGGCAGGAGAGTGGTAAAGTACTGTTTTCTCTAAGTCTGAAGGCTGCCCACACTGTGCCTGCGTGCTGCAGCTTGCATCTTCGCATTTGGGAAGCTGCCGCTCGCCGATTCTCCCGGAGGCGAAGAAGCGGCTTCTTCGCACACAGAGCATTGTGGCGAGCGCAGGGAGCTCCTGAGAGCGGTTTGTGCCGAAAGAAGCCCGGGACCGGCACTTAGCTTCGGAGAGCTGCGTATCTGCGTCTTCTGCGTGTCTTGCCGCTCTACACTCAGCCAAAAGCTTTTCCACCATATCTTGCAAGGAGAAACTCTGCCAGGAAAGAAAACATCCAAAATCTTGTTCTAAAGCTTGCACGGGGGTCTGCAAAGAGTTTGGCAAGAATGAAAGGTAGTTGTCCAAAACTCGTTCTTTTCCAATAGAATAACCATGGAAAAGGCAGGAGAGTGGTAAAGTACTGTTTTCTCTAAGTCTGAAGGCTGCCCACACTGTGCCTGCGTGCTGCAGCTTGCATCTTCGCCTTTGGGAAGCTGCCGCTCGCCGATTCTCCCGGAGGCGAAGAAGCGGCTTCTTCGCACACAGAGCATTGTGGCGAGCGCAGGGAGCTCCTGAGAGCGGTTTGTGCCGAAAGAAGCCCGGGACCGGCACTTAGCTTCGGAGAGCTGCGTATCTGCGTCTTCTGCGTGTCTTGCCGCTCTACACTCAGCCAAAAGCTTTTCCACCATATCTTGCAAGGAGAAACTCTGCCAGGAAAGAAAACATCCAAAATCTTGTTCTAAAGCTTGCACGGGGGTCTGCAAAGAGTTTGGCAAGAATGAAAGGTAGTTGTCCAAAACTCGTTCTTTTCCAATAGAATAACCATGGAAAAGGCAGGAGAGGGGTAAAGTACTGTTTTCTCTAAGTCTGAAGGCTGCCCACACTGTGCCTGTGTGCTGCAGCTTGCATCTTCGCCTTTGGGAAGCTGCCGCTCGCCGATTCTCCCGGAGGCGAAGAAGCGGCTTCTTCGCACACAGAGCATTGTGGCGAGCGCAGGGAGCTCCTGAGAGCGGTTTGTGCCGAAAGAAGCCCGGGACCGGCACTTAGCTTCGGAGAGCTGCGTATCTGCGTCTTCTGCGTGTCTTGCCGCTCTACACTCAGCCAAAAGCTTTTCCAGCATATCTTGCAAGGAGAAACTCTGCCAGGAAAGAAAACATCCAAAATCTTGTTCTAAAGCTTGCACGGGGGTCTGCAAAGAGTTTGGCAAGAATGAAAGGTAGTTGTCCAAAACTCGTTCTTTTCCAATAGAATAACCATGGAAAAGGCAGGAGAGTGGTAAAGTACTGTTTTCTCTAAGTCTGAAGGCTGCCCACACTGTGCCTGCGTGCTGCAGCTTGCATCTTCGCCTTTGGGAAGCTGCCGCTCGCCGATTCTCCCGCAGGCGAAGAAGCGGCTTCTTCGCACACAGAGCATTGTGGCGAGCGCAGGGAGCTCCTGAGAGCGGTTTGTGCCGAAAGAAGCCCGGGACCGGCACTTAGCTTCGGAGAGCTGCGTATCTGCGTCTTCTGCGTGTCTTGCCGCTCTACACTCAGCCAAAAGCTTTTCCACCATATCTTGCAAGGAGAAACTCTGCCAGGAAAGAAAACATCCAAAATCTTGTTCTAAAGCTTGCACGGGGGTCTGCAAAGAGTTTGGCAAGAATGAAAGGTAGTTGTCCAAAACTCGTTCTTTTCCAATAGAATAACCATGGAAAAGGCAGGAGAGTGGTAAAGTACTGTTTTCTCTAAGTCTGAAGGCTGCCCACACTGTGCCTGCGTGCTGCAGCTTGCATCTTCGCCTTTGGGAAGCTGCCGCTCGCCGATTCTCCCGGAGGCGAAGAAGCGGCTTCTTCGCACACAGAGCATTGTGGCGAGCGCAGGGAGCTGCTGAGAGCGGTTTGTGCCGAAAGAAGCCCGGGACCGGCACTTAGCTTCGGAGAGCTGCGTATCTGCGTCTTCTGCGTGTCTTGCCACTCTACACTCAGCCAAAAGCTTTTCCACCATATCTTGCAAGGAGAAACTCTGCCAGGAAAGAAAACATCCAAAATCTTGTTCTAAAGCTTGCACGGGGGTCTGCAAAGAGTTTGGCAAGAATGAAAGGTAGTTGTCCAAAACTCGTTCTTTTCCAATAGAATAACCATGGAAAAGGCAGGAGAGTGGTAAAGTACTGTTTTCTCTAAGTCTGAAGGCTGCCCACACTGTGCCTGCGTGCTGCAGCTTGCATCTTCGCCTTTGGGAAGCTGCCGCTCGCCGATTCTCCCGCAGGCGAAGAAGCGGCTTCTTCGCACACAGAGCATTGTGGCGAGCGCAGGGAGCTCCTGAGAGCGGTTTGTGCCGAAAGGAGCCCGGGACCGGCACTTAGCTTCGGAGAGCTGCGTATCTGCGTCTTCTGCGTGTCTTGCCGCTCTACACTCAGCCAAAAGCTTTTCCACCATATCTTGCAAGGAGAAACTCTGCCAGGAAAGAAAACATCCAAAATCTTGTTCTAAAGCTTGCACGGGGGTCTGCAAAGAGTTTGGCAAGAATGAAAGGTAGTTGTCCAAAACTCGTTCTTTTCCAATAGAATAACCATGGAAAAGGCAGGAGAGTGGTAAAGTACTGTTTTCTCTAAGTCTGAAGGCTGCCCACACTGTGCCTGCGTGCTGCAGCTTGCATCTTCGCCTTTGGGAAGCTGCCGCTCGCCGATTCTCCCGGAGGCGAAGAAGCGGCTTCTTCGCACACAGAGCATTGTGGCGAGCGCAGGGAGCTGCTGAGAGCGGTTTGTGCCGAAAGAAGCCCGGGACCGGCACTTAGCTTCGGAGAGCTGCGTATCTGCGTCTTCTGCGTGTCTTGCCGCTCTACACTCAGCCAAAAGCTTTTCCACCATATCTTGCAAGGAGAAACTCTGCCAGGAAAGAAAACATGCAAAATCTTGTTCTAAAGCTTGCACGGGGGTCTGCAAAGAGTTTGGCAAGAATGAAAGGTAGTTGTCCAAAACTCGTTCTTTTCCAATAGAATAACCATGGAAAAGGCAGGAGAGTGGTAAAGTACTGTTTTCTCTAAGTCTGAAGGCTGCCCACACTGTGCCTGTGTGCTGCAGCTTGCATCTTCGCCTTTGGGAAGCTGCCGCTCGCCGATTCTCCCGGAGGCGAAGAAGCGGCTTCTTCGCACACAGAGCATTGTGGCGAGCGCAGGGAGCTCCTGAGAGCGGTTTGTGCCGAAAGAAGCCCGGGACCGGCACTTAGCTTCGGAGAGCTGCGTATCTGCGTCTTCTGCGTGTCTTGCCGCTCTACACTCAGCCAAAAGCTTTTCCAGCATATCTTGCAAGGAGAAACTCTGCCAGGAAAGAAAACATGCAAAATCTTGTTCTAAAGCTTGCACGGGGGTCTGCAAAGAGTTTGGCAAGAATGAAAGGTAGTTGTCCAAAACTCGTTCTTTTCCAATAGAATAACCATGGAAAAGGCAGGAGAGTGGTAAAGTACTGTTTTCTCTAAGTCTGAAGGCTGCCCACACTGTGCCTGCGTGCTGCAGCTTGCATCTTCGCCTTTGGGAAGCTGCCGCTCGCCGATTCTCCCGGAGGCGAAGAAGCGGCTTCTTCGCACACAGAGCATTGTGGCGAGCGCAGGGAGCTCCTGAGAGCGGTTTGTGCCGAAAGAAGCCCGGGACCGGCACTTAGCTTCGGAGAGCTGCGTATCTGCGTCTTCTGCGTGTCTTGCCGCTCTACACTCAGCCAAAAGCTTTTCCACCATATCTTGCAAGGAGAAACTCTGCCAGGAAAGAAAACATCCAAAATCTTGTTCTAAAGCTTGCACGGGGGTCTGCAAAGAGTTTGGCAAGAATGAAAGGTAGTTGTCCAAAACTCGTTCTTTTCCAATAGAATAACCATGGAAAAGGCAGGAGAGTGGTAAAGTACTGTTTTCTCTAAGTCTGAAGGCTGCCCACACTGTGCCTGCGTGCTGCAGCTTGCATCTTCGCCTTTGGGAAGCTGCCGCTCGCCGATTCTCCCGGAGGCGAAGAAGCGGCTTCTTCGCACACAGAGCATTGTGGCGAGCGCAGGGAGCTCCTGAGAGCGGTTTGTGCCGAAAGAAGCCCGGGACCGGCACTTAGCTTCGGAGAGCTGCGTATCTGCGTCTTCTGCGTGTCTTGCCGCTCTACACTCAGCCAAAAGCTTTTCCACCATATCTTGCAAGGAGAAACTCTGCCAGGAAAGAAAACATCCAAAATCTTGTTCTAAAGCTTGCACGGGGGTCTGCAAAGAGTTTGGCAAGAATGAAAGGTAGTTGTCCAAAACTCGTTCTTTTCCAATAGAATAACCATGGAAAAGGCAGGAGAGGGGTAAAGTACTGTTTTCTCTAAGTCTGAAGGCTGCCCACACTGTGCCTGTGTGCTGCAGCTTGCATCTTCGCCTTTGGGAAGCTGCCGCTCGCCGATTCTCCCGGAGGCGAAGAAGCGGCTTCTTCGCACACAGAGCATTGTGGCGAGCGCAGGGAGCTCCTGAGAGCGGTTTGTGCCGAAAGAAGCCCGGGACCGGCACTTAGCTTCGGAGAGCTGCGTATCTGCGTCTTCTGCGTGTCTTGCCGCTCTACACTCAGCCAAAAGCTTTTCCACCATATCTTGCAAGGAGAAACTCTGCCAGGAAAGAAAACATCCAAAATCTTGTTCTAAAGCTTGCACGGGGGTCTGCAAAGAGTTTGGCAAGAATGAAAGGTAGTTGTCCAAAACTCGTTCTTTTCCAATAGAATAACCATGGAAAAGGCAGGAGAGTGGTAAAGTACTGTTTTCTCTAAGTCTGAAGGCTGCCCACACTGTGCCTGCGTGCTGCAGCTTGCATCTTCGCCTTTGGGAAGCTGCCGCTCGCCGATTCTCCCGCAGGCGAAGAAGCGGCTTCTTCGCACACAGAGCATTGTGGCGAGCGCAGGGAGCTCCTGAGAGCGGTTTGTGCCGAAAGAAGCCCGGGACCGGCACTTAGCTTCGGAGAGCTGCGTATCTGCGTCTTCTGCGTGTCTTGCCGCTCTACACTCAGCCAAAAGCTTTTCCACCATATCTTGCAAGGAGAAACTCTGCCAGGAAAGAAAACATCCAAAATCTTGTTCTAAAGCTTGCACGGGGGTCTGCAAAGAGTTTGACAAGAATAAAGGTAGTTGTCCAAAGCTCGTTCTTTTCCAATAGAATAACCATGGAAAAGGCAGGAGAGTGGTAAAGTACTGTTTTCTCTAAGTCTGAAGGCTGCCCACACTGTGCCTGTGTGCTGCAGCTTGCATCTTCGCCTTTGGGAAGCTGCCGCTCGCCGATTCTCCCGGAGGCGAAGAAGCGGCTTCTTCGCACACAGAGCATTGTGGCGAGCGCAGGGAGCTCCTGAGAGCGGTTTGTGCCGAAAGAAGCCCGGGACCGGCACTTAGCTTCGGAGAGCTGCGTATCTGCGTCTTCTGCGTGTCTTGCCGCTCTACACTCAGCCAAAAGCTTTTCCAGCATATCTTGCAAGGAGAAACTCTGCCAGGAAAGAAAACATGCAAAATCTTGTTCTAAAGCTTGCACGGGGGTCTGCAAAGAGTTTGGCAAGAATGAAAGGTAGTTGTCCAAAACTCGTTCTTTTCCAATAGAATAACCATGGAAAAGGCAGGAGAGTGGTAAAGTACTGTTTTCTCTAAGTCTGAAGGCTGCCCACACTGTGCCTGCGTGCTGCAGCTTGCATCTTCGCCTTTGGGAAGCTGCCGCTCGCCGATTCTCCCGGAGGCGAAGAAGCGGCTTCTTCGCACACAGAGCATTGTGGCGAGCGCAGGGAGCTCCTGAGAGCGGTTTGTGCCGAAAGAAGCCCGGGACCGGCACTTAGCTTCGGAGAGCTGCGTATCTGCGTCTTCTGCGTGTCTTGCCGCTCTACACTCAGCCAAAAGCTTTTCCAGCATATCTTGCAAGGAGAAACTCTGCCAGGAAAGAAAACATGCAAAATCTTGTTCTAAAGCTTGCACGGGGGTCTGCAAAGAGTTTGGCAAGAATGAAAGGTAGTTGTCCAAAACTCGTTCTTTTCCAATAGAATAACCATGGAAAAGGCAGGAGAGTGGTAAAGTACTGTTTTCTCTAAGTCTGAAGGCTGCCCACACTGTGCCTGCGTGCTGCAGCTTGCATCTTCGCCTTTGGGAAGCTGCCGCTCGCCGATTCTCCCGCAGGCGAAGAAGCGGCTTCTTCGCACACAGAGCATTGCGGCGAGCGCAGGGAGCTCCTGAGAGCGGTTTGTGCCAAAAGAAGCCCGGGACCGGCACTTAGCTTCGGAGAGCTGCGTATCTGCGTCTTCTGCGTGTCTTGCCGCTCTACACTCAGCCAAAAGCTTTTCCACCATATCTTGCAAGGAGAAACTCTGCCAGGAAAGAAAACATCCAAAATCTTGTTCTAAAGCTTGCACGGGGGTCTGCAAAGAGTTTGGCAAGAATGAAAGTTAGTTGTCCAAAACTCGTTCTTTTCCAATAGAATAACCATGGAAAAGGCAGGAGAGTGGTAAAGTACTGTTTTCTCTAAGTCTGAAGGCTGCCCACACTGTGCCTGCGTGCTGCAGCTTGCATCTTCGCCTTTGGGAAGCTGCCGCTCGCCGATTCTCCCGGAGGCGAAGAAGCGGCTTCTTCGCACACAGAGCATTGTGGCGAGCGCAGGGAGCTCCTGAGAGCGGTTTGTGCCGAAAGAAGCCCGGGACCGGCACTTAGCTTCGGAGAGCTGCGTATCTGCGTCTTCTGCGTGTCTTGCCGCTCTACACTCAGCCAAAAGCTTTTCCAGCATATCTTGCAAGGAGAAACTCTGCCAGGAAAGAAAACATCCAAAATCTTGTTCTTAAGCTTGCACGGGGGTCTGCAAAGAGTTTGGCAAGAATGAAAGGTAGTTGTCCAAAACTCGTTCTTTTCCAATAGAATAACCATGGAAAAGGCAGGAGAGTGGTAAAGTACTGTTTTCTCTAAGTCTGAAGGCTGCCCACACTGTGCCTGTGTGCTGCAGCTTGCATCTTCGCCTTTGGGAAGCTGCCGCTCGCCGATTCTCCCGGAGGCGAAGAAGCGGCTTCTTCGCACACAGAGCATTGTGGCGAGCGCAGGGAGCTCCTGAGAGCGGTTTGTGCCGAAAGAAGCCCGGGACCGGCACTTAGCTTCGGAGAGCTGCGTATCTGCGTCTTCTGCGTGTCTTGCCGCTCTACACTCAGCAAAAAGCTTTTCCACCATATCTTGCAAGGAGAAACTCTGCCAGGAAAGAAAACATCCAAAATCTTGTTCTAAAGCTTGCACGGGGGTCTGCAAAGAGTTTGGCAAGAATGAAAGGTAGTTGTCCAAAACTCGTTCTTTTCCAATAGAATAACCATGGAAAAGGCAGGAGAGTGGTAAAGTACTGTTTTCTCTAAGTCTGAATGCTGCCCACACTGTGCCTGTGTGCTGCAGCTTGCATCTTCGCCTTTGGGAAGCTGCCGCTCGCCGATTCTCCCGGAGGCGAAGAAGCGGCTTCTTCGCACACAGAGCATTGTGGCGAGCGCAGGGAGCTCCTGAGAGCGGTTTGTGCCGAAAGAAGCCCGGGACCGGCACTTAGCTTCGGAGAGCTGCATATCTGCGTCTTCTGCGTGTCTTGCCGCTCTACACTCAGCCAAAAGCTTTTCCACCATATCTTGCAAGGAGAAACTCTGCCAGGAAAGAAAACATCCAAAATCTTGTTCTAAAGCTTGCACGGAGGTCTGCAAAGAGTTTGGCAAGAATGAAAGGTAGTTGTCCAAAACTCGTTCTTTTCCAATAGAATAACCATGGAAAAGGCAGGAGAGTGGTAAAGTACTGTTTTCTCTAAGTCTGAAGGCTGCCCACACTGTGCCTGCGTGCTGCAGCTTGCATCTTCGCCTTTGGGAAGCTGCCGCTCGCCGATTCTCCCGGAGGCGAAGAAGCGGCTTCTTCGCACACAGAGCATTGTGGCGAGCGCAGGGAGCTCCTGAGAGCGGTTTGTGCCGAAAGAAGCCCGGGACCGGCACTTAGCTTCGGAGAGCTGCGTATCTGCGTCTTCTGCGTGTCTTGCCGCTCTACACTCAGCCAAAAGCTTTTCCACCATATCTTGCAAGGAGAAACTCTGCCAGGAAAGAAAACATCCAAAATCTTGTTCTAAAGCTTGCACGGGGGTCTGCAAAGAGTTTGGCAAGAATGAAAGGTAGTTGTCCAAAACTCGTTCTTTTCCAATAGAATAACCATGGAAAAGGCAGGAGAGTGGTAAAGTACTGTTTTCTCTTAAGTCTGAAGGCTGCCCACACTGTGCCTGCGTGCTGCAGCTTGCATCTTCGCCTTTGGGAAGCTGCCGCTCGCCGATTCTCCCGCAGGCGAAGAAGCGGCTTCTTCGCACACAGAGCATTGTGGCGAGCGCAGGGAGCTCCTGAGAGCGGTTTGTGCCGAAAGAAGCCCGGGACCGGCACTTAGCTTCGGAGAGCTGCGTATCTGCGTCTTCTGCGTGTCTTGCCGCTCTACACTCAGCCAAAAGCTTTTCCACCATATCTTGCAAGGAGAAACTCTGCCAGGAAAGAAAACAACCAAAATCTTGTTCTAAAGCTTGCACGGGGGTCTGCAAAGAGTTTGGCAAGAATGAAAGGTAGTTGTCCAAAACTCGTTCTTTTCCAATAGAATAACCATGGAAAAGGCAGGAGAGTGGTAAAGTACTGTTTTCTCTAAGTCTGAAGGCTGCCCACACTGTGCCTGTGTGCTGCAGCTTGCATCTTCGCCTTTGGGAAGCTGCCGCTCGCCGATTCTCCCGGAGGCGAAGAAGCGGCTTCTTCGCACACAGAGCATTGTGGCGAGCGCAGGGAGCTCCTGAGAGCGGTTTGTGCCGAAAGAAGCCCGGGACCGGCACTTAGCTTCGGAGAGCTGCGTATCTGCGTCTTCTGCGTGTCTTGCCGCTCTACACTCAGCAAAAAGCTTTTCCACCATATCTTGCAAGGAGAAACTCTGCCAGGAAAGAAAACATCCAAAATCTTGTTCTAAAGCTTGCACGGGGGTCTGCAAAGAGTTTGGCAAGAATGAAAGGTAGTTGTCCAAAACTCGTTCTTTTCCAATAGAATAACCATGGAAAAGGCAGGAGAGTGGTAAAGTACTGTTTTCTCTAAGTCTGAAGGCTGCCCACACTGTGCCTGCGTGCTGCAGCTTGCATCTTCGCCTTTGGGAAGCTGCCGCTCGCCGATTCTCCCGGAGGCGAAGAAGCGGCTTCTTCGCACACAGAGCATTGTGGCGAGCGCAGGGAGCTCCTGAGAGCGGTTTGTGCCGAAAGAAGCCCGGGACCGGCACTTAGCTTCGGAGAGCTGCGTATCTGCGTCTTCTGCGTGTCTTGCCGCTCTACACTCAGCCAAAAGCTTTTCCACCATATCTTGCAAGGAGAAACTCTGCCAGGAAAGAAAACATGCAAAATCTTGTTCTAAAGCTTGCACGGGGGTCTGCAAAGAGTTTGGCAAGAATGAAAGGTAGTTGTCCAAAACTCGTTCTTTTCCAATAGAATAACCATGGAAAAGGCAGGAGAGTGGTAAAGTACTGTTTTCTCTAAGTCTGAAGGCTGCCCACACTGTGCCTGCGTGCTGCAGCTTGCATCTTCGCCTTTGGGAAGCTGCCGCTCGCCGATTCTCCCGGAGGCGAAGAAGCGGCTTCTTCGCACACAGAGCATTGTGGCGAGCGCAGGGAGCTCCTGAGAGCGGTTTGTGCCGAAAGAAGCCCGGGACCGGCACTTAGCTTCGGAGAGCTGCGTATCTGCGTCTTCTGCGTGTCTTGCCGCTCTACACTCAGCCAAAAGCTTTTCCACCATATCTTGCAAGGAGAAACTCTGCCAGGAAAGAAAACATCCAAAATCTTGTTCTTAAGCTTGCACGGGGGTCTGCAAAGAGTTTGGCAAGAATGAAAGGTAGTTGTCCAAAACTCGTTCTTTTCCAATAGAATAACCATGGAAAAGGCAGGAGAGTGGTAAAGTACTGTTTTCTCTAAGTCTGAAGGCTGCCCACACTGTGCCTGCGTGCTGCAGCTTGCATCTTCGCCTTTGGGAAGCTGCCGCTCGCCGATTCTCCCGCAGGCGAAGAAGCGGCTTCTTCGCACACAGAGCATTGTGGCGAGCGCAGGGAGCTCCTGAGAGCAGTTTGTGCCGAAAGAAGCCCGGGACCGGCACTTAGCTTCGGAGAGCAGCGTATCTGCGTCTTCTGCGTGTCTTGCTGCTCTACACTCAGCCAAAAGCTTTTCACCATATCTTGCAAGGAGAAACTCTGCCAGGAAAGAAAACATCCAAAATCTTGTTCTAAAGCTTGCACGGGGGTCTGCAAAGAGTTTGGCAAGAATGAAAGGTAGTTGTCCAAAACTCGTTCTTTTCCAATAGAATAACCATGGAAAAGGCAGGAGAGTGGTAAAGTACTGTTTTCTCTAAGTCTGAAGGCTGCCCACACTGTGCCTGCGTGCTGCAGCTTGCATCTTCGCCTTTGGGAAGCTGCCGCTCGCCGATTCTCCCGGAGGCGAAGAAGCGGCTTCTTCGCACACAGAGCATTGTGGCGAGCGCAGGGAGCTCCTGAGAGCGGTTTGTGCCGAAAGAAGCCCGGGACCGGCACTTAGCTTCGGAGAGCTGCGTATCTGTGTCTTCTGCGTGTCTTGCCGCTCTACACTCAGCCAAAAGCTTTTCCACCATATCTTGCAAGGAGAAACTCTGCCAGGAAAGAAAACATCCAAAATCTTGTTCTAAAGCTTGCACGGGGGTCTGCAAAGAGTTTGGCAAGAATGAAAGGTAGTTGTCCAAAACTCGTTCTTTTCCAATAGAATAACCATGGAAAAGGCAGGAGAGTGGTAAAGTACTGTTTTCTCTAAGTCTGAAGGCTGCCCACACTGTGCCTGTGTGCTGCAGCTTGCATCTTCGCCTTTGGGAAGCTGCCGCTCGCCGATTCTCCCGGAGGCGAAGAAGCGGCTTCTTCGCACACAGAGCATTGTGGCGAGCGCAGGGAGCTCCTGAGAGCGGTTTGTGCCGAAAGAAGCCCGGGACCGGCACTTAGCTTCGGAGAGCTGCGTATCTGCGTCTTCTGCGTGTCTTGCCGCTCTACACTCAGCCAAAAGCTTTTCCAGCATATCTTGCAAGGAGAAACTCTGCCAGGAAAGAAAACATCCAAAATCTTGTTCTAAAGCTTGCACGGGGGTCTGCAAAGAGTTTGGCAAGAATGAAAGGTAGTTGTCCAAAACTCGTTCTTTTCCAATAGAATAACCATGGAAAAGGCAGGAGAGTGGTAAAGTACTGTTTTCTCTAAGTCTGAAGGCTGCCCACACTGTGCCTGTGTGCTGCAGCTTGCATCTTCGCCTTTGGGAAGCTGCCGCTCGCCGATTCTCCCGGAGGCGAAGAAGCGGCTTCTTCGCACACAGAGCATTGTGGCGAGCGCAGGGAGCTCCTGAGAGCGGTTTGTGCCGAAAGAAGCCCGGGACCGGCACTTAGCTTCGGAGAGCTGCGTATCTGCGTCTTCTGCGTGTCTTGCCGCTCTACACTCAGCCAAAAGCTTTTCCACCATATCTTGCAAGGAGAAACTCTGCCAGGAAAGAAAACATCCAAAATCTTGTTCTAAAGCTTGCACGGGGGTCTGCAAAGAGTTTGGCAAGAATGAAAGGTAGTTGTCCAAAACTCGTTCTTTTCCAATAGAATAACCATGGAAAAGGCAGGAGAGTGGTAAAGTACTGTTTTCTCTAAGTCTGAAGGCTGCCCACACTGTGCCTGTGTGCTGCAGCTTGCATCTTCGCCTTTGGGAAGCTGCCGCTCGCCGATTCTCCCGGAGGCGAAGAAGCGGCTTCTTCGCACACAGAGCATTGTGGCGAGCGCAGGGAGCTCCTGAGAGCGGTTTGTGCCGAAAGAAGCCCGGGACCGGCACTTAGCTTCGGAGAGCTGCGTATCTGCGTCTTCTGCGTGTCTTGCCGCTCTACACTCAGCCAAAAGCTTTTCCACCATATCTTGCAAGGAGAAACTCTGCCAGGAAAGAAAACATCCAAAATCTTGTTCTAAAGCTTGCACGGGGGTCTGCAAAGAGTTTGGCAAGAATGAAAGGTAGTTGTCCAAAACTCGTTCTTTTCCAATAGAATAACCATGGAAAAGGCAGGAGAGTGGTAAAGTACTGTTTTCTCTAAGTCTGAAGGCTGCCCACACTGTGCCTGTGTGCTGCAGCTTGCATCTTCGCCTTTGGGAAGCTGCCGCTCGCCGATTCTCCCGGAGGCGAAGAAGCGGCTTCTTCGCACACAGAGCATTGTGGCGAGCGCAGGGAGCTCCTGAGAGCGGTTTGTGCCGAAAGAAGCCCGGGACCGGCACTTAGCTTCGGAGAGCTGCGTATCTGCGTCTTCTGCGTGTCTTGCCGCTCTACACTCAGCCAAAAGCTTTTCCACCATATCTTGCAAGGAGAAACTCTGCCAGGAAAGAAAACATCCAAAATCTTGTTCTAAAGCTTGCACGGGGGTCTGCAAAGAGTTTGGCAAGAATGAAAGGTAGTTGTCCAAAACTCGTTCTTTTCCAATAGAATAACCATGGAAAAGGCAGGAGAGTGGTAAAGTACTGTTTTCTCTAAGTCTGAAGGCTGCCCACACTGTGCCTGTGTGCTGCAGCTTGCATCTTCGCCTTTGGGAAGCTGCCGCTCGCCGATTCTCCCGGCAGGCGAAGAAGCGGCTTCTTCGCACACAGAGCATTGTGGCGAGCGCAGGGAGCTCCTGAGAGCGGTTTGTGCCGAAAGAAGCCCGGGACCGGCACTTAGCTTCGGAGAGCTGCGTATCTGCGTCTTCTGCGTGTCTTGCCGCTCTACACTCAGCAAAAAGCTTTTCCACCATATCTTGCAAGGAGAAACTCTGCCAGGAAAGAAAACATCCAAAATCTTGTTCTAAAGCTTGCACGGGGGTCTGCAAAGAGTTTGGCAAGAATGAAAGGTAGTTGTCCAAAACTCGTTCTTTTCCAATAGAATAACCATGGAAAAGGCAGGAGAGTGGTAAAGTACTGTTTTCTCTAAGTCTGAAGGCTGCCCACACTGTGCCTGTGTGCTGCAGCTTGCATCTTCGCCTTTGGGAAGCTGCCACTCGCCGATTCTCCCGGAGGCGAAGAAGCGGCTTCTTCGCACACAGAGCATTGTGGCGAGCGCAGGGAGCTCCTGAGAGCGGTTTGTGCCGAAAGAAGCCCGGGACCGGCACTTAGCTTCGGAGAGCTGCGTATCTGCGTCTTCTGCGTGTCTTGCCGCTCTACACTCAGCAAAAAGCTTTTCCACCATATCTTGCAAGGAGAAACTCTGCCAGGAAAGAAAACATCCAAAATCTTGTTCTAAAGCTTGCACGGGGGTCTGCAAAGAGTTTGGCAAGAATGAAAGGTAGTTGTCCAAAACTCGTTCTTTTCCAATAGAATAACCATGGAAAAGGCAGGAGAGTGGTAAAGTACTGTTTTCTCTAAGTCTGAAGGCTGCCCACACTGTGCCTGTGTGCTGCAGCTTGCATCTTCGCCTTTGGGAAGCTGCCGCTCGCCGATTCTCCCGGAGGCGAAGAAGCGGCTTCTTCGCACACAGAGCATTGTGGCGAGCGCAGGGAGCTCCTGAGAGCGGTTTGTGCCGAAAGAAGCCCGGGACCGGCACTTAGCTTCGGAGAGCTGCGTATCTGCGTCTTCTGCGTGTCTTGCCGCTCTACACTCAGCAAAAAGCTTTTCCACCATATCTTGCAAGGAGAAACTCTGCCAGGAAAGAAAACATCCAAAATCTTGTTCTAAAGCTTGCACGGGGGTCTGCAAAGAGTTTGGCAAGAATGAAAGGTAGTTGTCCAAAACTCGTTCTTTTCCAATAGAATAACCATGGAAAAGGCAGGAGAGTGGTAAAGTACTGTTTTCTCTAAGTCTGAAGGCTGCCCACACTGTGCCTGCGTGCTGCAGCTTGCATCTTCGCCTTTGGGAAGCTGCCGCTCGCCGATTCTCCCGCAGGCGAAGAAGCGGCTTCTTCGCACACAGAGCATTGTGGCGAGCGCAGGGAGCTCCTGAGAGCGGTTTGTGCCGAAAGAAGCCCGGGACCGGCACTTAGCTTCGGAGAGCTGCGTATCTGCGTCTTCTGCGTGTCTTGCCGCTCTACACTCAGCAAAAAGCTTTTCCACCATATCTTGCAAGGAGAAACTCTGCCAGGAAAGAAAACATCCAAAATCTTCTTCTAAAGCTTGCACGGGGGTCTGCAAAGAGTTTGGCAAGAATGAAAGTTAGTTGTCCAAAATTCGTTCTTTTCCAATAGAATAACCATGGAAAAGGCAGGAGAGTGGTAAAGTACTGTTTTCTCTAAGTCTGAAGGCTGCCCACACTGTGCCTGCGTGCTGCAGCTTGCATCTTCGCCTTTGGGAAGCTGCCGCTCGCCGATTCTCCCGGAGGCGAAGAAGCGGCTTCTTCGCACACAGAGCATTGTGGCGAGCGCAGGGAGCTCCTGAGAGCGGTTTGTGCCGAAAGAAGCCCGGGACCGGCACTTAGCTTCGGAGAGCTGCATATCTGCGTCTTCTGCGTGTCTTGCCGCTCTACACTCAGCCAAAAGCTTTTCCACCATATCTTGCAAGGAGAAACTCTGCCAGGAAAGAAAACATCCAAAATCTTGTTCTTAAGCTTGCACGGGGGTCTGCAAAGAGTTTGGCAAGAATGAAAGGTAGTTGTCCAAAACTCGTTCTTTTCCAATAGAATAACCATGGAAAAGGCAGGAGAGTGGTAAAGTACTGTTTTCTCTAAGTCTGAAGGCTGCCCACACTGTGCCTGTGTGCTGCAGCTTGCATCTTCGCCTTTGGGAAGCTGCCGCTCGCCGATTCTCCCGGAGGCGAAGAAGCGGCTTCTTCGCACACAGAGCATTGTGGCGAGCGCAGGGAGCTCCTGAGAGCGGTTTGTGCCGAAAGAAGCCCGGGACCGGCACTTAGCTTCGGAGAGCTGCGTATCTGCGTCTTCTGCGTGTCTTGCCGCTCTACACTCAGCCAAAAGCTTTTCCACCATATCTTGCAAGGAGAAACTCTGCCAGGAAAGAAAACAACCAAAATCTTGTTCTAAAGCTTGCACGGGGGTCTGCAAAGAGTTTGGCAAGAATGAAAGGTAGTTGTCCAAAACTCGTTCTTTTCCAATAGAATAACCATGGAAAAGGCAGGAGAGTGGTAAAGTACTGTTTTCTCTAAGTCTGAAGGCTGCCCACACTGTGCCTGCGTGCTGCAGCTTGCATCTTCGCCTTTGGGAAGCTGCCGCTCGCCGATTCTCCCGCAGGCGAAGAAGCGGCTTCTTCGCACACAGAGCATTGTGGCGAGCGCAGGGAGCTCCTGAGAGCGGTTTGTGCCGAAAGAAGCCCGGGACCGGCACTTAGCTTCGGAGAGCTGCGTATCTGCGTCTTCTGCGTGTCTTGCCGCTCTACACTCAGCCAAAAGCTTTTCCACCATATCTTGCAAGGAGAAACTCTGCCAGGAAAGAAAACATGCAAAATCTTGTTCTAAAGCTTGCACGGGGGTCTGCAAAGAGTTTGGCAAGAATGAAAGTTAGTTGTCCAAAACTCGTTCTTTTCCAATAGAATAACCATGGAAAAGGCAGGAGAGTGGTAAAGTACTGTTTTCTCTAAGTCTGAAGGCTGCCCACACTGTGCCTGCGTGCTGCAGCTTGCATCTTCGCCTTTGGGAAGCTGCCGCTCGCCGATTCTCCCGGAGGCGAAGAAGCGGCTTCTTCGCACACAGAGCATTGTGGCGAGCGCAGGGAGCTCCTGAGAGCGGTTTGTGCCGAAAGAAGCCCGGGACCGGCACTTAGCTTCGGAGAGCTGCGTATCTGCGTCTTCTGCGTGTCTTGCCGCTCTACACTCAGCCAAAAGCTTTTCCAGCATATCTTGCAAGGAGAAACTCTGCCAGGAAAGAAAACATCCAAAATCTTGTTCTAAAGCTTGCACGGGGGTCTGCAAAGAGTTTGGCAAGAATGAAAGGTAGTTGTCCAAAACTCGTTCTTTTCCAATAGAATAACCATGGAAAAGGCAGGAGAGTGGTAAAGTACTGTTTTCTCTAAGTCTGAAGGCTGCCCACACTGTGCCTGTGTGCTGCAGCTTGCATCTTCGCCTTTGGGAAGCTGCCGCTCGCCGATTCTCCCGGAGGCGAAGAAGCGGCTTCTTCGCACACAGAGCATTGTGGCGAGCGCAGGGAGCTCCTGAGAGCGGTTTGTGCCGAAAGAAGCCCGGGACCGGCACTTAGCTTCGGAGAGCTGCGTATCTGCGTCTTCTGCGTGTCTTGCCGCTCTACACTCAGCCAAAAGCTTTTCCACCATATCTTGCAAGGAGAAACTCTGCCAGGAAAGAAAACATCCAAAATCTTGTTCTTAAGCTTGCACGGGGGTCTGCAAAGAGTTTGGCAAGAATGAAAGGTAGTTGTCCAAAACTCGTTCTTTTCCAATAGAATAACCATGGAAAAGGCAGGAGAGTGGTAAAGTACTGTTTTCTCTAAGTCTGAAGGCTGCCCACACTGTGCCTGTGTGCTGCAGCTTGCATCTTCGCCTTTGGGAAGCTGCCGCTCGCCGATTCTCCCGGAGGCGAAGAAGCGGCTTCTTCGCACACAGAGCATTGTGGCGAGCGCAGGGAGCTCCTGAGAGCGGTTTGTGCCGAAAGAAGCCCGGGACCGGCACTTAGCTTCGGAGAGCTGCGTATCTGCGTCTTCTGCGTGTCTTGCCGCTCTACACTCAGCCAAAAGCTTTTCCACCATATCTTGCAAGGAGAAACTCTGCCAGGAAAGAAAACATCCAAAATCTTGTTCTAAAGCTTGCACGGAGGTCTGCAAAGAGTTTGGCAAGAATGAAAGGTAGTTGTCCAAAACTCGTTCTTTTCCAATAGAATAACCATGGAAAAGGCAGGAGAGTGGTAAAGTACTGTTTTCTCTAAGTCTGAAGGCTGCCCACACTGTGCCTGTGTGCTGCAGCTTGCATCTTCGCCTTTGGGAAGCTGCCGCTCGCCGATTCTCCCGGAGGCGAAGAAGCGGCTTCTTCGCACACAGAGCATTGTGGCGAGCGCAGGGAGCTCCTGAGAGCGGTTTGTGCCGAAAGAAGCCCGGGACCGGCACTTAGCTTCGGAGAGCTGCGTATCTGCGTCTTCTGCGTGTCTTGCCGCTCTACACTCAGCAAAAAGCTTTTCCACCATATCTTGCAAGGAGAAACTCTGCCAGGAAAGAAAACATCCAAAATCTTGTTCTAAAGCTTGCACGCGGGTCTGCAAAGAGTTTGGCAAGAATGAAAGGTAGTTGTCCAAAACTCGTTCTTTTCCAATAGAATAACCATGGAAAAGGCAGGAGAGTGGTAAAGTACTGTTTTCTCTAAGTCTGAAGGCTGCCCACACTGTGCCTGTGTGCTGCAGCTTGCATCTTCGCCTTTGGGAAGCTGCCGCTCGCCGATTCTCCCGGAGGCGAAGAAGCGGCTTCTTCGCACACAGAGCATTGTGGCGAGCGCAGGGAGCTCCTGAGAGCGGTTTGTGCCGAAAGAAGCCCGGGACCGGCACTTAGCTTCGGAGAGCTGCGTATCTGCGTCTTCTGCGTGTCTTGCCGCTCTACACTCAGCCAAAAGCTTTTCCACCATATCTTGCAAGGAGAAACTCTGCCAGGAAAGAAAACATCCAAAATCTTGTTCTAAAGCTTGCACGGGGGTCTGCAAAGAGTTTGGCAAGAATGAAAGGTAGTTGTCCAAAACTCGTTCTTTTCCAATAGAATAACCATGGAAAAGGCAGGAGAGTGGTAAAGTACTGTTTTCTCTAAGTCTGAAGGCTGCCCACACTGTGCCTGTGTGCTGCAGCTTGCATCTTCGCCTTTGGGAAGCTGCCGCTCGCCGATTCTCCCGGAGGCGAAGAAGCGGCTTCTTCGCACACAGAGCATTGTGGCTAGCGCAGGGAGCTCCTGAGAGCGGTTTGTGCCGAAAGAAGCCCGGGACCGGCACTTAGCTTCGGAGAGCTGCGTATCTGCGTCTTCTGCGTGTCTTGCCGCTCTACACTCAGCAAAAAGCTTTTCCACCATATCTTGCAAGGAGAAACTCTGCCAGGAAAGAAAACATCCAAAATCTTGTTCTAAAGCTTGCACGGGGGTTTGCAAAGAGTTTGGCAAGAATGAAAGGTAGTTGTCCAAAACTCGTTCTTTTCCAATAGAATAACCATGGAAAAGGCAGGAGAGTGGTAAAGTACTGTTTTCTCTAAGTCTGAAGGCTGCCCACACTGTGCCTGCGTGCTGCAGCTTGCATCTTCGCCTTTGGGAAGCTGCCGCTCGCCGATTCTCCCGGAGGCGAAGAAGCGGCTTCTTCGCACACAGAGCATTGTGGCGAGCGCAGGGAGCTCCTGAGAGCGGTTTGTGCCGAAAGAAGCCCGGGACCGGCACTTAGCTTCGGAGAGCTGCGTATCTGCGTCTTCTGCGTGTCTTGCCGCTCTACACTCAGCCAAAAGCTTTTCCACCATATCTTGCAAGGAGAAACTCTGCCAGGAAAGAAAACATCCAAAATCTTGTTCTAAAGCTTGCACGGGGGTCTGCAAAGAGTTTGGCAAGAATGAAAGTTAGTTGTCCAAAACTCGTTCTTTTCCAATAGAATAACCATGGAAAAGGCAGGAGAGTGGTAAAGTACTGTTTTCTCTAAGTCTGAAGGCTGCCCACACTGTGCCTGCGTGCTGCAGCTTGCATCTTCGCCTTTGGGAAGCTGCCGCTCGCCGATTCTCCCGGAGGCGAAGAAGCGGCTTCTTCGCACACAGAGCATTGTGGCGAGCGCAGGGAGCTCCTGAGAGCGGTTTGTGCCGAAAGAAGCCCGGGACCGGCACTTAGCTTCGGAGAGCTGCGTATCTGCGTCTTCTGCGTGTCTTGCCGCTCTACACTCAGCCAAAAGCTTTTCCAGCATATCTTGCAAGGAGAAACTCTGCCAGGAAAGAAAACATCCAAAATCTTGTTCTTAAGCTTGCACGGGGGTCTGCAAAGAGTTTGGCAAGAATGAAAGGTAGTTGTCCAAAACTCGTTCTTTTCCAATAGAATAACCATGGAAAAGGCAGGAGAGTGGTAAAGTACTGTTTTCTCTAAGTCTGAAGGCTGCCCACACTGTGCCTGCGTGCTGCAGCTTGCATCTTCGCCTTTGGGAAGCTGCCGCTCGCCGATTCTCCCGCAGGCGAAGAAGCGGCTTCTTCGCACACAGAGCATTGTGGCGAGCGCAGGGAGCTCCTGAGAGCGGTTTGTGCCGAAAGAAGCCCGGGACCGGCACTTAGCTTCGGAGAGCAGCGTATCTGCGTCTTCTGCGTGTCTTGCTGCTCTACACTCAGCCAAAAGCTTTTCACCATATCTTGCAAGGAGAAACTCTGCCAGGAAAGAAAACATCCAAAATCTTGTTCTAAAGCTTGCACGGGGGTCTGCAAAGAGTTTGGCAAGAATGAAAGGTAGTTGTCCAAAACTCGTTCTTTTCCAATAGAATAACCATGGAAAAGGCAGGAGAGTGGTAAAGTACTGTTTTCTCTAAGTCTGAAGGCTGCCCACACTGTGCCTGCGTGCTGCAGCTTGCATCTTCGCCTTTGGGAAGCTGCCGCTCGCCGATTCTCCCGGAGGCGAAGAAGCGGCTTCTTCGCACACAGAGCATTGTGGCGAGCGCAGGGAGCTCCTGAGAGCGGTTTGTGCCGAAAGAAGCCCGGGACCGGCACTTAGCTTCGGAGAGCTGCGTATCTGCGTCTTCTGCGTGTCTTGCCGCTCTACACTCAGCCAAAAGCTTTTCCACCATATCTTGCAAGGAGAAACTCTGCCAGGAAAGAAAACATCCAAAATCTTGTTCTAAAGCTTGCACGGGGGTCTGCAAAGAGTTTGGCAAGAATGAAAGGTAGTTGTCCAAAACTCGTTCTTTTCCAATAGAATAACCATGGAAAAGGCAGGAGAGTGGTAAAGTACTGTTTTCTCTAAGTCTGAAGGCTGCCCACACTGTGCCTGCGTGCTGCAGCTTGCATCTTCGCCTTTGGGAAGCTGCCGCTCGCCGATTCTCCCGCAGGCGAAGAAGCGGCTTCTTCGCACACAGAGCATTGTGGCGAGCGCAGGGAGCTCCTGAGAGCGGTTTGTGCCGAAAGAAGCCCGGGACCGGCACTTAGCTTCGGAGAGCTGCGTATCTGCGTCTTCTGCGTGTCTTGCCGCTCTACACTCAGCCAAAAGCTTTTCCACCATATCTTGCAAGGAGAAACTCTGCCAGGAAAGAAAACATCCAAAATCTTGTTCTAAAGCTTGCACGGGGGTCTGCAAAGAGTTTGGCAAGAATGAAAGTTAGTTGTCCAAAACTCGTTCTTTTCCAATAGAATAACCATGGAAAAGGCAGGAGAGTGGTAAAGTACTGTTTTCTCTAAGTCTGAAGGCTGCCCACACTGTGCCTGCGTGCTGCAGCTTGCATCTTCGCCTTTGGGAAGCTGCCGCTCGCCGATTCTCCCGGAGGCGAAGAAGCGGCTTCTTCGCACACAGAGCATTGTGGCGAGCGCAGGGAGCTCCTGAGAGCGGTTTGTGCCGAAAGAAGCCCGGGACCGGCACTTAGCTTCGGAGAGCTGCGTATCTGCGTCTTCTGCGTGTCTTGCCGCTCTACACTCAGCCAAAAGCTTTTCCAGCATATCTTGCAAGGAGAAACTCTGCCAGGAAAGAAAACATCCAAAATCTTGTTCTTAAGCTTGCACGGGGGTCTGCAAAGAGTTTGGCAAGAATGAAAGGTAGTTGTCCAAAACTCGTTCTTTTCCAATAGAATAACCATGGAAAAGGCAGGAGAGTGGTAAAGTACTGTTTTCTCTAAGTCTGAAGGCTGCCCACACTGTGCCTGCGTGCTGCAGCTTGCATCTTCGCCTTTGGGAAGCTGCCGCTCGCCGATTCTCCCGGAGGCGAAGAAGCGGCTTCTTCGCACACAGAGCATTGTGGCGAGCGCAGGGAGCTCCTGAGAGCAGTTTGTGCCGAAAGAAGCCCGGGACCGGCACTTAGCTTCGGAGAGCAGCGTATCTGCGTCTTCTGCGTGTCTTGCTGCTCTACACTCAGCCAAAAGCTTTTCACCATATCTTGCAAGGAGAAACTCTGCCAGGAAAGAAAACATCCAAAATCTTGTTCTAAAGCTTGCACGGGGGTCTGCAAAGAGTTTGGCAAGAATGAAAGGTAGTTGTCCAAAACTCGTTCTTTTCCAATAGAATAACCATGGAAAAGGCAGGAGAGTGGTAAAGTACTGTTTTCTCTAAGTCTGAAGGCTGCCCACACTGTGCCTGCGTGCTGCAGCTTGCATCTTCGCCTTTGGGAAGCTGCCGCTCGCCGATTCTCCCGGAGGCGAAGAAGCGGCTTCTTCGCACACAGAGCATTGTGGCGAGCGCAGGGAGCTCCTGAGAGCGGTTTGTGCCGAAAGAAGCCCGGGACCGGCACTTAGCTTCGGAGAGCTGCGTATCTGCGTCTTCTGCGTGTCTTGCCGCTCTACACTCAGCCAAAAGCTTTTCCACCATATCTTGCAAGGAGAAACTCTGCCAGGAAAGAAAACATCCAAAATCTTGTTCTAAAGCTTGCACGGGGGTCTGCAAAGAGTTTGGCAAGAATGAAAGGTAGTTGTCCAAAACTCGTTCTTTTCCAATAGAATAACCATGGAAAAGGCAGGAGAGTGGTAAAGTACTGTTTTCTCTAAGTCTGAAGGCTGCCCACACTGTGCCTGTGTGCTGCAGCTTGCATCTTCGCCTTTGGGAAGCTGCCGCTCGCCGATTCTCCCGGAGGCGAAGAAGCGGCTTCTTCGCACACAGAGCATTGTGGCGAGCGCAGGGAGCTCCTGAGAGCGGTTTGTGCCGAAAGAAGCCCGGGACCGGCACTTAGCTTCGGAGAGCTGCGTATCTGCGTCTTCTGCGTGTCTTGCCGCTCTACACTCAGCAAAAAGCTTTTCCACCATATCTTGCAAGGAGAAACTCTGCCAGGAAAGAAAACATCCAAAATCTTGTTCTAAAGCTTGCACGGGGGTCTGCAAAGAGTTTGGCAAGAATGAAAGGTAGTTGTCCAAAACTCGTTCTTTTCCAATAGAATAACCATGGAAAAGGCAGGAGAGTGGTAAAGTACTGTTTTCTCTAAGTCTGAAGGCTGCCCACACTGTGCCTGTGTGCTGCAGCTTGCATCTTCGCCTTTGGGAAGCTGCCGCTCGCCGATTCTCCCGGAGGCGAAGAAGCGGCTTCTTCGCACACAGAGCATTGTGGCGAGCGCAGGGAGCTCCTGAGAGCGGTTTGTGCCGAAAGAAGCCCGGGACCGGCACTTAGCTTCGGAGAGCTGCGTATCTGCGTCTTCTGCGTGTCTTGCCGCTCTACACTCAGCCAAAAGCTTTTCCACCATATCTTGCTAGGAGAAACTCTGCCAGGAAAGAAAACATCCAAAATCTTGTTCTAAAGCTTGCACGGGGGTCTGCAAAGAGTTTGGCAAGAATGAAAGGTAGTTGTCCAAAACTCGTTCTTTTCCAATAGAATAGCCATGGAAAAGGCAGGAGAGTGGTAAAGTACTGTTTTCTCTAAGTCTGAAGGCTGCCCACACTGTGCCTGTGTGCTGCAGCTTGCATCTTCGCCTTTGGGAAGCTGCCGCTCGCCGATTCTCCCGGAGGCGAAGAAGCGGCTTCTTCGCACACAGAGCATTGTGGCGAGCGCAGGGAGCTCCTGAGAGCGGTTTGTGCCAAAAGAAGCCCGGGACCGGCACTTAGCTTCGGAGAGCTGCGTATCTGCGTCTTCTGCGTGTCTTGCCGCTCTACACTCAGCAAAAAGCTTTTCCACCATATCTTGCAAGGAGAAACTCTGCCAGGAAAGAAAACATCCAAAATCTTGTTCTAAAGCTTGCACGGGGGTCTGCAAAGAGTTTGGCAAGAATGAAAGGTAGTTGTCCAAAACTCGTTCTTTTCCAATAGAATAACCATGGAAAAGGCAGGAGAGTGGTAAAGTACTGTTTTCTCTAAGTCTGAATGCTGCCCACACTGTGCCTGTGTGCTGCAGCTTGCATCTTCGCCTTTGGGAAGCTGCCGCTCGCCGATTCTCCCGGAGGCGAAGAAGCGGCTTCTTCGCACACAGAGCATTGTGGCGAGCGCAGGGAGCTCCTGAGAGCGGTTTGTGCCGAAAGAAGCCCGGGACCGGCACTTAGCTTCGGAGAGCTGCGTATCTGCGTCTTCTGCGTGTCTTGCCGCTCTACACTCAGCAAAAAGCTTTTCCACCATATCTTGCAAGGAGAAACTCTGCCAGGAAAGAAAACATCCAAAATCTTGTTCTAAAGCTTGCACGGGGGTCTGCAAAGAGTTTGGCAAGAATGAAAGGTAGTTGTCCAAAACTCGTTCTTTTCCAATAGAATAACCATGGAAAAGGCAGGAGAGTGGTAAAGTACTGTTTTCTCTAAGTCTGAAGGCTGCCCACACTGTGCCTGTGTGCTGCAGCTTGCATCTTCGCCTTTGGGAAGCTGCCGCTCGCCGATTCTCCCGGAGGCGAAGAAGCGGCTTCTTCGCACACAGAGCATTGTGGCGAGCGCAGGGAGCTCCTGAGAGCGGTTTGTGCCGAAAGAAGCCCGGGACCGGCACTTAGCTTCGGAGAGCTGCGTATCTGCGTCTTCTGCGTGTCTTGCCGCTCTACACTCAGCAAAAAGCTTTTCCACCATATCTTGCAAGGAGAAACTCTGCCAGGAAAGAAAACATCCAAAATCTTGTTCTAAAGCTTGCACGGAGGTCTGCAAAGAGTTTGGCAAGAATGAAAGGTAGTTGTCCAAAACTCGTTCTTTTCCAATAGAATAACCATGGAAAAGGCAGGAGAGTGGTAAAGTACTGTTTTCTCTAAGTCTGAAGGCTGCCCACACTGTGCCTGCGTGCTGCAGCTTGCATCTTCGCCTTTGGGAAGCTGCCGCTCGCCGATTCTCCCGGAGGCGAAGAAGCGGCTTCTTCGCACACAGAGCATTGTGGCGAGCGCAGGGAGCTCCTGAGAGCGGTTTGTGCCGAAAGAAGCCCGGGACCGGCACTTAGCTTCGGAGAGCTGCGTATCTGCGTCTTCTGCGTGTCTTGCCGCTCTACACTCAGCAAAAAGCTTTTCCACCATATCTTGCAAGGAGAAACTCTGCCAGGAAAGAAAACATCCAAAATCTTGTTCTAAAGCTTGCACGGGGGTCTGCAAAGAGTTTGGCAAGAATGAAAGTTAGTTGTCCAAAACTCGTTCTTTTCCAATAGAATAACCATGGAAAAGGCAGGAGAGTGGTAAAGTACTGTTTTCTCTAAGTCTGAAGGCTGCCCACACTGTGCCTGCGTGCTGCAGCTTGCATCTTCGCCTTTGGGAAGCTGCCGCTCGCCGATTCTCCCGCAGGCGAAGAAGCGGCTTCTTCGCACACAGAGCATTGTGGCGAGCGCAGGGAGCTCCTGAGAGCGGTTTGTGCCGAAAGAAGCCCGGGACCGGCACTTAGCTTCGGAGAGCTGCGTATCTGCGTCTTCTGCGTGTCTTGCTGCTCTACACTCAGCCAAAAGCTTTTCCACCATATCTTGCAAGGAGAAACTCTGCCAGGAAAGAAAACATCCAAAATCTTGTTCTTAAGCTTGCACGGGGGTCTGCAAAGAGTTTGGCAAGAATGAAAGGTAGTTGTCCAAAACTCGTTCTTTTCCAATAGAATAACCATGGAAAAGGCAGGAGAGTGGTAAAGTACTGTTTTCTCTAAGTCTGAAGGCTGCCCACACTGTGCCTGTGTGCTGCAGCTTGCATCTTCGCCTTTGGGAAGCTGCCGCTCGCCGATTCTCCCGGAGGCGAAGAAGCGGCTTCTTCGCACACAGAGCATTGTGGCGAGCGCAGGGAGCTCCTGAGAGCGGTTTGTGCCGAAAGAAGCCCGGGACCGGCACTTAGCTTCGGAGAGCTGCATATCTGCGTCTTCTGCGTGTCTTGCCGCTCTACACTCAGCCAAAAGCTTTTCCACCATATCTTGCAAGGAGAAACTCTGCCAGGAAAGAAAACATCCAAAATCTTGTTCTAAAGCTTGCACGGAGGTCTGCAAAGAGTTTGGCAAGAATGAAAGGTAGTTGTCCAAAACTCGTTCTTTTCCAATAGAATAACCATGGAAAAGGCAGGAGAGTGGTAAAGTACTGTTTTCTCTAAGTCTGAAGGCTGCCCACACTGTGCCTGTGTGCTGCAGCTTGCATCTTCGCCTTTGGGAAGCTGCCGCTCGCCGATTCTCCCGGAGGCGAAGAAGCGGCTTCTTCGCACACAGAGCATTGTGGCGAGCGCAGGGAGCTCCTGAGAGCGGTTTGTGCCGAAAGAAGCCCGGGACCGGCACTTAGCTTCGGAGAGCTGCGTATCTGCGTCTTCTGCGTGTCTTGCCGCTCTACACTCAGCAAAAAGCTTTTCCACCATATCTTGCAAGGAGAAACTCTGCCAGGAAAGAAAACATGCAAAATCTTGTTCTAAAGCTTGCACGGGGGTCTGCAAAGAGTTTGGCAAGAATGAAAGGTAGTTGTCCAAAACTCGTTCTTTTCCAATAGAATAACCATGGAAAAGGCAGGAGAGTGGTAAAGTACTGTTTTCTCTAAGTCTGAAGGCTGCCCACACTGTGCCTGTGTGCTGCAGCTTGCATCTTCGCCTTTGGGAAGCTGCCGCTCGCCGATTCTCCCGGAGGCGAAGAAGCGGCTTCTTCGCACACAGAGCATTGTGGCGAGCGCAGGGAGCTCCTGAGAGCGGTTTGTGCCGAAAGAAGCCCGGGACCGGCACTTAGCTTCGGAGAGCTGCATATCTGCGTCTTCTGCGTGTCTTGCCGCTCTACACTCAGCCAAAAGCTTTTCCACCATATCTTGCAAGGAGAAACTCTGCCAGGAAAGAAAACATCCAAAATCTTGTTCTAAAGCTTGCACGGAGGTCTGCAAAGAGTTTGGCAAGAATGAAAGGTAGTTGTCCAAAACTCGTTCTTTTCCAATAGAATAACCATGGAAAAGGCAGGAGAGTGGTAAAGTACTGTTTTCTCTAAGTCTGAAGGCTGCCCACACTGTGCCTGTGTGCTGCAGCTTGCATCTTCGCCTTTGGGAAGCTGCCACTCGCCGATTCTCCCGGAGGCGAAGAAGCGGCTTCTTCGCACACAGAGCATTGTGGCGAGCGCAGGGAGCTCCTGAGAGCGGTTTGTGCCGAAAGAAGCCCGGGACCGGCACTTAGCTTCGGAGAGCTGCGTATCTGCGTCTTCTGTGTGTCTTGCCGCTCTACACTCAGCAAAAAGCTTTTCCACCATATCTTGCAAGGAGAAACTCTGCCAGGAAAGAAAACATCCAAAATCTTGTTCTAAAGCTTGCACGGGGGTCTGCAAAGAGTTTGGCAAGAATGAAAGGTAGTTGTCCAAAACTCGTTCTTTTCCAATAGAATAACCATGGATAAGGCAGGAGAGTGGTAAAGTACTGTTTTCTCTAAGTCTGAAGGCTGCCCACACTGTGCCTGTGTGCTGCAGCTTGCATCTTCGCCTTTGGGAAGCTGCCGCTCGCCGATTCTCCCGGAGGCGAAGAAGCGGCTTCTTCGCACACAGAGCATTGTGGCGAGCGCAGGGAGCTCCTGAGAGCGGTTTGTGCCGAAAGAAGCCCGGGACCGGCACTTAGCTTCGGAGAGCTGCGTATCTGCGTCTTCTGCGTGTCTTGCCGCTCTACACTCAGCCAAAAGCTTTTCCACCATATCTTGCAAGGAGAAACTCTGCCAGGAAAGAAAACATCCAAAATCTTGTTCTAAAGCTTGCACGGGGGTCTGCAAAGAGTTTGGCAAGAATGAAAGGTAGTTGTCCAAAACTCGTTCTTTTCCAATAGAATAACCATGGAAAAGGCAGGAGAGTGGTAAAGTACTGTTTTCTCTAAGTCTGAAGGCTGCCCACACTGTGCCTGTGTGCTGCAGCTTGCATCTTCGCCTTTGGGAAGCTGCCGCTCGCCGATTCTCCCGGAGGCGAAGAAGCGGCTTCTTCGCACACAGAGCATTGTGGCGAGCGCAGGGAGCTCCTGAGAGCGGTTTGTGCCGAAAGAAGCCCGGGACCGGCACTTAGCTTCGGAGAGCTGCGTATCTGCGTCTTCTGCGTGTCTTGCCGCTCTACACTCAGCAAAAAGCTTTTCCACCATATCTTGCAAGGAGAAACTCTGCCAGGAAAGAAAACATCCAAAATCTTGTTCTAAAGCTTGCACGGGGGTCTGCAAAGAGTTTGGCAAGAATGAAAGGTAGTTGTCCAAAACTCGTTCTTTTCCAATAGAATAACCATGGAAAAGGCAGGAGAGTGGTAAAGTACTGTTTTCTCTAAGTCTGAAGGCTGCCCACACTGTGCCTGCGTGCTGCAGCTTGCATCTTCGCCTTTGGGAAGCTGCCGCTCGCGATTCTCCCGGAGGCGAAGAAGCGGCTTCTTCGCACACAGAGCATTGTGGCGAGCGCAGGGAGCTCCTGAGAGCGGTTTGTGCCGAAAGAAGCCCGGGACCGGCACTTAGCTTCGGAGAGCTGCGTATCTGCGTCTTCTGCGTGTCTTGCCGCTCTACACTCAGCAAAAAGCTTTTCCACCATATCTTGCAAGGAGAAACTCTGCCAGGAAAGAAAACATCCAAAATCTTGTTCTAAAGCTTGCACGGGGGTCTGCAAAGAGTTTGGCAAGAATGAAAGGTAGTTGTCCAAAACTCGTTCTTTTCCAATAGAATAACCATGGAAAAGGCAGGAGAGTGGTAAAGTACTGTTTTCTCTAAGTCTGAAGGCTGCCCACACTGTGCCTGTGTGCTGCAGCTTGCATCTTCGCCTTTGGGAAGCTGCCGCTCGCCGATTCTCCCGGAGGCGAAGAAGCGGCTTCTTCGCACACAGAGCATTGTGGCGAGCGCAGGGAGCTCCTGAGAGCGGTTTGTGCCGAAAGAAGCCCGGGACCGGCACTTAGCTTCGGAGAGCTGCGTATCTGCGTCTTCTGCGTGTCTTGCCGCTCTACACTCAGCCAAAAGCTTTTTCACCATAACTTGCAAGGAGAAACTCTGCCAGGAAAGAAAACATCCAAAATCTTGTTCTTAAGCTTGCACGGGGGTCTGCAAAGAGTTTGGCAAGAATGAAAGGTAGTTGTCCAAAACTCGTTCTTTTCCAATAGAATAACCATGGAAAAGGCAGGAGAGTGGTAAAGTACTGTTTTCTCTAAGTCTGAAGGCTGCCCACACTGTGCCTGCGTGCTGCAGCTTGCATCTTCGCCTTTGGGAAGCTGCCGCTCGCCGATTCTCCCGGAGGCGAAGAAGCGGCTTCTTCGCACACAGAGCATTGTGGCGAGCGCAGGGAGCTCCTGAGAGCGGTTTGTGCCGAAAGAAGCCCGGGACCGGCACTTAGCTTCGGAGAGCAGCGTATCTGCGTCTTCTGCGTGTCTTGCTGCTCTACACTCAGCCAAAAGCTTTTCACCATATCTTGCAAGGAGAAACTCTGCCAGGAAAGAAAACATCCAAAATCTTGTTCTAAAGCTTGCACGGGGGTCTGCAAAGAGTTTGGCAAGAATGAAAGGTAGTTGTCCAAAACTCGTTCTTTTCCAATAGAATAACCATGGAAAAGGCAGGAGAGTGGTAAAGTACTGTTTTCTCTAAGTCTGAAGGCTGCCCACACTGTGCCTGTGTGCTGCAGCTTGCATCTTCGCCTTTGGGAAGCTGCCGCTCGCCGATTCTCCCGGAGGCGAAGAAGCGGCTTCTTCGCACACAGAGCATTGTGGCGAGCGCAGGGAGCTCCTGAGAGCGGTTTGTGCCGAAAGAAGCCCGGGACCGGCACTTAGCTTCGGAGAGCTGCGTATCTGCGTCTTCTGCGTGTCTTGCCGCTCTACACTCAGCAAAAAGCTTTTCCACCATATCTTGCAAGGAGAAACTCTGCCAGGAAAGAAAACATCCAAAATCTTGTTCTAAAGCTTGCACGGGGGTCTGCAAAGAGTTTGGCAAGAATGAAAGGTAGTTGTCCAAAACTCGTTCTTTTCCAATAGAATAACCATGGAAAAGGCAGGAGAGTGGTAAAGTACTGTTTTCTCTAAGTCTGAAGGCTGCCCACACTGTGCCTGTGTGCTGCAGCTTGCATCTTCGCCTTTGGGAAGCTGCCGCTCGCCGATTCTCCCGGAGGCGAAGAAGCGGCTTCTTCGCACACAGAGCATTGTGGCGAGCGCAGGGAGCTCCTGAGAGCGGTTTGTGCCGAAAGAAGCCCGGGACCGGCACTTAGCTTCGGAGAGCTGCGTATCTGCGTCTTCTGCGTGTCTTGCCGCTCTACACTCAGCAAAAAGCTTTTCCACCATATCTTGCAAGGAGAAACTCTGCCAGGAAAGAAAACATCCAAAATCTTGTTCTAAAGCTTGCACGGGGGTCTGCAAAGAGTTTGGCAAGAATGAAAGGTAGTTGTCCAAAACTCGTTCTTTTCCAATAGAATAACCATGGAAAAGGCAGGAGAGTGGTAAAGTACTGTTTTCTCTAAGTCTGAAGGCTGCCCACACTGTGCCTGCGTGCTGCAGCTTGCATCTTCGCCTTTGGGAAGCTGCCGCTCGCCGATTCTCCCGGAGGCGAAGAAGCGGCTTCTTCGCACACAGAGCATTGTGGCGAGCGCAGGGAGCTCCTGAGAGCGGTTTGTGCCGAAAGAAGCCCGGGACCGGCACTTAGCTTCGGAGAGCTGCGTATCTGCGTCTTCTGCGTGTCTTGCCGCTCTACACTCAGCCAAAAGCTTTTCCACCATATCTTGCAAGGAGAAACTCTGCCAGGAAAGAAAACATCCAAAATCTTGTTCTAAAGCTTGCACGGGGGTCTGCAAAGAGTTTGGCAAGAATGAAAGTTAGTTGTCCAAAACTCGTTCTTTTCCAATAGAATAACCATGGAAAAGGCAGGAGAGTGGTAAAGTACTGTTTTCTCTAAGTCTGAAGGCTGCCCACACTGTGCCTGCGTGCTGCAGCTTGCATCTTCGCCTTTGGGAAGCTGCCGCTCGCCGATTCTCCCGGAGGCGAAGAAGCGGCTTCTTCGCACACAGAGCATTGTGGCGAGCGCAGGGAGCTCCTGAGAGCGGTTTGTGCCGAAAGAAGCCCGGGACCGGCACTTAGCTTCGGAGAGCTGCGTATCTGCGTCTTCTGCGTGTCTTGCCGCTCTACACTCAGCCAAAAGCTTTTCCACCATATCTTGCAAGGAGAAACTCTGCCAGGAAAGAAAACATCCAAAATCTTGTTCTTAAGCTTGCACGGGGGTCTGCAAAGAGTTTGGCAAGAATGAAAGGTAGTTGTCCAAAACTCGTTCTTTTCCAATAGAATAACCATGGAAAAGGCAGGAGAGTGGTAAAGTACTGTTTTCTCTAAGTCTGAAGGCTGCCCACACTGTGCCTGCGTGCTGCAGCTTGCATCTTCGCCTTTGGGAAGCTGCCGCTCGCCGATTCTCCCGGAGGCGAAGAAGCGGCTTCTTCGCACACAGAGCATTGTGGCGAGCGCAGGGAGCTCCTGAGAGCGGTTTGTGCCGAAAGAAGCCCGGGACCGGCACTTAGCTTCGGAGAGCAGCGTATCTGCGTCTTCTGCGTGTCTTGCTGCTCTACACTCAGCCAAAAGCTTTTCACCATATCTTGCAAGGAGAAACTCTGCCAGGAAAGAAAACATCCAAAATCTTGTTCTAAAGCTTGCACGGGGGTCTGCAAAGAGTTTGGCAAGAATGAAAGGTAGTTGTCCAAAACTCGTTCTTTTCCAATAGAATAACCATGGAAAAGGCAGGAGAGTGGTAAAGTACTGTTTTCTCTAAGTCTGAAGGCTGCCCACACTGTGCCTGTGTGCTGCAGCTTGCATCTTCGCCTTTGGGAAGCTGCCGCTCGCCGATTCTCCCGGAGGCGAAGAAGCGGCTTCTTCGCACACAGAGCATTGTGGCGAGCGCAGGGAGCTCCTGAGAGCGGTTTGTGCCGAAAGAAGCCCGGGACCGGCACTTAGCTTCGGAGAGCTGCGTATCTGCGTCTTCTGCGTGTCTTGCCGCTCTACACTCAGCCAAAAGCTTTTCCACCATATCTTGCAAGGAGAAACTCTGCCAGGAAAGAAAACATCCAAAAACTTGTTCTAAAGCTTGCACGGGGGTCTGCAAAGAGTTTGGCAAGAATGAAAGGTAGTTGTCCAAAACTCGTTCTTTTCCAATAGAATAACCATGGAAAAGGCAGGAGAGTGGTAAAGTACTGTTTTCTCTAAGTCTGAAGGCTGCCCACACTGTGCCTGTGTGCTGCAGCTTGCATCTTCGCCTTTGGGAAGCTGCCGCTCGCCGATTCTCCCGGAGGCGAAGAAGCGGCCAATTTGTCATCATGAAGCATGAGGAAAGCAAAACCTCAGGCTGTCAGCAGGTTTTGGCCAGGAGCAGGTGCAGCCACTGCTGGCAGCAGCAGCAGCTCCCATGGAACCAAGGGCTGGGACAAAGCACCAGCTCAGCAGCATTTCTCACTGTGCCCAGTGCCCAGTGCTCAGTGTCGCTGTCCCCAGTGCCCAGTGCTCAGTGTCACTGTCCCCAGTGCTCAGTGTCACTGTCCCCAGAGCTCAGTGAAGCTGTATCCATTGTACAGTGTCTCTGTACCCATTGCTCAGTGTCACTGTCCCCAGTGCTCAGTGTCACTGTCCCCAGTGCCCAGTGCTCAGTGTCACTGTCCCCAGTGCCCAGAGCTCAGTGTCACTGTGCCCAGTGCCCAGTGCTCAGTGTCACTGTCCCCAGTGCCCAGTGCTCAGTGTCGCTGTCCCCAGTGCTCAGTGTCACTGTCCCCAGAGCTCAGTGTCACTGTCCCCAGTGCTCAGTGTCACTGTGCCCAGTGCCCAGTGCTCAGTGTCACTGTCCCCAGAGCTCAGTGTCGCTGTCCCCAGTGCCCAGTGCTCAGTGTCACTGTCCCCATTGTGCAGTGTCACTGTCCCCAGTGCTCAGTGTCACTGTCCCCAGAGCTCAGTGTCACTGTGCCCAGTGCTCAGTGTCTCTGTCCCCAGAGCTCAGTGTCACTGTCCCCAGAGCTCAGTGTCACTGTCCCCAGAGCTCAGTGAAGCTGCTGGGACTGCTGCAGTGATGGTGCTACAGGGTCTGGTCGGTGGCAGAGAAGGGGCTGTGGGAAATGAAGGCCAGAGCACCTGGGCAGGTGAGGCCTCAGGACATCTGTTGGTAGAAACTGCTTGTGGCCATCATATCAGTCCTCTGATAGGATTAGGTTTGTTGATGTTCTGGAGAAACAGTACATTCTCAGTGCTGCAGCCAGGTTTTTCAGAGAACAAATCCCAAATTTGCAGGATTTTAAGAAGTCTCTCAGTCTCCAATCTGATTTTCCAGCTTTGTTGCTGATGCAGAGTCAGTTGCCTGCCCTACAAGTGAAATTTGTCTCTATGTACCTCACCTGGGTGGCAGTAGATTAGTTGGAAAGTTCATTTACCTCGTTAGGGCTCCTCCAGAGGCATAGCAAAGGCAAAAGGGGAAGTTTTTCTTTAATTACTCTTTATCATGAGCTGTCCTGTTTCTGTTCAGTTGGACAGGGATGTGACCATTCCATTCTAACCAGACAAGCCACGCTCTCAATTTCTGCTGTTGTGAGAAATGCAACAGGGGAGAGCTCTGTGTAAAAAGAGGCAAAAGAAAGGACACCAGGCTGAGCTACAAACTTGGGGTCAATCCTATACAGCTGTTTCATACTTAGTTAATTTCAGTAATTCCACTTCCAGTGTGGTTGCCATAGAAAGGTAGGAAGAATCTGCATCTCTAGGGATGGGCACTCACCACATCCCTCCTGGGAGGGAGAAGATGTGCAGGGCCTGCTCTCAGCACCCTCCTGTTCCCATATCTTCTGATAACATTGCTTGTGCATGGTGTGGAGGACTGTGATTCTAGTCACTGCTGAAGGTTTCCACAGGATGTCTTCCCATTCATAAATGCCTGGAGGGAATGGTTTATGCTATGGCCAGAAATTGTAAATGAAATTTGTTGCTGATGGCTGTAGTTACAAAATGTATTTCCTAAATGTCATAGTAGGAACTGCTTGGGAAGGAAAAGGGAAGACAGACAAGCATATTAATTACTGAGTTGTTACAGGTATTCCTCAGATAAATATGATGATTTAGATCTTACTTAAATAGGTGTTAGATAAGGAGGTCTGTTTAGCTGTATAAAGAAACAATAGACCTTAAAATGACTGAATTTACGTCTCGTTCCTCCTAAAGGCTTTTGCCTTTAAATTTCTCTTACCCACCTTTATCTAATGAAAATAAAGGTAGTGCAGTGCTAGGTTACCCAGTGCCACAGCCCAGAGAAGCAGAGGAATGCAGCTGCACAGCCAGATGAATCTGGTGGGCTGGGGAGCAAGCAGAGGATCTCTGTACCAATTTCAGATGCCCCCTTGCTGAGCACACAGCATGCAGAAGCAGAGCCCAACACCATTACAGAGCAGCCAAATTGTGATGTCCACTCCTGTTTGCATCCCATCCATTAGCCAAGGACACCAGCATACAAGAGGGATTCATCTCAGCAGAGCTCTGTGTGTCTAAGGGAACAGTGGCCCCCATCCCCTTCATCAGATTCTTCCACTATGAGAGCCACAGGCTGGCAAAGCAGCATCATTGATTTACAAGGAATCTGTATTAATGTGGTATTTCTAATACTCTCAGTATGTCTCTGTAGCTTAAGCCATGCTGTACTGCTACAGAGCTGTGTGATTAGGCAGTGCTGTTTGCCTGGCAGCTCAGAACAGAAAGGGATGGTGATCCTGTTAAAAGAAATTCAGACTTGGATCCTGCAGGAGAAATATAAAGAAAAACAGAACCTAATTATTCCATTCAATGAGCCAACAGACCAGGTTAAGCCCTGTATTTTAGTGAGGCAATCTGATTTTTAAGTAACCAGTGTTGCCAAGTGTGGAGTTTTGAACCTCAGACATAAAAGAGCACTTCCACAAACCCCATGGCTCAGCGTTGGTGTAGAGGTCCCGTGCATCAGCAGCATTTCTAAATTTAGGTCTTCTTTGCTGATTTTTTTTCTCAAATACTACCCCAGCTTGCCTGTACTTCATATTTGAACTAACTGGATAACAGCAGAAGGAATGATGGCTGGAGGATGAGGAAGCTGAACCATTGTTCTGCTTAGACATGACAAAACTGTAGTTCATATTTCAATTTGCATTTTTCTCTCATAAATTGGTCCCTAAATGTGTAACTTAATATTCTTGTCATATTTCAATATGACAATATGAATTTTAAAAAAGGTGCATTAAAATATTTCTTTTTTATTCATCATGGACTAACTAAAAACCTATAAACATTTTTAGTACCATTTATGCAGAATGGAATGGAGAAGTACAAAAATTTAAATGCATACAGGCTTTCTCCATTTTGACTGCAACTTGACCAGTACTTGACTACAAATGTAAATGCTAAAAACATGCAAAAATATGGAATAGAAATATTACTATACAATATTGTGTTTTAAAAACTGATGTTAGATTTGCTTGGCAGTTACCAACTGATGCTTACCAACTGATGCTAAATTTACTTGTTAATTATTGCCATAGCTAGTGGTAACCCAAATTTCATTGTATCAGTTCAGTTTTCTATTTGGAGTAATTTTCTAGCAGAAAGTTTGAATCTTTGCAAGTAGTTCAGTTTCTGGGTTAAAATGCATTAAGCCTCCTTCTTATGAAGCATTCAGATTAGAAAACTTAGATTAATTAAATACAACACCCACACAAAGGAGATAAAATCATCATTCAGTATTTTTGTTTTCCAAGGGAGTTATTTCTCACAAATAATCTCATCTAAACCCCATAAACCTTTGCAAGTCCATTAACATGTCTGGGAAAAATATAAAAATCTTGGGTTTCCTAGTTGTGCTGAAAGGAGTTTCTCATTTATCTGGCTGAAGAAGAGTAACTAGGTATAACCTATGCTAAGGCTGGTAAATAGCAATGTGAAGTTGTGTTCTTCACATCACTTGTGCTATATTAGAACAATATTTTCATCCATGGAGAGAAAAAGAGAAAGAACAAGGCAGTGAGGTGCTCCTAGGCATGAGCTGCAGCTGCAAGATGTGAATGTGAATAGGTTTGGACCCCTCACTGTCAGCAGGACACTGAGATGCTGGGAGGTGTCCAGAGAAGGGCAGCAGAGCTGGTGACAGGTCTGGAGCACGAGGCTGAGGGAGATGGGGATGTGGTGTTTGTGAGGGTCCCCAGGACGAGGTGAGAGATGAAAATCTGACTCCATGTTCTCAGAGGGCTGATTTATTATGATATGCTATGCTGTTACTCTATTCTACTCTATTCTATTCTAGAATGCTATACTAAAACTATACTAAAGAAAGAGAAAGGATATATCAGAAGGCTTCAAAAGAATGAATAATAATAAAATCTTGAGACTCCTCAGAGCCTCAACACAGCTGGACCATGATTGGTCATTAAATTAAAACAATTCACATGGAACCAATCAAACATTCACCTGTTGGTAAACAATGCCCAAGCCACATTCCAAAGCAGCAAACACAGGAGCAGCCATCAGATAATTATTGTTTTCATTCCTCCCTGAGGCTTCTCAGCTTCCCAGGAGAAAATCCTGGGCAAAGAGGATTTTTCAAAAAATGCCATGGTGGCATGAGGGTGTATAGTCAGAAGAAAAGGAGGCTCCTGGGGCCCTCATTGCTCTTTGTGAGGGGAGGCTGTAGCCAGGTGGGTGTTGGTATCTTTTCTCAGTGCTAGGAGGAGAGGAAATGGCCTCGAGCTGTGCCAGAGGAGGTTTAGATTGGATATCAGGGAAGGGTTGTCAGGCAGGGGAATAGGCTGCCCAGGGAAGTGGTGCAGTCCCCATTCCTGGATATTGAAAAGACACCTAAAAGTGGCACTTAGGGACATGGCTTGGTTTGGTTATGAAATTGATAGTGTTGAATTAATAGTTGAACTCAGTGATCTAAAAGGACACTTCTGTAATTCTAGGTACCACAGTGATACTACTTTTATTAAAACCAAATAGGAAGGCAAAACCTAGGAATATACAATTTGCTGCATCACAGATCACAAAATTAATTAAGTGGATTATTTACCTACTCCAGAAGACTGTCCCAGGCAATGGGCAGTGCTTGCTGTTTCACAGAAATGAGCTGTTGTGAGCCAGCAAGTCACTGTAAGTCCAAGAGGAGGATTTCCTTCTTGACCCCTGATTTGCTCTCTTCGAGAAGATTGAGGCTTGGTTTGTCTGAATGATCATCTCAGCATGCCTAAAAAGAGTTATCAGCACTCTTAAAATTAACTCAGCCATCAAAAACATCTAGTCAGTCACTGAGCACTGATGTCTGAGACAGGGAATTCAACAGGTTTCCTGTACTCTGATAAATCACCATAGCTGTAGCAAATTTTTAACCTAACACTTATTTTTTCCTTAGAAGCTTTGTTCACCAGTTCCTCACTGCTATTCACAGGTATGCATACTTTGGAACACTAAAGGCAGGTCCCACTAATGTCCATTCCCCTACTAAGCAAAGTCCTGGTTTTATTTCACGTTACTGTATTTTGTAATTCCCCACCATCTGAACAGTCCATCACACTTCAAAACAGCTTTGTTGCCTTCCTCTGGCTTACACTTTGAACATCTTGAAGCCAGCCTAGATCACAGCAGATAAATCAAGCCTGAGTTGTTTGCAGAAATAATTTGTGTAATCTCAGAATGAAAAAGGTAACTTTTCTGAGAGTTTCACAAAATGCAGTACTAAAACAAATAAAGCAAATGTCTCCAGCACTCCTGTTTTTTTCTTGGTTGTATCAAGGTATTGTTTCACTACAAAAGCAGCTGTTGCATGGCACAATAAATGAAAAGATAGGAAAGAATTCTGGATTTAGTTAGAGAAGAATTACCCTGCAGAAAACATTGGGCAAAGCATTAACTTTGGATATTTTCCATAGGTTAAGTCTCAGATATGACTCCAGAAGTGTTTAAAATGCAGGATTTGCCTATATCCAACTCTTGTACTAGAGGGAGTATAAAATGTAGCAGTTGTTGCTGTGAGCTGACATGGTTTAGAAACACATCTTAAGTTCTCGTTTAGTGCTTGAGTGTCAGAGCTGGAGCACGAAGTAGCCAGTGAGCACTGAATGTGGTGGGTTCTGCATATGGAGGTTTCTGAGTGCTGCCCAGTAGCATAAGCAGGCAGATTAGGGCAAGGGAAGACACAAAAGACAAGTGTGAACATCATCCCCTTTAGTGATGAGGAAAATAAAATCAGAAATACCCATCTGTGAATCATCCCTCATCAGCATGCATCTCTGCAGCTTACTCCTTCAAGTTCCCAAACAGGCAGTTCTTCCTGAGTGCTGGTAGGGGTTACTCAGGACAGCTGTGGTCAGAAAAGCCCAGCACAGCATCCTCAGCTGCAGGGCATCAAGCCAGTCCTTCCTTTTCAGAAATGGCTTGCCAGGTAACCCTGGCTCTCAGAACATCAACACAACACAGCATCATCTGGGTTTGCTGCCACATAAAAACCAAACAATGCATGCAGCTCTAAGTTCTGCATTTCCCATCGTTATCAGGGCCATGTAGGGATAAAGGATTCCCTTTTTAATCTGCTTTCCACTCTGCCACAGCCACCCCCCAGCCCTGAGACAGTGTTCAATAATTAATTACAAAAATCTCATCATAGACCTAGAATAGCTGTTTCTGCGTGTTTTTCTAGCATGTCAGGAAGATTTCCTGGCCACTGCTGATAGAATAATAATTCATGTTTACTTTCTGTAAAATATCTTAGTCTGGCTAATGTATTCTTCTCCAAAACTTCTGGTTTTGTAGTCTTATCCCAATTTTCTGTAGTGAAACACATTTCCAGCTGTGATATCCTGAAGAGCTTCTTGGTATTTCAGTAAAGGCTTGAATTTAATTATTTCCAAGTTATTATTTTCCTAATCTTGCTATTACCAGGACTGCAACCTGTTAGAAATCTGTGATATTTTTTTTTATATGTGGAGAAATGTTAGTGATAGGTATAGATCCACGTGTTCCATTTCTGATTTTTATGCCGCATCTCTCTAATTTTTTTTCTATTCCAATTACATTCTCTGATTGAAGCTGCATTTCCTTGTACCAGGTTTAATTGCTTTTATTTTAATACCTCAATTAACAGTATAGTGTATTTCTACATCCTGGAGAGAGTAAGCAAATCAGACCATCCAATCTAGAGTAAAGAAAACAGAAAATGATTGCACAGATGTCTAGTTATTAAATCCTGCTCTGGACATGCAGATGAGGCTGCTTCATTTGATTTGTCACAGCTGCAGTATTAAAAATTTAGTGCAGCATTAGGAAAATGTAGCATTTATGATCATGTAAAACCTGAACACTCAGATGTCTTGGGAAAGGAATGAGACAAAATTGTGATGTAGACATTGAAGCTGTGTAACTGTTGAATGGTGTGCCTGATCCCTCTGTCAGAGGATGTTTCACAGTATTTACACACTGAGTACCAGCAAGTGGATGTCAGTGCTTGGGTGGCTACCTGACAACAGAACTTGAGTGCAGGAGGAGGGAAAGAGTTTACATTTCCCTTAAGAAATGGTTTGGCTGATCCCTACTATAACACTACTTAAGTTTTCATTGTACATCATAATTAGTTTTGTTTAGTACTGGAAAAATGAATTCAGATTTTAAGTGAGTCTTGTAAAAATTCTCATGTGCTTAGCTACCCTTTAAATAAAGATCCAAATAGCTGAACAGATAACAATATATTTTTAATATATGAACCTGCTGTATATGATACTTCATATACATAAAAGCAGTTAAATGCACCTCATTTTCACAGTACTCATCTAAAATATATTAGGAAGCATGTGTTTGAGTAAGGGCAGCTATCAATATACTTCAGTGAGAAATATTTGAATTAAAATAGTTCAAGTTAATTGATGAAACATTTGAACAGGAAAAGATATGTTAAAGAGCCTGCTTTACTTCCAGCACACCTGTTAGACAAAGAGTTGGAAAATTTGTCATATTTCTTTGCATTCAAGAAGAAGTTAATTCATTTCCTCTATGTTATATATATCTGTGTCCTTTATACAGCTAAAAAGCAGAAAATCTAAACTGAATAACATCAGCCAATATTTCTAAGAAATGGACAATACTGAAAATGCATAAATTACTGGATGGGATAAATTATTCCCTTCTTCCTGTGAACATTTTCTTATTGCTTCCACATCCATACAGAGGTGAATCACACGGAGGAAAAAATATATATATATATTTTTTGTATAATTTGAGTAATTTTCTTTAGGTTTAAATTTGGTGTACTAAGAGTCACTGAAAATGTAGCCCAGTATTCCTGGGAAATGCACAAGGAGATCAAGTGTTCTGTTTGAAGTGGAGATTGTCTCATACACCTCACCATAATTCTTTGATTCAAATGTATCAAAGCAACAGCAAAGATTAGAGTTTCTGCCTCAAAGGCAGAGTGAACATGTAAATATTTGAGGTCACTGGTTGAGGTCCACATAGAAAATTAATAGACTAGAGAATGCAGTGATCTATACAGTGTATGTGATAGGAGGCTGGATATACTTATTAACCTTTAAGGACCTTTTTCTGAAAAACCCATGTTTAGGCAAGCATGTTTTTTCTCTTTCAGGCAGAATAACAGGAGCTTTAATATGATGAGCAAAAAGCAGGTGTAAACTCTGAAAGGAAAAGTGTTCGCTTTAGAGTAAGTCCTTAAAAACAGCCTCAGTCTGATTTGCAGTAGTGCTGACAACCTCCAGCCCTCATCCTTCTTCTCTGCAAGTGACCGGGTCTGACAGAGTGATCAGGTTTGGTAACTGTGCATCCACCACCCCCAGTAAACCAAAAAAGATCCCATAGAACAGTTCAGCAAAAACTAGCATGTCTAAACTGTCTGATTGCTTTGCACAACTTTGTACTGCAAGGGTTTGCAGGCACAGCAGATGGTGTCCTTAAATGCCATGGTACTGGATAAATTCTGCTTTAGTGAAGGACTGGGAAGGAAACCCCTTCCATCCAGTAGAAATGCAGAAAGTGCAGTAACTCTGAAGGAAGTCAGAAGCGTTGCTTTCCACTCTGTGTACCAGGATGTTGACTTGGGACAGTGTTGGCATTAACAGTACACTTACAAATCACCCAGTCAGCCTTCTGTGTGTCTGGGTACCAGCAGGAGCTGAGAGCATTTGTGTTTCTCACAGGAATTGCTTCAATTTGCTTTGCAAAAACCATGCAGTTCCCAGTCAAACCTGTTAGTGCTGACACGTTCAGTCCATTTTTTACAGAAGAGTTGACCTGGATGCTTATTTATCCTCTTGAGACTCCTACTGCCATTGAGCTGTCTCTCATCATCAGTGATCTTAATCCTAATTCTGTTCAATTGCCCACAATGCCTCTTGAAACTTCTTTCAGTCTACAGAATTGTGTTTAATGTTTCATGATTAAAGACATTACTCTAGGCTATCAATTTTTGCCTTTAAATTGGAAAGTAGAGATCTTGCCTAGAATGGGGGAAGGAACCCAGATGGGCATCTCTCCTTTCAGTGAGCATGAAGTGTAGTAACACAATAAACCCTTTTGCCAAGCATGCAGTAAATCCAATTATGAGAGTTTTATACAAGTTTGGATAACTGCTTACTATAAAAAAAGGCAAAAAAATAATTAACTTAAAGGGCACCTTTGCCTGCATTTGGCTTTAGGGTTCCAAATGCTAATGATGACAACAGACTGCAGAAACCATTCAGGAATGCTGGAATTTGGAGGCCAGGCCAGTTAGAGGAGCACAAGACAGTGTTAGCTTTTGATGCCTCAGTCCTGCCTGCTCATTTTTTTCCTGGACTTACTCAGTTTGTGTGCTTTAATCCTTACACAGCTCACTAGTTCAGGCTTTGCAACCTGTATTAGGTGCACTGTCAGCAGTCCAGAGCTGACAGGACAGTACCACTGTCCCAGGCTTGGATTGGGCATATGAAGGGGTGAAAACAAACACAGTAAGTAGAAAAATAACAGGAAATTTTAAGTAATGTGTGTGAATTGAGTATAGAAACCTTCCTCCCTGTACTTCAGAGCAGTTCTAAAGCCAAAGCAGAGGCAGAGCTGAACCAGGCTCTGCTCTTGTTCCTCCCTGTCTCTGTGGATCTGAGAGCCAGCAGTGCTCATCCTGCCTTTCTTCCTTGCTGCACCCCAGGCCATTGCTGTAGGACACATTCAAGGCCCCGTGCAGAGGAGAACAAGTGGCTCTGTGGGGGTTTAAATGATCTGCCCAGTTCCCTGAAGAGCTGCGGTGCAGGTGAGCTGGGAGTGCTCATCCAGCTGTGCTGCAGCCCCGTCCTCACACGTTCACCACAGCTGGATTTCACCAGAGCCCCCGGGGCAGAGTGCAGCCACTGGCTTTCAAAACACTTGCAGAATGTTTGGGCCTAACTCTTTGGGGAGGATTGAATTTTCTTAATGACTCTGAGTAAAGTGTGCACTGCACCCACTCTGAAGGCTGAGGCAGTGGCTCTGCACAGGCCTCTCATCTCTTGGAAACAGAACAGCTTAGCTCCTCACAGGGCTTGAGCCTTCACATTTCCCTTTTGTGGTTAAAAAAGGCACATCTTGCTAGAAGCATCTGTGCTCCCTGCAATACTCAATTCACACACATGAACCACTACTTAATTTTGGTGTCTCTGTGTATTCCATACAGCAGCTCCAATGTACTCAGCAGGCTGGTTTTCAGTAGCCAATGCAGAGCACTTTCCCCACATCAAAAAGAGCTTCCTTGGCTTTTTATCTCCCACCTCACTTGTTTCTGTTAAATAAAAGCCAGATTTTACATGAGGGCACTTCAGAGAGAGTGAAGGAGTGTGAGGGGGCTTTTAATATGGTTTTTTGGTTGCTTGTTTGTTTTGTTTTTCCTTAGGAATGGTTTACACTTAGTTTGTGTAGCTGCCTGTATTAGTGTTTCTCATGAACACATTTACTATAACACCTAGGTCTGCTCTACAAAATTTAGAAAAAAGGAAAAAACGTTGTCTCCACAGTGAACATCCTCCTTCCTCCACCCCCAAATCCACATGGCATTTCAGCCCATTCAAGTGAAAGAAACCCTTAACCACTGACACAAATGGGAATTAAGCAGAAAAATTCCAACTCCTCATGGCAGTCTTTAAGTTTTAACCCTGTGCCTTCCTCTACCTAACAGAGCTCCAAGTGCTGTACTTCACAAAAACATGGAGAGAGGGAATTCTGTTCCTGTTCTTACGCCAGTAAATTAGAAATGACAGGAGAAGCCTAAGAGTGCCATGCACAGAGTCATATCCCAAGTCCAGAAATCAGGCAAATAATGGACCCCAACTAAGGTAGTTTTCTAACAAGACAAACTGGGACAACTTTCCTCAGCTTCCAGTGCAGGTTCCGAGCTGAGAATGTCTCAAGCACCAGAAGTCGGATGAGAGACAACCAATAAATGGAAGATGCAAAACTGCTTTACATAGCTAACAGCGACACAAGCACCTCCAGCATCAGCTGAGAACACAGGGAAGTTCATCTTGATTTTGGCTTTAGGCAGAAACACTTGTAAGGTGTAATTCCCAACTGCCAGTTTAAGCCAAGAGAGCTGAGCCTGGGTGCCATGCAACACTGAGTCTCCCCAGTGGAAAACCACACTCTACAGCTTTCATCAAGGATGGAAATGTTATTCTGGAAGAAAACAGGATAACTGTTCCTTTCACAGTGAGAAAATATCCATTACCTCAGAGTTTCACATGTGAATAATCTGGTTCAGAGCTCATTAAATTAACTTGGAGAAAAAAAAAATCAACCTCACTACAGTCATCTCCAGAAGGCCAAAGTAACAAAGGGAATGGGGGAATGAGATGAGTGGAGGGGCAGGGATAAAGTGTGAGTGTCTAGGATAAGACAAGAAATGGCATCTAATACAGAACTGAAAAAATTTTCATCCTAGTTTCTTCAAATTTCTTGTATGTCATGCAGTGTTATTACTTTTGGATAGTTTGGAGTTTATTTTCCCACCAGGAAGCCAAATTTAACTACTGTTATTAATACAAATGTCAATAACAGTTACACAGCAGTGGGAAAATACAGTTCATTCAGCATTTCATTATGGAGGCGTATTAAAATGCCTCTGCAAGCCTGTCTGTCTGGTAAAGTAATCAGTGGGAGTTTTATCAAGGCTGTACATAGGCCTACCAGGAGGATTTATGGGAGCCACATGTTTCAAATTTTTGTGGATTATTCTAGAAATTTCCCTCTTGTCCAAAGCTATATTTAAAATGTGGAGCTTTCAAACCTAATTCTGTATTTCATTAACCAGGTCCAAAATGCTATTTTAGAAGTCCCATCTCAGAGAAGGTTCTCGCTAAGCATTACTGGTGGGATAGGAGGGGACCCTCAGCCACCTGTGTGCATGAAGCAGAACCTGCCCTGAGTGGCACAAGCTGCCCCTGGCTGGGGAACAGCACACAGCCTTTCTGTGGGGTTTGTGCCAATGTCCTTCCACTTTGTAATGACTTTATAATACAAGGTACAACACAGACTTGAACAGAGCTATGAGGTGGTGGGCTTTTGTATGGAATTGGGTATTCAGTTTGGGTTTTTTACAGAAACTCTTTTTTCCCATCGTACCTATAAGCGATTTGAATGCTTCTGCTCCTTCCATACTTCAGGTGTACTAATCTGCACCAAATCCTTTCTTTGATTTACAGATTCAGCCAGTGATTCTCTACACAAGCCCAAGGTCCTTTTTAGAGAAAGCCACTTTCAGACCTGTGTGCAATTTACTCTACTCTATCTCCATGTATCTTGGAAGAAACCTCCCAGACACTGATGTGTACGCATTATCTGTTGCCTTCCTTAGACAGGAGAGAGGAGGAGAGAACCAACTGAAAATAGATTTAAAGAGGGGGAAATGTAATTTATGTCACCTGCATGACAATTTAATTGTAATTGAGGTCTATAGGTTTTTGTGTGATAGCAGAGATTTAAAGCTTGATGCAACTCAAAAATGAAGGCAAGGCTTTAATAAGGCAGCATTAAGCTGGGAATTGAACAGAATCAATACTGAGAATTAGCAAGAAAAGATTATAAAAGACATTTCAGTATTCAAGGAAAAAAGAGTTTTTGCATTTTATCATTTACGCAGCCTACCATGGCTGTGTTTTGCCTTATTTTGGTGTTCAGAAGTGCAGCAGAACCACAAAATCAGGGAACTCAAGCAAACAGGAAAGCTTTTGGCTTTTTTATGGTTAAAATGCATGGGTAGAAACACAGCTCAATTCCAGAAATCCCATTTGCTGAAATGGAAACCAGGCAATTGAGACTATTGCAAACTGCATCAGAGATTAAAGCAGCCTCCAACAAAGGAACCCTCATTCCAAATCCAGCAAATCCTTACCTTGTCTCTAACTGTAAAGGTTTTCACAGTAGATGGACACTGGAATGTTCTATAACTTCTGTTACCCCGCAGGAGCAATGCAACAAGGTCAGTGTTTAACACAAACTCCTCTTTTTCTTCTTCTTTTTCTTTTTGCCCCAATCTCTACAGGGAGGTCCTATCCAGAACCGAAAATCCAAGCGCTGCCTGGAATTGCAGGAGAACAATGAAAATGAATTTGGATTTCAAGTGGTCCTTCAGAAGTGCACGGGACAACGCTGGTCCATAACAAATGTCCTGAGAAGCTTGTCATTATAGCAGACTAAATTTTGTACCCATTTCTTTTGCTACTGTGTAGCAAGTACTGCATTGTCGCCTGCTGTACTGTATCCCTCCCGCTCCCCGTCCCCCCAGCTCCTTCTCTCCCCTTTTTGTCTCTGATTTGATTTTGTGAGTGTGTGGAAATAGGGTTTGTGGGCTGGAAATAAGAAGTTTTTATTTCACAATGATGTTTTCACGACATTTATAGAGATGCTGAATGACAGGTGACGGGTAGGCTATCCTAAAATATTTTACAACTGTAAACATTAAGCAAATGGAGAATATTTATATCTCAAACTTTTATTGAATAAAAAAGCCCAAACACTGTTACTGGGTAGGTGTCTCCATGGAAATCAATTTGGAAGCTAAGTGCTGGTTTCATTGCTTCATTAACCCAAGCCTGATCCTGGCATGTTGCTGCAGAGCATCAGAATTCTGCAGACTTTGGATAAAGAGTTCTACCTGCACACCAACAGCTACAGCAAGGGAGGATTTTCTCCATTCTCCCTCCAGAGATCTGTCTAGGCCACGGTAGGTACCGGTGTGCAAATACAGGGGAAAGGTCTGGGGTGTGGAGGTGTTATGTCCCCAAGTATTTTTCCTCTCCAGTACCACTTAATAAAACCCCAGAGAAAGCTCCAGGGCTCAAGTGAGGCAGGGAAGAGAATTTATTAAAAAGAAGGGAAAAAATATCCCAAGAGAAAAGCAGCAGCTACTGGAAGAAAAGTAAAATATAAACCCTGACATTTCACAGTGGGCTGGTCTCCATTTCAGTGGCTGAACCTTCCTTCCAATTCTTCATTGTTCTTACAAGTCTTTTTTTTTTTAATGCAGTTGTTCCCTGGGTGCTGCAGACTTGGGCAAAAGTGGCTCCATCCAAGAGAAAAAGGGATGAATTCACTCTGCTTTTCTTCCTGCCTTGAAGGAGGTGTGAATGCAATTCCATATCACTTCATCTCTTCTCAGACTGGTGAGGAGAGGAAATTTGATGAGGTAAACCAGAGCACTGGGATTACTAGAGTTCATTTCCAGCAGCTTTTATTTGTATGTAAATTCCCCCATATTTTGATCAGTTTTTCTTGACAATAACAGTACACCTACCACATCTACCAGCTGATAAGGAGATACTGACAATTAAAGGAAATAGAACATGGCAAGACACCCCAAGCCGCCTTCCTACAGTACTTGCTTAAATATTTATGGACAGCAAATATCTTGTCAGGTATCATCCCTTGTGCCAGGATATCACCTAGGGTGCTTTCCCAAGGTCTCCCTCCCACTGTGTGTTCTCTCACCACATTTGCACTTGGGGCAAGCCACCAGCACCAAGGAGGAAAAAGTTGTGCTGGTGATGTGAGGAGAGCCTGCAGAGCATCTCCACATCCTCAGGGAAAAGCTGTTAGGGCTTGGTTGCTATCAGAGACCCTGGGTAATACTTTTGAAGATGGGCTGTTCAGAAGGGATCCAGGTTCCGGGAATTTATTCATTGATATGTTTATATACTTATTTTTACAAAGCTACAGGTTTCAGGAGCACAGATTACTGACACCATACCCAGTCATTCCCAGCTGGAACTCTGACAGGAGAATTCCTGATTATCCTTGCCTGCCTGATCTTTCCAGGCTGGCCAACATCTGCTGGGAGTGACTGTGCAGGGCATGGTTTAGGATTGTCCTCTTTTGCTGGGGAAGGTTCTTTGGCTTCATCTTTCTGAAGGACCAGAATTTCATCCTCCAACACCATGTGTCTTTTTCTGTGTCTTTTATAAACAGAAGTTAATCAGTCAAAACTAATCACTGAGCCTTTTTGTGTATGGTAATCAAGAGGTAGTTGCAAAAATTATAATTAAGCAAGTAGCTGTCATATGTCATTTTATACTGGGTAGCACTGAATACTTATTTAGCTGGAGATATAAAGGGAAACAGATTTTAGGTCATACTTACATTTTACAATCAATGTAAAAATGTGTCTGTAAGCATCATTTTGCTTGCACAATTTTGCTTGCAGACCTAAATTATGTGTATTTGTGTGTGTATATCTCTACATCATCAAATACATGTAAATTTATATTTAAAACATCAGCATGCATGTACACAGACAGCTCACTGGCCAACCACAACAGAAGCAGAATTACATTAAAGTGCACTTTCTCCAACTACAGCCTTTTGAGACGTGCAGATAAGAGACCAAAATGTCAGCTTTGGTTCACAAGTACATCACTGCTACACAGATCACCTTCTGCACTGCAGCTATTTTTAATGCTGACAAAAAATGCAGAACACGTGATCCTTTTTCAACATTTTTTCAACTGAATGTTAGAAGTTTTCCACAATAACTTCTCCAACCAGAATACAAAATATGTGTTCACACAGAGGCTCTGGAGGCAATTAGCAAGGCTTTTATCTAACAGTGCATTTTCTACTGATTTTCTAAATTTTCCCCCTGCTGCACACCTTGCTTTAAAAATACTTAAAAGTGCAAAAGTTGAGTCTCAGGTCTGTCCTTCATGGCTACATTTTAACAGCAAAGCAATGTATTGTTGTTTACTGGCTAACATGAGCTTTGCATTGTCACATGAAATGACAGTTTTACCTGAATTCAGTCTTGTTCTGAACAGTCTGAGGGGATTTTTGTGATAAACCAGCTGAAAACTGTTTAGCACTACAAAAACATACTTTTCATGATAATATATTGTTTCCAGTGAAGTAGTCTCATTTGAGGTGCATATATGATAGGATAGTTTTTCAATTGAAGAATATAATCTTAGGATATGAAAACAACAAATATATATTAGTTCAAAAGGCCAAAGGTGCATGAAATTTTAATTCAAATTTTAAAAGGAAAGAAACTGAGTAGTCTAAATAAACTAGACCACAGTTTAGAAGGTAGTGACTGCTCAGGCCTAAAAGTATGAAGAGTTCAGCCTTTAAACTCTGCTGACATTCTTGATCAGAAGTCTGTGTGGGTGGCAGTTTTGGGGTTTCTTTAACGAACAATAGCAGGCAAACATTTTAACGTAGAGACTCTTTCTTACTCCTAGAGAACCAAAGCTCCTGTAAGCACACACAAAGAATGTTGTGAGCTCCAGCTTGTCATTTGGACTGATAGTCCCTTACCTTCTCTCATTGCTAAAATCACTTGATTTCAGTGTTTTATTTCCCCATCTGCTCCAGAAGTGGCATACCAACAGGTAACCTCAGGAAGATCTGCCCATTTTCTGCAAACACAGATAGTAAATAACCATATTTAAGTGCCCATAAATGCCAGTTATTCTCATACCAGTTAGGAATATTTTGCTGCAGATGACAAGAGCACTCGTTCAAATTCAAAACAAGCCACCAAAGGTTACATTCTTATTTTCAGCATCTGTTAATAAGGGTTTTCTGTGCATCATATTTTTGTGATTTACCATTATTTTATAGTTTTCTGTATTCTCATAGACATTGTTCAGCTGTTAACACAAGAAGTATCACTTGAGTTAAATGCTCTGGAAATACTCACAATTAAAGAGGAGATTCTAAAAATATGTCCCAAACTTGTGGACAGATCACCTTGAAGAAGCACTGACAACCACAAAAAGCATCCTGTTGCACAAAAAGGACCTTGCCACCAATATTGGATGCTGAGACCTTTCTAAACAGTAGAAAAAGTACAACACAAGCAGTGCAAAGACAAGAATCAAAAGCTGTGCATGGGCAGCACTTTCCAAAACAGGTCTCGTGCTTTAGGCATTTTTGCTGACCATATCTCATCAGATCTGGCAGCCATTCAGAGAGAGCTTCTTTTATTAAGAGATGAAGAAAGATCATCACACTAAAGAAGTGAATTGCCTTGACTTTTAGTGTGCCTCACATGCTTTGCTATTGAACACCTTTTACCTGGGCATGCATTGCAGGAGGGAAAAAAACACCACAAAACCACCAAACCTGTATCAAAGCTAGCTTTACATTTCTGGCAGGCATCACTTTCCTAATCTGCCTCACTTTCCTGTTCTTAGAAATCAGAGTCCAAAGTTCAGTTGAATATCTTGGAAGGCACATTGGGTATGTGTGAGATAGCTAATCCTTCTGCCTGCAGCTGAATGTAATGTGTACCACCTCCATTTTTCTAACCTGTGTGTATTGTGCCTAGGCACTTCAATGTTAGATTTCTGTGTATTTAGCAATGAACAAAGTTAAAGAAAAACCCCTCTCTTACACCCAGTTTTTTTAGCAGAGAGACAGACGCGTTCAAAGTGTCAGTTCAGGCTTGAACCAGTTCATATTTAAATCATTTTATTGTTCCGTAGCATGACTTCCTCTACTTGGTCTCACAATCACAACTCCTGTCAAGGATGGCAAATTTAAATAATTCTTCTTGAGAGTAAAGCTTTCAGATATTAAACCCTTGACTGAATTTTCCTAGGAGAGATTGAATCACATGGAGATTTCATCATCTGGGAAAGGGCTTGGGGGAAGCGCTGCGCTGCTGTCCAGGGCAGTCGGACTCGTTCTGAGCCTTCTTTGGGGGTCAGGAAAAGGGGGGGGGGGGGGGTGAAGACTCGGGGCTCTGATGCCGTTGGGGGCACCCCAAGGTGCCCAGGAGAGGGAGCCCCACTGCGGTGCAGGAGCCGGTGGGGGGCGGGCGAGGGGCGGGGGTCACGCTGGGTGCCGTCCCCCAGAGGGACCCAAAGCTGCCACCAAATGCGCAGGGAAATTGCATTCCAATGTCTTGGGACAGAGGCTCATGGGAAGTTTTCTCAGCTATCCAAGGCACGGAGCCCTGGAGCCCTGGAGCCTGAGCTGCTGTGTGCTTGCTGTGAGCCTTGAGGTGAGCGCGCATCATTGCGGGCTTGGGATCGATTGAAATGCACTAAGGAAACCAGCTCTGGGGAGGGAGGGAGGGAGGGAAATGCTCTCTTAACATGTGCCAATGCTTCTGTCAAACTCATCAGGGCAGGACAGCGTTCAGACTGAAAGTGTGAGAAGCTGTGGAATGAGACAGAGAATCTGACAGGAGCACCGGACTCACAAGTGCACGTATTTTGCTTTTGGCTTGGATTTAAACTCAGAAGTTGTAAGGAATTTGGGAAGGAGAAGGGACATTTCAGAAGGAGAAGAAGAAAAAGAAGTTGTTGTTTTTTTTGACAGCCCTGGCAAAATCTTTGGTTCTAGCTAATAAAGGAAGTTAGTTGAAATAAAAAAAAAGAAAAAAACATGGGTTTTTTTCCTTCACTGTTGTATTCGTTGGTGGTAGATGGTGTGTTGTTTTATTTCTTGGTCTTATTAACTCTGTGTAAATAGTTTTTTTGAATGAAGCTAACTTTCTGGACGGGTTGGTTTGTATTTGAGGTAGGATTAATTTCAAGAGGTTTCTTTCCTAGACTTCTGATAGGTATTCCTGGGATTTTGGTTTTGTTTACTGTATGTATCAACAGAGAGATTTGGTAGGGCCAGCTGGGCTGCTGGAGTTTTGGGTGTTAATTTATTAGATGGCTTTTGTTAAACACAGAATAATTATGTAAGTTAACAGCAAATTACCCAATTTATCTAGGTATGCTACCTAAACACAATGCTTTATGTGTTACCATTTTTCTGTTGTTCTGCTCCAAGTAGTTGTGTCAAAAAAGAAAGCGCTGTTATTTTTCTGAAGAGCTTTCTTCTTTAACAAGGCCATTACTCCCTTTGAATTTGAGTCAGAGGAGCCAAACAGCTGCAGCTGCTCTGAGGGCTTTTATATTCAGTGGGATTAGCCCCCTCCCTTTTCCCAGGCATCATGGGAATGGGAGGCGGGCACCATCAGGGGTATATTAACCCCAGCCTTTGCTGAGGGCTTTCATTCCCTCTCTGGGATGTGCTGGGGTAAGGGCTCTCTTGTCATTTCAGTGAAGAGGCTCTTTCAGCTTATCTCAGCTTGCTTTCAGCAGGTGTCTCTGAGCATTTAAAGCAATAGAGGCTTGGAAGATACTGTGAAGAAAATGGCATGGAATACAGGGAGTATTTAGGGTGACGATTTCAGATTTTGTGTTTAGGGGTGATAAAGCGCATTTGCAACTTCTGGTTTTGTTCTTGTTTTGTGTTTTTATTGTTTTTAGGAGGTGCACAGCTTCCAGAGATCCCAGGTTGTGTCAAGCACAGCACTTCTTTCAGCAGATTCATCATGTCACAGGAGGCATCTGCCCAGTGTCAAAAATGATGTTTGAGATTGAGGCTTCAGGTGAGTTGAGGTTTGTGACTGGGAGAGGGAGGGTGAGCAGGTATCCAGTTAGGAGTTATTGGGGGGCAGGGGGGTTTGCAGGCAGCAGGGTGAGAAAGGGTGTTTATCTGAGGGCCCCCGCACACAAGGCTTTTCAGAAGCATAGCAGAGGCATTCCCATGTCTTCCTCACACAAGGTCATCCAGTGCACTCACAGGAATGCCATTTAACTTTGCTTTTCTCTAACCCAGGTGCCACTCATAATAAAGGTCACACCTTTGGAATCAGGATGAAGGTGGAGCCTGAAGGAGCCAGGCACACTCAGGAGAGGGCAAGTAGCTGACTTGCTGGGATTTGGCCCACATAACTCTGAACTCATACGTTGGTTTTGGTTTTCTTTATTGTAGCTGACCGAGAGGCTAACAGGCGATCACGGGGCCCTCCGAGGCAGACTCATTTCAGGTGCAACGTGGATTCACATCACCGATCATCCAAAAGATAAGTCTGGGTCACGGCCTGGAGATGGGAGAGCAGCAGGTTGGGAGTTCTTGGGACAGATTGAAAAATTAGCAGAGGGAAAAACAATCTTCTCCAAGGGGCCTCTTAGGACAGCTCAAGGGAGAAACTCCACATTTGATGGCAGCGTGCAGGCGGGCAGGGCAGAGCAGTTCCGGTCCACGTCGTGTTGTCTGGCGTACCGTGTTACCTACTGTGTCTTTGGGGTCCCTTTTGCCTTTTCCCCTCGAGGCCCTCACCACAAGCATAATGTGTCGTGTTTAACGTCCCCCCGTTTGTCACGTTCTGTGTCACGGGTGTCTGCACATGTTTGTGCCGGAGCTGCTCTGCCCTGCCGCAGAGGCTGCTGCAATAGGACAAGGCTCAGGGACACGCAGTTTGTGGGGTGTCGCCGGACTCTAGATGATATTCCTAGATAGACACAAGATGTTTGGAGCTGTGAAGATATCTTGCAGCCCTTTGACGTTTGTCCTCGCTTTCTTTCAGACGCAGAAGGATAAAATCCAGGGCAAAATCCATCCACCCATCCCAGGTGAGGAGGTTCCCCCGAGCAGGTCAGTCACCGTTTGTCTCTGCAGGGGCAGTGTAAAGTGTGACTCTGTTACAGCTCTGTTCTTTTTCTTTTTAGGAAGTAAAGCTGGACATCAGCAGTCAAGGTGAGGTGGGCAAGGTGAGCACTGAGTAGCGTACAGAAGCAGTTGTTATTGCTCCAGTCTCACTTTCCGGTGCAGCTCTAAGCATCTGTTCCTGTTTCTGCGCTTTAGGCAATCCACTCGGAGTACGCCGAGCCCCAGTCACCAACCGGCCGACGCGCCGGGTTTGCCGCTCTCCCGAGCCCTGGGGAAGTATCACGGGACTCGGCGATGAAGCCTCTGCCTTTTCTATTTAAAGGTGTCACCAGGGCAGCCTTCAGCAATGGCCGAGGAGTTGCGTTGAGTCAGGGAAGTAGGGAGGAGGAGCGAGGCTCCGCTCAGGTTTCAGCAGCGCCACATCACCTCGTCTCCTCTTAGCCCAGGCGTGCCCCACGACGATGGCGTCAGCCTCCGAGTGCGGCTGAAGCGTGCGGCCCCAGGAGCCGGGCATTCTTGGGAAAAGAGTGAGTGGCAGAATTGTTGGGTTTTGGCCAATGTTCTGCTGAGGTTATGCATTGATATTTCGTTTTCTTTATTGGAGTGGACAAAGAAACAACAGGAAGTTGTTTAACAAGAGTGCCAGCAGGACCTTCCCAGCTGTCGAGGCAGCCTTCCCTTGCACCTGACACAGACCGGCATCCCCAGATGCCTGAGAGATAAGTAGAGGGCTACGACCCACAGAGGGGATGAAACCAGGGCGCAGGGCAGGGACCCACCGGGAGGGGTTTCTGAGTCCGCTTTGGAGACGGGGGTGTCCACGAAGCGGCCCCTTAGGCCTGGGGGGGAAATAAAAGCAAAGTCTCACTTTTGATCACAGTGCTGAGGTGCGCAGGGCAGAGCAGTGCCGGTGTGTATCGTGTCCCTTGTCTTTTGTGTATTATGTGATATTTGGGTATCTCATGTCTTTTATCTTAGCCCTGTGAAGGGCCTGTCGGAAACCTTGGCGCCATTCTTAGAATCTGTGATCTCAGTGTTCCTCAGCCTGGTACCCAGGCCATTGAACTTTTGACTCGGGAGCTCCGACAGGCATCAGAATTGCATCTCTCTTTGGAAGCATCCAGTCAGGTGGCTTTTCTGGTCTTGTTCTGAGCTGCACGGACAGCCGTGCTCCTCAATGCTCCATTTCAACGGATTAGGCTTTGTAAGAATGCGAGGTTAGGGAGAGGATTCTGACCGTAGGATTCCTGGGTATCCATCTTTGCAGTTCTTGGAATAAATCCTTCAGCCAGCATCTTCCTCCAGGGTTCTCTGAGCCTCATCAGTTTGCCATCTGTCTCACCTCGGTCATCTCCTTTTGCATTCTCTCAGTCCTTGCAGCCACTTTCCTTGCCAGGAGCTTTCTGTCCCTGTTGTGTCCCCCCTGTCTGTCACGTCCTGTCCCGTGTCACGGGTGTCAGCGCACACATTTGTGCCAGAGCTGCTCTGCCCTGCCGCATAGCCTGGTGCAGTAGGAGAAGTCCCTGGGAGTTTGTAATGTGGGGTGTAGTGGGACTCTAGATGGGATTTGTAGATGGACACAAGATGTCTGGAGCTCCTAAGTTATCCTGCAACAGTTTGAGTCTTGTCCTAACTTTTTTTTCAGATTCAGATGGATTAAATGTGTGCCAGAGGGCCCCATCCCAGGTGAGGGGTTTCCCCCGTGCAGGTGAGGCCCCGTTTGTCTCTGCGGCAGAAGTGTAAATGATGCCTCTGTTTCAGCACTGTTCTTTGTCTTTCTTTTTAGGAAGCAAATGTGGATACCAGCAGTCAAGGTGAGCAGTGGAGAGAAGTAGTTGTTATTGCTCAGGTCTCAATTTCTGGTGCAGCTCTAAGCTTCCATTCTCGTTTGTGCGCTTTAGGCAATCCACTCGGAGTATGCCCAGCCCCCGTCACCAGCCGGCCGATGCACCGGGTTTCCTGCAAATGTGAGCCCTGTGGATGCATTACAGGACTTGGTGATGAAGCCCTGAACTTTTCTATTTAAAGGTGCCATCCAGGTGGCCTCCGGCAAGTGCTGAGGAGTTGTGGTGAGTCAGGGAAGTAGGGGGGAGGAGCGAGGGTCCACTCAGGTTTCAGCCATGCCAAATCACCTCATCTCCTCTTAACCCAGGCATCCCCTGTGGCGACGGCCTCGGTCTCCGAGCGTGCCCGAAGCGTGCGGCCCGAGCAGCTGAGCGTTCTTAGGAGCACGGTGAGTAGCAGGCTTGTGGGGTTTTGGCCGATGTGGTGCCACGATCCGGCACTGATGTTTGGTTTTCTTTAATATAGCTGTCTAAGAGACACCAGCCCGGTGCCAGCAGGACCTTCCCAGCTGACGAGGTTTCCTTTCTTCGCACCTGAGACCGGCATTCCCGGATGTCTGAGAGAGAAGTAGAGGGCCATGACCCCCAGGGGGGATGAAAGCAGGGTGCTGGTTTGGGAATTACTGGGAGGGGGGGGTTGAGTTTGAGTCCGCTTTGGAGGTGAGTAGGTTTGGAGGTGAGGAGTGTCCATGAAGTGGCCCCTTAGGCCCCATAAAAGCAAAATCTCACTTTTGATCCCAGTGCTGAGGTGAGCGGGGCAGAGCAGTCCCGGTGTGTATTGTGTCACTTGTCTTTTGTATATTATGTGTTGTTGGATATCTCATGTCTTTTATCATAGCCCTTTGAGGGGCCTGTCAGAAACCTTGGCACCAGTCTTAGCATCTGTACTCTCAGCGTTCCTTGCCCTGGCACCGATGCCATGGAACTTTTAACTTGGTAGCTCAGACAGGTATCAGAATAGCAACTCTTTTTCGAAGCATCCGGTCAGATGTCTTTTCAGGTCTTGTTCTGAGCTGTACGGACAGCTATGCCCTGCCAGGATCCATTATGGCAGATTAGGACTTGAAAGAATGTGGGGACAGGTAGAGGCTTCTGACCGTAGGATTCTCGGGCATCCATCTTTGCAGTTCTTGGAATAAATCATTCAGTTAGCATCTTCTTCCTCCAGGGTTCTCTGAACTTCATCAGCCTGCCATCAGTTTCACCTTGGTCTTCTAATTTTGCGTCCTCTCGGTGCTCGCTGTCATTTTCCTTACCCTGAGATTTCTGTTCCTGTTGTGTCCCCGTTGTTTGTCCTGTCCTGTGTCACGGGTATCTGCGCACACGTTTGTGCTGGAGCTGCTCTGCCCTGCCGCATAGCCTGGTGCAATAGGCGAAGTCCTGGGGACTCGATGTTTGTAATGTGGGGTGTAATTGGACTCTAGGTGGGATTTGTAGATGGGCACAAGATGTCTGGAGCTCTTAAGTTATTCTGCAGCTCTTTGATTTTTGTCCTTTCTTTCAGGTGCAGAAGGATAAAATCCAGGGCAGAGCCCCCCATCTCGGGTGAGGGGATTCCCCCGAGCAGGTCAGTCACTGTTTGTCTCTGCAGAGGGAGCATAAATGATGGCTGTTAGAGCAGTCTTCTTTGTCTCACTTTTTAGGAAGTCAAAGCAGAGAGCAGCAGTCAAGGCCGAGTGAGCGAGGTGAGCATTGAGTAGTGTACAGAAGCAGTTGTTTTTGCTGATGTCTCAGTTTCTGGTGCAGCTCTAAGCATCTCCACTTTTTTTTTTATTTTAGGTGGTCCGCTTGCCATCTATCCTGGCCGAGCATGCCCATTCCAGGTGTGTGCAGCTTAAGGTATCAGTGTGGCATGCTTGTCAGATTTGGGAGGTTGTGTTTTCACAGTGTCTCAGCATGCTTTTCTGCTTTGTTTCTTTGCAGGTGCTGTCACTGCCCTAGGCATGCCAAGGAACGGAGGAGGGCAGGTGAGTCGGGGTTTAGGCAGGCTGACTCATAGGTGAGCGTTACACAGCAGCATGCTAAGGGTGTACCTTTTCTTTTTGCAGGTATCTTCTGGGCACCCTCTGGAGTCAAATCAAGATTTGAGGTGAGCCGGGGCAGGGGTGCGGAGGAGCCCTGGGGATTACTGGTTTTGAGGGCAATAGTCACCTTTTCTGTTTTGTCTTAGGTACCCTGAGGAGCCTCGTAGCCAAAGGTTGGAAAGGACAGCACCGAGGCACACACGGAGCACGTTTCAACATCCACGTCCGACCGAGGATGGATTTTGTCTGCTCCTTTTCCAAAAGCTAAGTGTCGGGGCCAGTGGTTGGGAGAAGGGGAAAAACCTTTACTATCGCAGAGGGCAATTTGATGTCAGCTTGGTGGAGAGGTCTGTAGTGGGACAGGCTCTCTGGAAGTAAAGGGAGAGGGTTTCTCCTCAGCCTGACCAGAGCCTTTGCCGGGCAGGGCAGTTCTGACCCATCTCAGGATTCTTGTGAACTTTGTGTCGTCCGCCTTCCTCAACTCAACATCGTCACGGATCTTTCCCCTGAGGAGCTCGCCTTCAGGTCCGGAGCTATCGCCACGGTCACCCGGCAGTCCGCTTCCTTCTCTAGGCTCGCTGAGCCTCTCGAGCATCCTCTTAACTGCTTTGGCACTAACTTCTTTTAACGAGTTACATTTCATCATCGCGTGCCATCGTCATAGGGCTTCCTTTCCTTTGGCATCATCAGCCTCTGGCTCATCTTGCACTAGGAATCTCGGGTCCCTAAGGGGACAGTGCCAGGCAGTTGCCACTTGTCTCTGTGTTATGTCACCCATGTCTATGTTATGTTGTCCGTGTCTGTGTCCGTTGTCTTCCATGTCATAGGCCTTTGTTACGTCTCGATGCTTTATTGGCACTATTCTGTGCCATATAGGCCGTGTTCTACTCACGTTCCTTTCTGGATATCCCTTCTTCTGGCATCTTTTCATTTTTACTCTTTGAGACAGTAATGTCTCAAACGGACAAGATGTTCTCATCCATCTTCCTTCTCACTACCAGCTTTGGTAGTGCCTTTTTTTCCATGCCATTCTCTTGGACTGCTAGAGGGAGTGTCTTGCACACTCCTCATGTGACTGCAGTACTTCTATAAGTTCCATCTTCTCAAGGGTATAGGACTCAAGAATTGATCTTCCAGCGAGTTATCTCAAGTCCTGGCTTTTATATTGTGTGTACCTGTGCTGGCTTATACTGTATGTACCTACACTCTATGTACACTTGCACTGTATGCATCGACTTACATTGTTGTGTGTATTTATATTGTACCACTTATGGTTGGAGCTGCCCTGCCAGGGCACGTAGTCACAGTTAGGTAGAAGAGTTATAAAAACTTTACTGTTCATCTGTCTTTTATGGGATTTTGGGTAGAAAACTTATTGGTCCAGAGTGGAGACAAGTCCTAGCCTGTCAGATAGCCACTCGTTGACCGCTTCCTGTCATCTCACAGGTCCCTGAGGCTGCCGATTTCCCCAGAATCTACCATTTGACGTCAAGGAGCGCAGCCAGAAGATGTGTCGCAGCACGTTCTTCAGCGTCTCGAGTAAGGGCCGCAGCGAGCGTGTAAGTGGGAAGAGCGTGTGAGCGTGTGTGAGAGCACGTGTCTGTGTCTGTCTGCGTCTGCTCGTCTCCGCGTGTGTCAGCGCATGCTCACTGGATTACTGGATTTAACCTTGTGTGTGTGACTTTTGCTTTTCAAGTTTTTCAACTCATTTTTAAATTGAGAATAAAAAATCCCCAGCTGGGTTCCCCCCCCCCCCGGCTGGTTTTTTTTTTTCCTTGGTCCCGGTCAGTCTGTGAGGCGACGTTCATCACCAAAGTTTGGGCACAGACTGTCCAGGGACCGGGGTTTTTTTGTCAAGCAGAAGGATTTTTTTGAGGCTCCCGGGAACCATGTTCCCGAGGACCAATGATTGCTGGGGTGTAATTTAGCAGTTGTGATGAGAGGGATGGTGACTTCGTGTGTCATCTGAAGGGGGTGTTAATGGTAGATGAGTGTTGTTTTTTGTGTGCTTTTGTTGGTTTGGGTTTCCTATAACAATAAATCCACATGTAATGAAAATAGAAAAAGGTTATCATCTTGTGTTAATATGTGTGTTGTGTTGTATTGCTCTGTATTGCAGGGTGAGCACAGGGTGAACCCTCTCCTCCTTGCTGTGACACCTGGGCTGGCAGGAATGACACAGTGACCTCGGCCGGCCGATGCTGCCTGTGCCATCACCTGGCACTGACGTGTTTGATGAAAATCCTTTCGCTGGGATTTTTCTCCTGAGAAGCCTCAGAACAGAAATGGAACCAGTAACAATCTGCTGGCTGTGGAGTGTGGCCTGGAGATGGTTTAGCAACAGGGGCATCTTGGATTAGTCTCCTGTGCATTATTTCTACTTGATGACCAATCATGGTCCAGCTGCGTCGGGGCTGTGAGCAGTCCCAGGTTTTTATTATTCATTCCTTTCCAACTTTCTGATGTCTCCTTGCTCTTTTAGTATAGTTCTACTATCTCATTTTCTTTTAATATAATAGAGATCATAAAATAATATTTCAGCCTTCTGAAAGGTGGAGTCAAGATTCTCGTCTCTTCCCTCGTCTTGGGGACCCTCATCACCACAATCAGCGGCCGAGCGCGTTTGTGCGAGCCCCTCAGTAACCCTCGGCCGGTCCCGAGTCAGCAGACACCGGGGGGGCAGCCCCGACACGGCCGAGAGCGGGGAGACACCCTCTGTGCCCCGAGGGTGCTGAGGGCACCTGGGCTGGGGGGAGACACTCTCTGTGTGTGCCCCGAGGGTGCTGAGGGCACCTGGGCTGGCAGGGAGACACTCTCTGTGCCCCGCGGGTGCTGAGGGCACCTGGGCTGGGGGGAGACACTCTCTGTGTGTGCCCCGAGGGTGCTGAGGGCACCTGGGCTGGGCCCCTGTGCAGCACAAGAGACACCAGAGACAGCAGTAGAAGATAAAGGGCTGACTCTTAGCAGGGGTTAATCCAAGGTTTTATTAAGAGTCCCAAAGGAGCTCCTGCACCTCAGGGGCCTCCTGCCGAGAGCCCCGGGAGATGTGCCAAGGTCACCTTTAAAGGGAGGTGGAAACCCAAAGTAGATAACATCCTACCAACCATTAAGTGACCCTAAGGGATGGATGCTGGGGGATCCAGACATACAGGACAGCGTATGGGGCAAGGCTTGGGGGGCTGACCCCTGGCCTCTGGCTGATCACTCGACGACTTGGACCGAAACTTCTGCATGGAGGGGATGGGAGGCTGAGTGATTGACAGAGAGGCAGAGTGGGCATTTGGGGATGATCTCATCCTGGGAGAGGGATAACACAGGTAAAGGGAGGGGGGTACAGTTTGGGATAAACCATTTGGGAAAAATATGGGGATACAAAACAAAATGACTTCAAAGTATTACAAAGTATAAAAATGCACTACAGCAGGTTTGGGCAGCACCAAATAAAATGTAATAAAATGCTTTAAAAATAAAAAAATTAAAAATAAAAATTAAATAAAATTTAAAAAAACAAAATTAATTTAAAATAAATGAAAAACAAAAACTGTAAAGTGCTGTAAAATGCTGTAAGAGTTCCCGAAAAGGTAGTGCCATAATGCAAGACCCTCAAACACCACCACAATCACCAGCTTGAGTTGGTCTGGGCAGCACTAAATAAAAAAAACTAAAAACCTTTAAAAATAGAAAAATAAAAAAATAAAATTAAAAAATAAAATTAAAGCTTTTAAAATAGAAAAAATAAAAATAAAATTTAAATAAAAAATAAAAATAAAAAATAAATGCTTTAAAAATAGAAAAATTAAAAATAAAAAATAAATAAAAAATAAAATTAGAATAATAAAATAAAAGCTATAAAAATAGAAAAATAAGAAATAAAATTAAAAAATAAAATTAAAGCTCTAAAAATAAAAAAATTAAAAATAAAAATTAAATAAAAAATAAAAATAAAAAATAAATGCTTTAAAAATAGAAAAATTAAAACTAAAATAAAAAATAAGATTAAAAATTAAAATAAAAAGCTTTAGAAATAGAAAAATTAAAAATAGTAAGTATATAAAAAATAAAACTAAAAAAATAAAATAAAAACCTTTAAATATAGAAAAATTAAAACTAAGTAAATAAAAAATAGAAAAATAAAATAAAAGCTTTAAAAATAGAAAAATTAAAAATAAAAATTAAAAAAATAAAATAAAAGCTTTAAAAATAGAAAAAGTAAAAATAAAAATTAAATAAAAAATAAAATTAAAAAAAAGCTTTAAAAATAGAAAAATTAAAAATAATAAGTAAATAAAAAATAAAATTAAAAAAATAAAAATGCTTTAAAAATATATAAATTAAAAATAAAAATTAAGTAAAATTAAAAAAACAAAATTAATTTAAAATAAATTAAAAACAAAATAAAAACTGTAACGTGCTGTAAAGTGCTGTAATCATTCCATAAAAGGTAGTGCCGTAATGCAAGACCCTCAAACACCACCACAATCACCCGCTTGAGTTGGTCTGGGCAGCACTAAATAAAAAAAACTAAAAACCTTTAAAAATAGAAAAATTAAAAATAAAAAATAAAATTAGAAAAATACAGAAAGCTTTAAAAATAGAAAAATAAAAAATAAAATTAAAAAATAAAATTAAAGCTTTTAAAATAGAAAAAATAAAAATAAAATTTAAATAAAAAATAAAAATAAAAAATAAATGCTTTAAAAATAGAAAAATTAAAAATAAGTAAATACAATTTTAAAAATAAAATAAAAAGCTTTAAAAATAGAAAGATTTAAAATAAACATTAAGTAAAAAATAAAATTAAAAAATGAAAATAAATTTAAAATAAATTAAAAACAAAATAAAAACCGTAAAGTGCTGTAAAGTACCATAAAAGTTCCATAAAGGGTAGTGCCGTAAAGCGCGACTGTTGTAAAAGGCGCCGTAAAGCGCGACCGTCGCAAAAGGTGCCGTAAAGCGCGACTGTCGTAAAACGCGACTGTCGTAAAAGGTGCCGCAAAGCACGACTGTCGCAAAACTGCCGTAAAGGGCGACGGTCGTAAAGCGCGACTGTCGCAAAAGGGGCCGTAAAGCGCGACTGTCGTAAAAAAAAAAGTGCCGTAAAGCGCGACTGTCGTAAAAAACAGTGCCGTAAAGCGCGACTGCCGTAAAATTGTGCCATATAGGCTGGCAGCGCCGTGGCCGTCACGGAATGCCGCACAAGATCGCGACGGCCTCCCGAGTGGGCGTGTCCGGGACGGGGCGCCGTGTCGACGGGCTGACGTCATTAGGCGGCACTCTGCCTGCAGTGCGCCGTTCCAGACGGCAGGGGGCGCTGTGCCTGCAGTTCGCCGGCGCAGACGGCAGGGGGCGCTGTGCCTGCAGTTCGCCGGTCCAGACGGCAGGGGGCGCTGTGCCTGCAGTGCACCCATGCAGACGGCAGGGGACGCTGTGCCTGCAGTGCGCCCATGCAGACGGCAGGGGACGCTGTGCCTGCAGTGCACCCATGCAGACGGCAGGGGACGCTGTGCCTGCAGCGCGCCAAAGCAGGCGGCAGGGGGCGCTGTGCCTGCAGTGCGCCCATGCAGACGGCAGGGGGCGCTGTGCCTGCAGTGCGCCCATGCAGACGGCAGGGGGCGCTGTATAAATAGAGTATTAAGTACAAACTATCTAGAAGAAGAAATAAAAGCTCTATGTCACCTGCAGCTGTAGAAAATTTCAGCTCCCATGGAGGAAATAGTTTTCCTAAAATCATTACCGTTTTGGGGGTTTTTGCACTCTCCGGTAGCCTGAACGTTTCTACTGCTGCTTTTTTATTCTAAAGCTAGAATGGAAATCCAAGATTAGAAATACAGGGAAAGAAAGAGAGAAATGATTAAAGAGAGAAAGAAAGAAAGAGAGAGAGAGACAGAGAGAAAGAGAGAGAGACAGAAAGAAAGAAAGAAAGAAAGAAAGAAAGAAAGAAAGAAAGAAAGAAAGAGAAAGAAAGAAAGAGACAGAAAGAGAGCGAGAGAAAGAAAGAGAGAGACAAAGAAATAGAGACAGAAAGAGAGTGAGAGAAAGAGAGAGAGAAAGAAATACAGACAGAAAGAGAGAGACAGAAAGAGAGCGAGAGAAAGAAATAGAGACAGAAAGAAAGAGACAGAAAGAGAGCGAGAGAAAGAAATAAAGAGAGAAAGAAATAGAGAAAGACAGACAGAAAGAAAGAAAGAGAGACAGAAAGAGAGAGAGAAAGAAATAGAGAAAGACAGAAAGAAAGAAAGAAAGAAAGAGAGAGACAGGAAGAGAGCCAGAGAAAGAAAGAAAGAGAGAGAGAAAGAAATAGAGAAAGACAGACAGAAAGAGACAGAGAGTGAAAGAAAGAGAGAGAAAGAAATAGAGAGAGACAGAAGGAGACAGAAAGAGAGCGAGAGAAAGAAAGAAAGAGAGAAAGAAATAGATAGACAGAAAGAAAGAGAGAGAAAGAGAGAGAGAGACAGAAAGAAAGAAAGAGAGAGAGAAAGAAATAGAGAAAGGGAGACAGAAAGAGAAAGACAGAAAGAAAGAAAGACAGACAGAAAGAAAGAAAAGGAAAAAGGAAAGGAAGAAAAAAAAAAGGAAGGAAGAGAAAGGAAGAAAAAAAAATGAAACAGGAAAAGGGTGAGAGTGAAAAAGAAAGAGCGAAAGTGGAAAAAGGGGTGAAAAAACAGAGTGAAAAAAAGAAAAAAGAGTTGGAGTGGAAAAGAAAGGACATTCGGGAGGGGCGGTGCTGCCTAAGGTGCTTCCGCGCCCAGGAGCGAAGGAGCCGTTTGATCCCCTGGCGGGAGCGCAGCTCCTGGTGGCGGAAAACGGAGCGGTGGCTGTCAGTCCGAGACTACAACTCCCGGCAGGCCCTGCGGCCATAAAGCGCGGCGTCTGACGCAACGGCCGACGCGCCATATGAATGGCTGGCGGGCCGAGGCGGCCGCGCGCCGGGGGAGCGGGCTGGGCGCGGGGAGCTCCCGGCGCCTCTCCCGCGCGGGACGGAGCCACGGCAGCGACGCTGGAGGGGCGAAGCCTCCGGCCGGCCGCCCGCACGGAGCCGAGCGGCGCGGAAGGGGCGTCCGCCCGGTGCCTCGGCCTCGCTCAGCGGTCCCGGTGGCGGGGGCTCAGCTCGGGCGGGGCGCACTGCCGCCCGCCGATGGCGGAGCGCCAGGTGGTGCTTTGCTGCCGCGGGCCGGGAGCTGCAGGAGCCGCCCCGGGCGAGCGGCGCCAGGCGCTGCCGCGGTCACTGTGCGGCGGCTGGCGGAGGCGCGGGAGCCGCCGAGCTGCAGCCGTGTCCCTCGGGCTGCTGCCGCTGCTGCGGGCGGGGGCGGACGAGCGGCTGCGCAGGCGGCTCCGCGGCGTGCTCAGCCTTGCGAGCAGAGAGCGCTCGACAGCGCTGGAATGACACGGCTGCTGAGTGCCTCAGTGCTCGTGGCTCTTTCTTCCACGCAAACAGATGGAGCGGCATCGCTGAGCAGTAAAACACAGCGATGGCCCGGAGAATGGCGAGCGCAAGGAGCGCGCGGGCTGGATCCTTCTGCTGGCACAGGTGCGATCCGCAAACTCAGCCCCTTGTGCCCCTACCCTCCCGACCCCCAGGGGAAATGCTCTCCAGCCTCGAGCTGCTGCAAGACAAAACGTGTGATTTGACACTAGGGTCCGGAAAAGGTTTCCGTTTAGATTAGCAAATGCCTCAATTGTTCTTGGTTACATCCTAGGATCGGTTTTAGGCAGTGACTTTATACCGCTTGTTGGATTTTCTTGTGCAATGGTAAGAAAATAGGCAGGTCTGATACTGGTTTCGCTTTTTTTCTACTTCATGTTCCATGAGCTGCTTTTATCCAAGCAATTGTTTTAAAGTTCTACTGTAGGCGTTTCTGGTTCACTTTTTTTTTTTTCTTTGCAGCACCCGTGACTTTTTTTTTTTTTTTTTCCTAAATCGGCAGCAAATATAGCTGAGTAAAATTACCTTGGTTTTCTTCCTTCTTAAATGTTTTTATTGATAATCCTATTTGAATATGCAGAACAAGTGGGTATGTCCTGTAATATATCCTAGCTTTTCTTGTTTACAGGGTACTCAGAAAATAGTTTTCCCTTAGAGTCCCACTGAAACATTCTCAGTGCAATCTCCGTTAAGGTATGTGTTTACAAATAAGCCACCATCAGCTGAGATATTTGCCTGTGTACCTTTTCCTGTAATTCAGAGCTTGCGTTCTGTGGTTTTTGTGATAAACCTATCAAACTTGTGAAACTGTTTTGCAAGTCTTAATCGTTGAAGGCAGCAAGAAGTGGTTTTAAAGCCTGTTCTTGAGCAGACAAAGGGAAAAAGTGTGAATTTGATGCTGAACTTGTCCTTTTTCATTTGACTTGCCTTGAATGATTTAGGAAGAGAGAGAACTAGAAAAAAGAGAGAAATAGAATTGGTTCTTGAGCCCTCCTAAAATGCTCCCCGTGATTCTGTGTGGAGCCAAAGTGAAGGGTGATGGAACAGAGCCCTGTGCTTTAGAAGGAAATCACTTTCAACCTGATCTCCACCCTGAGTCTCCCTAATTTCTGTTTTTAAAATGCAAACTAAGTTTAGGAAGTGTTGGAAGTTAGTATTTTGGGGAAGAAATGGCAGTTGCACCAACCGTTCCATTTCCCAGAGGCTCTGGGAACGATTCATTTTGTAAGCGCTGTAACTGCAATCGGTTGGTGGTTCGGGGTTGGAATGTGCACTTGTCCTCCTCTAAAGCACTCGTTCATTTGCATTTCAGTGCCAGGAGTCTGGAGAAACTGGAGAAGAGCCCAAGAGACGTTTTTCATCCTGAGATACAAAAGGTAGGAAGTGACTTTTTTTTGTTTGGTTCTTTTTCTTTATGATTTCCTGGAAATAGAAGTAATTAAGTATAGATACTACTGGTTTGTTTCTTCCAGTAGCTAATAAGAATAAGAATAATGATAATCTAATACTACTTAAACTGTCTCTTTATCCATTGAACTGGCCATTTCAAATCCAAACTTCTAAACACAAATAAAACCATCATCCTTGTAGAATCTTTAATAGGAGTGGGCTGAAGATGCTGTTTTTGTTGACAGGATTTATTGGTTCTTGAAGGGCAAGAGATGAGTACAAGCCTAACTACTTCTTGCTCACAGACCCGTCCGGTGAGTACAGCTTTGTATTTTGATGGGCTTTTGATGACTTCTAAATCAATTGCTCGTTACAGTAAAAAGAAGTAATGTTTTTTTGAACCTGACAGCAAAAATAACTTGAAGCACCAACTTAATAATAATTGATCACCAATCTAAGTTAATGGTTTTATGCTATACTATCAAAGTTTAAAGGTAAATTATCGTGTAGTAGGAGATAGTATAAAATGTATGTTCTGATGTGTAGGATGTATGCAAAGATTAGAGGAACCAAATTGTTATGTCTTCTGTTTGACTGTTTACCAAATAATATTTGGTTTTATTTTCCAGGGATCAATGAATTTTAAATTTGAGTCCTCTATGCTAAGGATGGTCAGCTTACAGGTGATGAAATGTTCAGTCATGGTGAGTTTTTCACCTTCTCCTTAATTGTTTTGCTCATCTGAAAAAAAAAAAAAAAAAAAAAAAGGTATGTTTATTATTTGTTACCCTGTTCTGTCCGTTTCCTCAGTATTTGCTGGAGCTCTGCTTACCCAAGCTTTGGGTAAAACAAGCTTTGGGTTCCTTCTGTCCCACTGGGTGTTGCCCAGTTTGGTTGCATCTGGTGAAATTCACCCTGAGCCCTTACAGAACCAGCTCAAACCACGTGAGAGCCATTCGCAGCTCTCTCAGGACACCCGGAGGAGGATGGGTGACGTTTCTGAGCATCTGGCAAGTGTACTTCTATCAAAACTCGGCCTCTGTAATTTCTGGGGAAAACCCTTCTGTATCCTGGAGGGTTCCTCAAACTCTGTTGAGGATCCAGGTAGCAGTTGCTCACCTGGATGGTTCCAGCTCCTCAAGTTAACACTTGTACTCTTGCCCTGTAGTTTAGATCTATTGTAGTTTTGTTATTTTGCACGATTTTACGTCTTTGGAAAATAACGTGTGTTTCACTCTTTGGAACCTCTCGGATCATTCTTTGGTGCAGCACCACCTAATGGGACACTTGGCTGCTGTGCTGAAGGGCTTGGTTACTGGGATTGTAAATCCCGGAGAGTTTGTAAGTCTTCTGTCCCCAGGGAGGTGTCACGCTTTGTTCACTCTGTTTGTCAGGTGCTGCTTCTCGTCGGAAGTATTAACTTCAAACTGCCCTGTTCTTTTTTTAACTTTTTTTCCTGGTTCTCTCCGTAGGGCAGGGAAGGACTCTCGTATCCCGGTCGTCAGACTCAGCGCTGCCCGAGAAGATACAGAGAGTGTAAAAATCATAAGAAGCAAATAGGACTGCAGAGGAAACAAACTGGAGAGAACAAAAGGTGATATTGTTCTCCTTAGCCTGGATTAGAAACATCCCCTGTGCTTTGATGCCGGTGGCTGCCAGGGGCTCGTTAGGTCTTTTTAGGCAGGTGTAGGTGTTCACTTGTAGGTTCTATTTTTTGGCAAAGGACCATGAGAGAAGTTTATTTCTACATCCAAATAAACATTCATCTTATCTGAACATAACCTGTCATCCCATTTCTGACGTTAAGGACTCCTGTATAAATACTTGGGGAGGTTTTCTTTGTCGTTTCTGAATGGTTCCACTTTGGTTCCATCTACCTGCCGGATACTTGAACGAGTCTGAGGTGGTTTAATTGCATACTGCTTCCTTGAAATTCTGTTGGTCTCTGCTTGGAACCCTTCTTGTAGTGCTTAATGCAAGACTTCTGATGGTGTTTTCTTGCCTGTTTGTGTTTAAGGTCGTGCTCTGATGCATTTACAGAAACCATGGCAGGAGAGAGTCAGCTGCTGGAGAAGAGGAGACAGTATTATCCCTGGGCAGCATAGAACTGCGCTACTGCTGTGTCATCAGCTGTGTCTGCACTGAAAGTAGCCACCTTCACTTGTAGGTAGCTCCTTGGTGCTTTAGGACACGCTGAGGGATTTATTCCTTTTGGGATCCACGATGAGAATTCCCAAGAGAGGTAGTAATAAGGTATGAGATTGGAAAAAAGCCTGTGTCCTTGGAATGTTGTTGTTGTCGTCAAAAGTTAATTTTTCCTTCTTTCTTAGCCAGTAGTCAGCTTTTTGCTTTATTTTTTGTGGGATCAGTATTTGATTGTTTAAAAAATTGCTTCAAAATAACTGCAGTGGCTGGCCACCAGGACCTTGTTCAGATTTGCCTATTTGCTTGTAGCTAAAACGTTTCCATATTGTTTCTCATTCTATTGAAGAAACTGCTGCCCAGTCAACTAAGAACTGAACATCTATCTGTCTAGGACATGGGGAGAGGATTTAGGTCGTGTCTTTGTTTCCAGAAAAAAGTTCCAGTGTAGTTTCTAACTAGAGGCAAAGGGGGGGTGAAGACTCGGGGCTCTGATGCCGTTGGGGGCACCCCGAGGTGCCCAGGAGAGGGAGCCCCACTGCGGTGCAGGAGCAGGTATGTTATCACGTACTAGAGAGCAAATTATAAATAGAAATATGAAAATTATAAATATAAAAATATTTTTTAAATTATTAAATAAAGTGGGGGTTTTTTACTTGCCAATAGGCAGGGTTTTGATTATAAAAATTATAAATACAAACAATATGAAGGTAGAAAACTAAGTCTAGAAATATATCATAAATACATACAGTTTAAAAGTAGAAGAAAAAATCAGTTGCAGCAGTAGATACGATACATAATATAAATAATAATTTAAATACATGACTAGAATTTTATAGATATTATATATAATTATTAATAGATTGCATCAAAAGAAACTATAAATATAAATGTGAATGTAATTCTACAAAGTATAAATAAAAATATTTCAATATCGTTTAAAAGAAGGCATTTATTGTATTTATTTGGTTAGAGATGGGGTTTTTATTTGGATTAATAGAAGTATTCTAGAAATATAAATCTAACTATAGAAAGATACAATCGATAGAGAAAGATATTTCTAAAAACACAACCGAACGACGCCGCCTTCGGGGGAATCGCACGAGCTCGGCCGAAGCAAGGCGAGAGCGGCCGACCCTGACGGCCTCGAGCGAACCGAGGCGAGGCTTCCGAGGCTGCCTGGAGCGAAGCGAGCCGAGCTCAGGCGAAGCGAGCCTGCCGCTCTCGTGCGCGCTAATTAGCGCCAGTGCGGTCCCAGCCTAATGAGCTCCTGCCCGAGCCCGCGCTCCCGGTCGTGTCCGCGCCATGGCCGGGCCGCCCGCGGGACGCGGCAGCGGGAGAGCCCCGAGCCGGGCGAGCTGAACGTGAGGCGGCGGCGCTTGCCCGCCCGCCGTCAGCGAGCCGAGCCGAGGCGAGCGGAGCCGAGGCGCGCCGAAGGCACAGAGCGGCTGGGAGCTGGGCCGAAGCGAGGCGAGCTCGGCCGAAGAGGCGAATGCAGGCGCCAAGAGCCGAGTTGAGGCGACAAGAGCCGACTCGAGCCGAGCGTCTCCGGAGCGAGCCGAGCTCCGCCGAGCGCAGCATCCCGGGCAGGGCGAGGCGCCGGGCCGGGCTCGGAGTGCAGCCGGGGCTCTGGGAGGCTTCCCCGCCTGTCCCTCTCTCTAGCCCTCCTTCCTTCTTCCCGTATTCGCCTTCTCTCGCTCCCTTTCCCCCATTCCCTCTCCCCCCACAAACCCGGCTCCTTCCTGTCCTGTCCCTAGCCCGCTACTCCCTTCTGTTCCCCCTCTCTCCTTCCTCTGCCCAGCCTCCCTGTACCCTCGTCCCGGGCTTTCCCTTCCCGTCCCGCTTTCCTGCGCAGCCCGAGCTCCCTCGCCGCCCTTTCTCATGCCCTGCTCTCGCTCCTCTCTTCCCGTGCCCCCTTTCCTTCTTTGCCCCGCAGCCGCGGGGCTCGGGCTGCCGGAGAATAAAGGCCCGAGGGCCGGAGCCCGGCGGCGCTGGGCCCTTGCAGGAGTCCCCGCGCGGGGCCGGAGGCTCTCGGCGGATCCCCCCGTGCCGCTCAAGCAGCCCGGCCGACAGCGCCGGAGCTGCGGCTTTGCCGGCATCGCGCTGAGAGCGGCCCCCGCCCTGTGCCGGGCCGTCCCCGCCGTCTGTGCCGCTCCCTCTCTCGCTGCCCCCGGCCCGTGACAGCGAGGCTGGGCAGGAACCTCAACCCTTCTGGGGGCTGCCCCCCCTTTCTTGTTGCAGCAGAATCCCTTGCTGGGGCCATGCGCGTGTGGGAAGGGCTTGGGGGAAGCGCTGCGCTGCTGTCCAGGGCAGTTCTGAGACTTCTTTGGGGGTCAGGAAAAGAGGGGGTGAAGACTCGGGGCTCTGATGCCGTTGGGGGCACCCCGAGGTGCCCAGGAGAGGGAGCCCCACTGCGGTGCAGGAGCCGGTGGGGGGCGGGCGAGGGGCGGGGGTCACGCTGGGTGCCGTCCCCCAGAGGGACCCAAAGCTGCCACCAAATGCGCAGGGAAATTGCATTCCAATGTCTTGGGACAGAGGCTCATGGGAAGTTTTCTCAGCTATCTAAGGCACGGAGCCCTGGAGCCAAGTCAGCCTGAGCTGCTGTGTGCTTGCTGTGAGCCTTGAGGTGAGCGCGCATCATTGCGGGCTTGGGATCGATTGAAATGCACTAGGGAAACCAGCTCTGGGGAGGGAGGGAGGGAGGGAGGGAAATGCTCTCTTAACATGTGCCAATTCTTCTGTCAAACTCATCAGGGCAGGACAGCGTTCAGACTGAAAGTGTGAGAAGCTGTGGAGTGAGACACAGAATCTGAAAGGAGCCCTGGACTCACAAGTGCACGAATTTTGCTTTTGGCTTGGATTTAAACTCAGAAGTTGTAAGGAATTTGGGAAGGAGAAGGGACATTTCAGAAGGAGAAGGAGAAGATGTTACAGTCCTGGCAAAACCTTTTGTTCTGGCTAATAAAAGAAGTTAGTTTAAAAAATAAAAAAGAAAAAAAAGTAGATTTTTTTTCCTTCACTGTTGTATTTGTTGGTGGTATATGGTGTGTTGTTTTATTTCTTGGTCTTATTAACTCTGTGTAAATAGTTTTTTGAGTGAAGCTCACTTTCTGGACGGGTTGGTTTGTATTTGAGGTAGGATTAATTTCAAGAGGTTTCTTTCCTAGACTTCTGACAGGTATTCCTGGGATTTTGGTTTTGTTTACTGTATGTATCAACAGAGAGATTTGGTAGGGCCAGCTGGGCTGCTGGAGTTTTGGGTGTTAATTTATTAGATGGCTTTTGTTCACTGCAGTTTTGAATTGTTGAAAGGGTTTTTAATGTAGTGGTTTTAAGGCGGTTTTTAAGAATTGTTTGTATTGTTTCACGTTGTTTGTAGTTGGTGTATGATCAGGGATATGGTGGAACTTCTTGAACGTTCTGGTTTTAGTGTTCCTAAGTTCCGATTTCTTTCTGGTTTGATTTTTTTTTTTTAGTTTTATTTTTTGAGACAGGGGCATTTATATGGTGGGTTTTTATAGGCAATATGTTTTTAAATTTGGGTAGTGATATTTTTTAGTATTTTAATAGTTTAGATTTTTTATTTTAATGCTTTTTTAATATTTTAAAATAATTTTTATAGATGATTGGTTATTATTTGTGGGTTAGCATAAATGTAGAGCTTTGGGGGTTTTTATAGTAATGTTTAGGGTCAGTTGTAGGGTTTTGAGTTTAGTGAGTTGGTTTGATTTTTTTAATTGGTGTTTGTTTTTACTAGCAGTTCTGTCATTTTCAATGTGTATCTGAGTTTTTTGGGGTTTTGAGCCATTGGTTTAGGAGGAAGTTTATGATGAGAATGTACGGAGCTTTTGGGCTAGTTATAGTGGGATTTCAAATTTCTTGACAGTTCGGTTGATTTGAGTTTTTCTTAGGGTTAAATGTTGTGGGGTCTTTGTTCTGTTAGTCCTAGAAATAGGTTTTGTTTGGATATGCTGCGATGGGATGAGCGTGGGCTGCGTACCGGTGCTGACGAAGGCGCAGGATTTTTGTGGTTCTGATGCGTTGGGTCAATGAATTGATATGGTCTAATATATAGATTAAAGTAGAAATAAATATAAATATAAAAATAAATATTAAATGATAGTGGTAAACATAAATATAGAAAACAAATAGATAAATATGTAAAACTATAATATATAGTATATTATTGTAACATACCATAATATATATAAATGATAGTCTATTTTATATATATCCAATGACATATAAATCTAGATTGTAAATCTAAAAGTATTTAAATATAGTTAAAATAAATTGGGGATTTTTTGATTTTATTTGGTTATAGGCTGGGTTTTTTTATAAATAATATAAATAATATAAAAATAGAAATAGAAATATACAAATATATATTATATACACCCATATCTATAAATATGTATTACAAATAAATATAAGAAATATACAATATAAAAATAATATCTCTATTTTTTATTATTTATATTATTTATAAAAAACCCCCTCCTCTGTGCAGTCTGTCACAGTTGCCCACAGTCTGTCGTGCTGCTTACGGAAGTGCCAAAAGCCAAAACCTTGAGGAACAGACCTTAATGTGACTCTATAAATGGCTTTAACAATCCCCTCCTTTCTTGTTTTCATTTTGAGGCAATCCTGATTGACTTTGGTTTTCTCCAGCCAGAGTTAATCCAAAATCTGTCTCTTCAGGCCCCTTTCTGCCCTTGCCTAGAGCACAGCACACTTTTTCCCCCTTGAATGTTTCTCCTGGCTGGTGAGGCCATGAAAGGAGTGGGAGATGATGGGAGAGGAGCTCAGTGCAGGCAATTGCAGAGTTCCTCGCTCTCCCCTGTGCAATAAGGAGGGGAGCATTGCCCAGCAGGCAGACGATGGAACGAGTGGAGATGCCTTGTGAGGAAGGCAGAAGGAATTAATGTCTGCAGGAGCCCAGGGAGCGCTGGGGCTGTAACTGGGAGATGCACAGCAGACATTCTCCCCAAAGGCAGGGCAGGGGCGGTTTCTCCTGTTTCTGGGCAATGCCGGGGTGGCTGTCACTGCTGCTGCCACTGGAACTCTCAGCCCAGGGCTCAGGCCAGCGCCAGCAATCATCTCTGCCAGCTCATGGGCATTGCTGGATGTCTCCTGTGCTGCTCAGTGACGCTCAGCAGTCTCAGTTCTGGTCAAAATCATTTCAGTGGGAGCTATGAGGCACAAAAATGCTGAGACCGATTTCACAGAGCCACCTGTCCCTCGTGAGTGCAGGGTGCAATCCCAGCAGAGCAGGGGCAGCTCTCCCTGGCTGTGCTTTCTCTCAGCACCTGAATGACCCTCAGTGTTTGGCAGGAAAGGGGCTCCAGTAAACTGCCTCCTTTCTCCTCTTCCTGGAGTCTCAGCTGCAGAAAGAACTGAGCAGTGGGGTGCAATCCTTGTTTGAAATGGCTGAGAATGAATCTCGATCCCAGCCTCAGAACTGAGCCCCGGTCGTTGCGTTTGCCTTCTCCTGGGTGCGCTGCAGTCAGTGCCATGCCCCAGGGCAGGGATTTGTGTGCCAGCCTTAGCAGGCTGAAGTGTTGGAGATCTCTCGGTGGGCAGGAAATGGAATGGGCTGCCTTGGCCGCACCTGCTCCTGCCAGCTGGATCCAATATCCATGGGGGACTTTGCAGGCACCGCGTGCGTCAGTCCCGCTCCTTAGGACAGGCTCCCAGCTCTGCCCTGGCACTGATCCGGGAGCTCTGGGACACCAAAGGTTTGGAGCGGCCCCTGAGCCTCGGCAATGCCTGCAGGGCCGGAGGCTTCCCTGGGCCAGGGCAGGGAATCCCTGCTTGTTCCCAGGCGGGAATGCCCGGGCTGGAGCAGCTGGGAGGCGTGGCCCATGGAAAGGGACGCGAGCTAAAGGCCGAGAGCTCAGGTGGAAGCAGCGGCTGCCAAGGGAGCTGAGCCAGAGGCAGCCCGGGCAGGGCAGAGGATGGGAATCCTGAAAGGTGAACGTGCCCAGACCGGCAAAGGGCAGAAAGCAAAAGTCCAAGCCAGCAAAAGACAACGTAAACCGTGGAGATAAAAAGACTCTTGAATTTACCTTTTCATAATGAAATAAATCCAGCTGGAACAACATCAATAAAAGCAGTGGGAAGGATCATAGCAACAGGTGGGGTTTTGCTCAGCTCTGCTTCACTTTGATTCCACTACAAAAGATCAAGGCTTCTCAGGAAGATGGAAATGAACACATAGGTTGATCCAAGAGCAGTGAAAAGTGGGAATGAGGCACTTGTAGCCCCAGGAATGGCTCTGCCCTTGTGCGCTAAGAGAGCTTCAGCAGCAATTCCCGCTTTGGTGACATTTTCCAACAACGTGGATTTTCTACAGGGGCAGACTTGGAAAAGAGCAGCTCCACACTGAGATCATGTTGAGAGCTGCTCATGAGTGTCACAGCTGCAGCTCCCCAGAAGCTGAACTGTTCACTGCAGAAAGAAGGAGAGGCAATTTGTTTTGCCATTATCAGTGTGCTAACAATGTGTGCCATGCAAAGGTCACGAGCAGAGATGGCAGCAGGCTTTGCTCTGAGAAGCAGAACAGGTTGGATTTAGGGCATCCTAATGAGATTAGAGTGAGACAAAAGCTCAGCTGATAGGAGCAGAGGAGCACGTGGATCCATCCAGGGATTTCTGTCATGGAAAGCTAAATAGGCAAAGATCTGGCATCAGCTTTAATTGATGGCTGTCATCTTTCCGCTTTTGAGACCTAGTCAGTGGCATGGTATTGGCCAGAGTTTTCAAAAGAAAATGGCATCAGTGTTAGGAATCTTAGCTAGGTGTGATTGCGTTAAGAAGGAAAGGAGAACAGCGTTGTTTATCTTTGTTTTGGAGCCTGCAGCCATTGTGGCTGCTTTGCACAGTGCACGTTGGTAGCAGTCGGTGTGCGAGAGTCTGTAAAATGAATATGAAAGCTTCTGGCCATGCCTTGATCCCGCCCAAGGAGCACAGAGCGAGTTCTCCCTTCAGGAGCAGCCCTGTCGGCCGGCAGTGCCGGCTCCTCCCGGGCACTCCCATCCGCCTCCTCCTCCTGGCGGAGCCCGAGCAGAGAGCCCGCGTCCCCGAGTCCCCGGGCGGGATGCGAGTCCCGGGCTCGGGCCCGTCCCTCTGCTCCCGCTCAGTGCAAGGGGCTCGGTGCCGGCTGCTGCCGAGCCCCGGCCGCTGGGGCTCCGCTTCCTCTGCCAAAGCTGCCGCTGTCCCTGAGAGAGGCGGGGCAGCTGCCATGGCCCGGGAGCGCGGCCATCCTTGGGGAGCTGCTCCTTCCCGGCGGCGGCAGCTGGGAGCTGCCTCAGCCTGAGCTCAGGAGCCGGGCAGGAGCGCCTAGATCGTCACCCGCTGCTGCCCGCTCCGGCCCGGGCACCGGGCACCCCTTCGGTTCCCCCGGGCCGAGCGGATCCGGGGCTGCTCCCCGCGCCGCGGCAGCGCCTGGAGCCACGAGCGGCATCGCTCCGTGAGCCGGAGGCGGCGCAACAAACCCGGCTGGGGATAATGGGATATCACAGTGCTGGGATAACGCGGTATTGCAGACAGGCTGCATTTTATGGCATCCTTTCAGGGCAGGCTTCCTACCTTCTAATGCCACGGGTGGGTTTTTTGCCAGCCTGAGGCAGTTCTCCCAGGAGAATCAAATGTGTGAGAGGTCCATTCCCTGTGACCATCTGTGGGGATGTCTGCAGTCAATTCCACAAGCCTGTGAACTGAGACTAATAAATTGGGCATTTTTCTGGTCTCAGAATCGGGAGTCCTGTGGGTTGTTTGCTTGTTTTGGGTTGTTGTTGTTTTTTTGTTTGTTTGGTTGGTTGGGGGTTTTTTTTGGTTTTTTTTTGTTTGTTTTTGTTTTTTGTTTTTTGTTTTTTGTGTTTTTTTTTTTTTTTTTTGTGGTGGTGAAGGTGAGGAGGGCTCAGAGACAAAGTCCTCCGCTGCTGGCACTTGGACCCAGTCCCAGCCGGCCAGGCCGAGGGCTGTGAAGCCGGGACTTGAGCCCTGTGTTTCGGGGGTGCAGAACGAGGCTCGCCCAGGCCTCGAGCACAGAGGCCGAGTCCTGCATTTTGGGGCCCGGGCTCGGCCCCGGCCTGACGGGGGCGGCTTCGGGGCTGAGAGAAGCACTCAGGCGCTCCCTCGTGGCGCTCGGCAGCGGAGGCCGAGCTGCGGCCGAGGCTCTTCCCGGAGCCGGGACACTCGTGGGGCCTCTCCCCGGTGCCGATGGGCGGGGGGTGAGGAGCCGGGAGCGCGGCGTTGCGGGGCGCGTGGGGCCGGCGTTCGGGGGCTTGGGCCCAGCCCCCGCCGCGGTCTCGGGTGCCGGAGGCCCCGGGGCCGTTGCCGGGCGGGCGGGGAGGTGCCGGGGGCAGGAGGCGGGGCGGGAGCTGCTGTGTCCCCGGGCCTGGGCGGGTCCCGGCCGGGGCTCGGCGAGCCCGGGCCCGACGGAGCGGGACGGGAAGGTGGGGCCGGCGGTTGCCGCTCCCTGGACGCCACTCCCGCCCGCGGCGCCGGGACACGGAAGGTGACACCGGGACGGGGCTCTGCGGGCTCAGGAGAGCCAGGCCCCTCCCGCCCCATAGCGATGCCAGTCCTGATGGCGACGGGGGAGAGGCGGCACCGCCCGGGGCCCCCCGGCAGAGCCAGGCAGCGCTCGGCCCCCGCAGCCCAGGCCGCGGTCACGGCCCCGCCGCAGCGCCCCGGGCTCCGAGCGGTCCCCGGCGGGAGCAGCCGTCGGGCGGGGCTCGCACAGCGCCGAGCGAGGCTCCCGAGCGATAGCCCCGGGACCGGGGAGGACAGGGGGGCGGGGCCGGCACAGGTGCGAGGGGCGGGGCCACGGAGCGCGGGCACGGGGCGATGCGACGGTGCCACCGCGGCCGGGGGTGGGGGGCAGAGCGCCGCTGGGGTGTGCCGGGCGGTGCCGCCTCTCCCCCGTTGGGCGGATGGAAGCGGCAGCGGGCCCGGGACCGGTTTGGGGCCCGGGATGGCCGCGGGCACGGGGCGCTGCCGGGTGCGGGATCGCGGCCGTTCCCCGGTGCGGAGCCGCCGTGTGGGGCCGGCACCACGCAGGGCGCCCTCTGGCGGACACGGAGCGCGGTGCAAGCGCGGCGCCCCCGCCTGGCGGGGGACAGCGGTGCGGGGGGCGGAGCCTGAAAACAGGGGGCGGGGACAGGGGCGGGGCCGGGCGGCACAAGGGACGAGGCCTGAGAGAACGGGGGCGGGGCCAGGCGGCACAAAGGGCGGGACCAGGGGCGGGGCCGGCTCAGGTGTGCACGGCGGGCGCGGCTCAGGTGTGCGGGGCCCCAGAGCGGCTGCGCGGGGCGGGGCCGAGGTGTTTTAGACCCCGGAAATCGCCTCGGCCGCCATTTGCTCACTCAGAGCACGGTGCGGACGGGAGCTCCGTGTGCGGGCTCCGCCGGTAAGGCGCGGAGGCTTCGGCCTCCCCTTCTGTCCCTCTCTCTACCCCCCCTCCTTCCTTCCCCGCGTATTCCGTTTCTTTCTCCCCCTTCCCTCTCGCCCTAAAACGCTCCTCTCCTCCCAAACCTGACTCCCCCCACTCGTTCCTGTCGTGTCCCTTCCCCACTACTCCCTTCTATTCCTCCTCTTTCCACCGTCCCTCTTGTCCCCCCTCGGTCTTTCCCTTCCTGTCCCGCTTCCCTCGTCACTCCGACCCCTCTCCCTCCTTGTCCTCACCACCCTCATCTCTCCTGTCTCCCCGTCCTCCCGTTTCCTCCTTTTCTCGCAGCCGCGGGGCTCGGGGTGCCGGGCAATAATAAAGCCCTGAGGGCCGGAGCCCGGCGCCCCCGGCCTCGCTGGGGTCCCCACACGGGGCCGGAGCCGCTCTGCGGGTCCCCCCATTGCAGTCCAACACACCGCCCGACACCGCCGGGGCTCCGGCTTTCCCAACATCACACTGGGGGGGTCCTGGGGCGGGGGGCCCGAGTTACAGGGGCCCCCTCATTAGGAGGGGGTCCCAGGGGGGAGGGGGGTTTAGGGGGGGCCCCCTCATTAGGAGGGGGTCGCAGGGGGGAGGGGGGTTTAGGGGGGGCCCCCTCATTAGGAGGGGGTCCCAGGGGGGAGGGGGGTTTAGGGGGGGCCCCCTCATTAGGAGGGGGTCCCAGGGGGGAGGGGGGTTTAGGGGGGGCCCCCTCATTAGGAGGGGGTCCCAGGGGGGAGGGGGGTTTAGGAGGGGCCCCCTCCGGAGGAGGGGGTCCTTGGGGGGGGTTGGGGAGGGCCCCCTCCGGAGGAGGGGGTCCAGGGGAGGGGGCGGGGCCTGGGGTGGGGGGGGAAGCCGAGGGGGGCATGTCACTGTGCAGCGTGAACACACGTAAAAAAAAAAAAAAAAAAAATTGTCAGACACACGACCGTCCCCTGCCGTCCTGTCCCCGCCCGCCCCACCCTCCCCACCGGGCCCCGGTCCGGAGGAGGGGGGTCCCTGGAGGGGCCGGGGCGGCACTCCGTCCGGAGGAGGGCGTCCAGGGGAGGGGGCGGGGCTTGGAGGGGGAATTACCCCGCCCCAAGCCCCGCCCCCTCCCCTGGACCCCCTCCTCTCGAGGGGGCCCGCCCCCACCCCCCCCAAGGGACCCCCTCCTCCGGAGGGGGCCCCTCCTATCCCCCCCCCTCCCCCCAGGGACCCCCTCCTAATGAGGGGGCCCTTCCTATGCCCCCCTCCCCCCTGGGACCCCCTCCTAATGAGGGGGCCCCTGTAACTCGGGCCCCCCGCCCCAGGACCCCCCCAGTGTGATGTTGGGAAAGCCGGAGCCCCGGCGGTGTCGGGCGGTGTGTTGGACTGCAATGGGGGGACCCGCAGAGCGGCTCCGGCCCCGTGTGGGGACCCCAGCGAGGCCGGGGGCGCCGGGCTCCGGCCCTCAGGGCTTTATTATTGCCCGGCACCCCGAGCCCCGCGGTTGCGAGGAAAGGAGGAGAGTGGGGAATGGAGAACGAGAACAGGGCAACGGAGGAGAAGTTGGGGAGAAATCGGGGTGTGCAGGACAGCAGGGGACGGGGCTGGGGGAAAGGAAGGGTGGAGGAAGGAGCAGGATTGAGGGCGGGTGGGGAGCGACTGGTGGGGGGGAAGGGGAGCAGGGAGAGGGGGCAGGGGGGAGTCCGGCTGGGGAGGGAGGCCGAGGATGGGAAAGCAGGGTAGGGTAGGTAGGGTAGAGAACGAGAGAGGGGCGGCCGTAGGGGGGGAGGGAGGGGAGGGCTAGGGGGGAGAGGGAGGGGGGGGGTTTGGGGGGGGGGAGGGTGTAGGGGGTGGGGGAGGGGTGGAAAGGAGAAGTACACAGAAATACAACACAACAGAAACGCAGAAGAAAAGAAACGCAGAGAAAAAGAGATATAGGGCCCCGGCCGGCAGCAACCTCCCTCACCCAACGCCCAGGAGCAAATGGCTCCGCCGTGCCCTCCCCGCGCCTTAAATCCCCCAAGGCCCCGCCCCGCGCAGCCGCACTGGGGTACCTCACACCTGTGCAGGCCCCGCCCCTCGCACCTGTGCCGGCCCCGCCCTCGGGGCCCCACCTTCCCCCCGCCCCCCGCCCGCCCATAAATCCCGGCCGATCGGCGCCTGTCCCGTTTTCTGCGGGGGATGCTCATCTTGGCTTGCGGCGGGAGCGGCGGTCGGAGCGCTGTGCGGAGATCCGGATCGGGGGCTGCTGCTGGTGCTGCGCGGGATCCAAGGCGCTCGGGTGGGACTGGGATCGGGATCTAGGCCTGGGGATTAGCATCCTAGTCCTGCTGGTATTTCCCATGGGAGCTGGGCCGAGCCGCTTCTTCCTCGGCGGGCAGGGTATGAGTGCCAGGGCCGGAGGATCGAGGTGGGATTGGGGCTGGGATCGGGACCACCACCGCCGCGCTGGGGAAAAGCCGCTCCGGGACAGGCGCTGCCGCTCCGGCTACGGCCAGCGCGGGGCTGGGTCCCGCCGGGGCTCCAGGCACGCTCCGGCTGCGGCAGCAGGGAGCCGGTGCTGTGCCGCTGCCGTGCTCGCCAGGAGGACGACGCTTCCCCGGAGCAGCCTCTGGATCGCGGCTGGCAGCGGGAAGGACACCGAGACCGCCCGTACCGGCCCCGGGACCCCATGGGCATCGCCGCTCGCTCAGCGCCGCCGCCCGCCCCGCGGGGCGCCCCCTGGCGGACACGGCGCCGCCCCGCAGCCCCCCGGCCCGGTAACGCCTCGAGCGCCGCGCTCCCCTACGAGCCACAGCGCCCGCAGCCCCTGCTCCGTGCCCGCAGCCCCTGCTGGGGGCTGCAGCTTCCCAGCCAGGAGCAGCCGCTCTGGGACGGCCGCTGGGGCCGAGGCGTTGATGCTCCCGCTCCCGTTGTGCCTGGGGTGCGACTGGAGCCCCAGGGAAACGCTAGGAAAAACCCCATGGGTTAAAAAACCAGTAGTAACTCTTTGTTCTTTATTTCCAGAGCCGTGAGAATCATCAAGTCAAATGCTGAGAAGTGACCGGCCCAGCTGTGCATCAAACCCAGAATTTTGGCCTTCTCAGCACCCTGCTCCAAACACCTGAGCCAATCCCAGGGCTGTTCCAAAGGCCCTGTGTGGGATGGGAATGACTGCTGCCACTAAGAGAACTCCTCTACAAATGCAGCTCCTTCCCTTCTGCTACTGCTGCTTTACACAGCAGCCCCTGCAATAGCTGTGGGGCAGAACTGGCTGGCACTCAACATGTCAGCACCAAACTCTTCCCCATAGCCCTGATTGTTCTGCCCTTGCCAGGATTTCCCCAGCAGCTGTAAATGTGCTCCCACAATGTCCCTTTGTTTCGCCAGGAAGAAGCGAACAAGACAAGCCCTGAGGGTTACCTTGCTCCGTGGCCAAAGCTCTTCTGGAGAGTGCTGGGGGGCGTTGCCTGCAGGTGAGTGCTGCCAGCTCCAAACGATGCTGGCTGCTGAGGCCAGGGCTGTTTTTCTGGCCCAGGGGCCTCGGTGTCTCCTGCTGGCTGCCAGCCATGCTCCTTGGTGTTCCCTGGCTGTGTCCCAGCTGGCTGGGAGCGCAGGGCAGGAGGAGGCCAGGAGCTCCTGAAAGGCAGCAGCCCCTCGTGTCTTTGGCATCTGCAGGGGAGGAACTGTGCCTGCACCGTGGCTCCTGGGCCAGGGGCTGCTCTGAGCAGGCCCCTGGAAATGCTTCAGCCCGGACAAAGCCACACCAGCAGCCCAGCAGGACCCCAAGGAGCAGCTGGCATTGCTGGGAATGGAGGCACGGGCCCTTTGCAGAGGGGCTCATGCAGCAACTCTGGGGTCAGAGCTCCCACACAGCTGCCAGCTGTGGCCCAGCCACCCCAAATCCCTTCCTTCCTCCCCAGCCTGAGGCCATCGGCCATCAGCAGCATCAAAGCCAAGGCCATCTTCCCCCACAGATGTTCAATCCCAGGCAGCAGCCCTCAGAGGTACCTGAAAATCAGTGGGATGGAGTTTGGAGTTTTCCAGGGATCCAGCTGGAAGTGCAGAAGTGATGGAAAGCTTTCCCAGGTAGGTGCCACTGGAGGTGTGCTGAAGACAAAGCTGTGCATCCCTTTCCTGAGAGAAAAGAATTTGTAGAGGCCCCTGCTGAGGCTCTGAAAGGAGCTGAACTTCTGCAGGGAGAGATGTCCCCCCCTGGGCACAGGGGCTGCCTCAGCTCAGGCTGGGAGCACATCTGGCCACTGCCTTCTCCTGCTCTAAACCATCCACTGGATGTTCTCCGTCCTGGAGCTCAGGGGGGTGAAATGGGCTCCATTCCAGGCAGCTCTGGCCAGTGAGCCCAGGGACACCATTGGGCTGAGGGTTCCCAACAGCCACTTCTATGGAATAGAACCCTGGCCTTGTCCCTGTGCTGCTGAGCTTCCTTGGAAGCTCTGCTGGCTCCTGACACAGCTGCTGTCCAAGGCAGCAGCTCTGCATGGGAATGCCCACACTCCATGGGGCACTGGGAGGTTACTGCAGCGGGAATGGAGCAGGGAATTTGGGGCTATGGGTATAACTCATCAGAACTGGCACAGCTGACAGGGAACCCCAAATCTGGGCACCACACAGAGAACAATCTTTGTCCTGCCCTGTCAGCTCCAACTCCTGGGCTGAGAAGTTTTGGAAATTAAATGGATGGAATGATACAAACCACAGCAAGTGGCATCACCCAGAGGGACAATCCAGGTCCCAGACAATTGCTCCACAATCCACTATGGGGGAAAACACCCTGTGCCTGCCAGGAGCTCTGACTCTGCTTCTCTACCAGCTCCTGAGCAGTGTCAGAGCCACCATGAGGGCTTTAAAATCCAAACAAACCCCATATCCCACACAGTGAATAATCCAAATAAAGAAATGCATTCTTGTCATCAAAGCTCAAAACTGTGTCAGGAGCTCTGCCAACAAGTTAATGGGATTCCCAGGAATCTCATTAATGCTCTTGGTTTCATTTTCATGTATTTTTAATCCCTCAGTGGGCAGCCTGTACAACTTATCCTGGGATTTAGAGGCTGAGCAGGGCTGGCTTTGGATTGACCTCCACCTCTGGCCCCAGCCTGTGCAAACACACCTTGTGCCAGGCTGGGTGAACTCATCACCTCAGCGTTTCCCTCCTAAATATCCCCTCCTTATCTCTCTGGAGATTGACTGACATTTTGCCCAAACCATGCACTCCTCACCTCCATGTGGCCTCCAAGTGTCCATTCTGTTCCTCACAGGTGCCCTGGTGCCACCGTGTTGGTCCCTTTGCCTTTCTCCAGCCCGAGGCTGCTCCTCTGCTTGCTCTCTGCAGTCTCATCCCACAGGGATCCTCTTCTCCCTTCCCTGCTGGCTGCTGCCAAGGAAGGAGGACACAGGGACTCTCCAGTGCTGCCCCCTCAGCCCTGGAGAGTCCTGGCTGTGGGCCCGAGGGGCCTGGGATTTCCCAGGGAAATTGTCTGCTGGTCTCCCTTCAATGACCTCAGCAATTCCCTCCAAAATGCCACCTCACTGCCCCTGACATCCCCTCACATTCCATTGCCCTACACAAACAGTTCTTGGATCCCCTCTAGATCACACCAGGTTTTCAGCCACATGAATGGCATCACCTGTGCCCACTGCTTGTTATTGACCCAACCAAAATCAAGAGCAAATGTTGGTTGGGCTTTAATAACAACTTGAAATAACTTTACAGCAAAATAACTCACCTTTTTCTTCTGTGGGTTTTTTTCCCTTCAGCTGCTGGGCTTCCCTGTGAGGATGTGTGCTGAGCTCTGGGTGGAGGGGACTGTCAGGCTGAATGGCTGTGGGTTTGTGCTCTTCTCCCTGGGCATCAGCCATTGCCCCAATCCCTTTGTCCAGGCTGTTCCCTGTGCCTGTGCTCAGGCTGGGGCAGCACAGGCAGACGCAGCTCTCAGCACTCCCTACTCCAAACACAGCTCTGGTCTCCACTGCAATCTGGCTCTGCTGGGAGGTTTGCTCCTAGAGAAATCCAAGAATTGCTCATGGCAATGTGGAGAATCAATCTCCATAAAGGGAGGCAAGGAATAAAATCCTGCTCTGGGAGCCCTTGGGATCTGCAGGGCTGCTGAGGGAAGGGGACATTCCCTGCCTGCAGGGCACACAGCCCCACCTGCAGCAGCCAGCCCAGCCTGCCAGCTGGGCTCTGCCAGCCCCTCTCTGAGCCCCCTCCCTGTGCTGCTCCCTCTCGGTGCCTTTGGCAATCCCAGCCTGAGCCTGAGCAGCCCAAAGCTCTGGCTGGCAGCCTAGGGACAAAGGGACGCTCCCAGGGATGGGGCACATTCCCAGCAAACGCTCCCAGCAGGGCACAGAGGCACCCCTGGAGCTCCTGGCTGGGGCTGGCAGGAGGGCACAGCCCCCAGCTGGGCTGGCAGTGGCAGTGACAGCAGCAAAGTGCCACGCTCTGGTGGCACAGCACAGACACCCAGGCCAGCACTGCCCGTGGCAGGGGCACAATGAATTCTGCTCCCTGTGCTGCCCCATGCCAGCAGGAAAGCTCCAGGGGCATCGAAACTCCTGCCCCTTCCCCCCAGCCCAGATGAGCACTCCTCAGTTCCCAACACCCAGTTCTCACCTCCAGCCTGCTCCCGGGGCTGCTGCCACGTTCCTGACAAGGTGCCAAAGGCCCCTGGGCACAGGGCTCCCTCTGTGTCTCAGGGCTTGGGCACGGCAGGGACCAGGCTGCTCCAGCAAGGACAGCCTGGAACCAGAGCAGATGTCCCGGGGCTGGCAACGGGCTGGGGACAGCAGCTCTGAAACCCAGAGTGCTGAAAACAGCCCCCAAAGTGTTCTATGGTCACACCTTTAACATGGCTCCAAAGGGCAGCAGCTCTGGTGCCAGAGCAGCACCTGCACCATTCCCTGTGCCAGCCCCAGCTCACTGAAAAACAAAACAAATCAACCACACCCAGGCCTTGTTTGCACAATTCCTGATCCAAACCCTCACCTTTCCTGCCCAGCACTGAGGCAAATCTGACACAGCATTGAGAAGTGACCTTTGCTGAGAGCAGCCATCATCCCAGTCCTCCAGCCTTGGCAAGATTGTGCAGTGAATGGACCTCAGTTCTAATCCTAAACCTCAATTTCTGTCAGTTTTTGTTAGAAAGATACTGGACAGTAACTCATGCAGCAGAATTTGCAAATTGCACAAGGAATAACAAGGCCCAGAGCAAACGCAACCACCCCCATCACTGCTGCACCCCAATTCTGGGAGAAATGCTGATCTCATTTCTAAACACTGCACTTCCTCCCACTCAGTCCTTCCCTGCACATCCCTGCAGAGCATTGACTCCATCTTTTGCTGCCAACAGCACCTCTCCAGCCCAGAGCCCACTGCTCACAGACACAAACTGAGCAAGCCTAAGGCAATGTTCCCAGCAGCAGATGCAATTCCTGAACTCCCTTTTCCCTGGATTCTGAGCCCTTGCAGGAAACTCAGCTCAGCCCAGAGTCTGTTCTGCTTTCCCAGAGGGAAATACAGCCTGCTGGGCCCCAGCTCTGGCACCACATTGCCCTTGTTCCTGCTGCCCTGGAAAGGCACAGGCAAACCCAGTCCCCTCAGAGCCCATCCCTGGGCCCCAGGAGAGCTGGAGCTGCTCCCAGATGCCAGGGCCCTGCAGGGCTGTGCTGACACCAGCACAGGCTGACCCCTGTGCCCAGCACCACCCCTCACTCTGCTCCCATGGCTCCCAAATGCTGCCAGCCCTGCCCCTGCCCCTGTGCCAGGGCCGTGCCTGCCCCCAGCCCCAGCAGAGGCTGTCACCCAGCCCTGCAGCGGCTGCCAGCCCTGGCAGAGCTGGGCATGCACTGAGAGCTCCCGAAGGAGGGCCCAGAGCAGCCCTGGGCTGCACAGACAGTGCCCAAGCTGCCCTCAGGGCATAGCCAGCACCACAGCTCCAGCATCCCCAGGGAACTCTGGCACTGCCTCTGCACCTCTGCCCTTCTCCAGCAGGCACAGCTGGGGCTGGGCTGGCAGCAATGGCATTGCCATGGCAGCTCATGCCAGCAGAGAGGAAAAGGGGAGCCCTGTGTCCCTCTGACTCACCCCACAGCGTGGGCAGGACCAGAGCCCTCCAGCACAGAGCCCTGCTCCTGAGGCCTCTTGCCTTTGGCTGCTCCCACACCAAAGCTTCGGGCAAAGATGGGAGGAGTTGGATGATTTTTCCTGCCCTGAAAGAGAGGAGAAAAGAAAATTAAGTCCACTGTGGAAGTCCAAGGATCCCAGCTCTCATAGCTCTGCTCTGCTGGCTCACTATGGGGTTTTACCCATGAGAGGTGACACCAATTCAAACACAAACATGTCCTTTGCCAGCACTTTTATTCCTGACTATTTCAGACAATGAAAGGATGCTCATTTTTCATCTTGCATTCTCTGCCTCATTTGAACAGAACCATTTTTATCCCAGAGCCCACGTGGCAGCCATTCCATCCTTTCCCATTGGACTTTGCACAAAGGAAGGGACACCCGGGATGCTGCACCACAAGAAATCCCAAAGAGAATCCCCTCCAAAACCTCCCAGGGAAAGGTTCTTTGCTTTTGGGACACAAGAAAGGCCTTGGGCCATTTGCACCCACATGGAAAGCCCACACTGAGCACTTGCTTTTAAAGATGTTGCACTTGAAGTTACAGACATGGAATTGCTTTGGGATTTGGCATTTCCTGCACCCACACAAACACATTCAAGGAATTAAGCGCAGAGTCCTGAAGTTTGGTTATTCCAATGCTGTTTTGGTAGTGCCACTTGACACACCAAAATCCACAGCAACACTTCAAAAAATGCCAAGCAACTTTCACCCCCACAGCCCCCTTCCTTTCCATTTTGCAGTTTTGGGCTCCTCTTAAGAACAGGTTAAAGAAAAGAAGAGAAAAGGCCAGGACCTGCTCCCAGCCAGTGCCCCAGCCACCTGTTTGCCAGAGATTCTCCTTACAGCTGATGGCTTTTCTAAGAAAGCTCCAGCTCAGCCTTATCACAATCCCCTGGCAGCCCTCACCATGAGCCCCAAAGGCCAGGGCACATCTGTGTGCTGCCTCAGGAAGCTCAGTGGCTCTCTGGGGGACAAAACCTAGTTTGGGCCCAGAGCTGACTCTGCTCCCTGCTGGCTGAACTGTGCAGCTGTGGGATGCAGCTGGGTGCTGCAGGGCAGAGTGTATCACCCTCTGTGCCAGCCAGGCTCCAAAGGCAGCCCTTGGTGCCCCAGCAGCACTGCTGGAAGCGCTGGCAGCGCTTGGCACAGATGGGATGGAGCCTTCCCACAGCTCTGTGCCCTGGCACCGAGGCTGGCACAGCAGAGAGGCTGATGGCAGCAGAACAAACGCTGGGTTTCCATGGGCACTGATGGGACTGAGAGCCCCAGGCCAGAGCTGCTCCCTGCCCAGCCCAGGAGCTCCCAGTGCTGCTGCAGGGCACGGGCTCTGAGGGAACCCTGCAGCTGGGCCAGGAACGCAGCAGCGACAATTCCCAGGCACAAAGAGATCCCCACCTGCTCCAGCAACTGAACCTCTGGGGCTCAGCCCCGCGGGCTGTCCCTGCTCCAGGCAGGAGGAGCCACACAGCCCCCGAGGCTGGGCTCACACCCTGCCCTGCCAGCAGGAAACAAGGGCTTCATGAAGCTTTGGGGACACCTTCTGTCCCCAGAGGGCTCTGACACAACATCCAGCAGTGTGGATCTTTAATAAAGACAGCTCGGACCTATCCTTGCCACAGACTCGCCTTTGTTATTGCCTCACAGTCTCTGCTTTAAAATATTTTGCTATTACAAGTGTTTAAACAAGACTGACCGTGAGCCCTGCACCCTTGCCGTGCTCCAAGCCCTAAGGCAGAGCTGGATATCCTCACACTCATCCAGCCTGAGGGAGCTGCTGCAGCACTTAAAACATTTACAAACCACCCCTGCCCTGAGGGTGTGCAGCCTTGCAGGTGCCTGGGTGCCAGCCCAGCATGAGAGATGGGACATCAGGAGAGCGAGCAGACAACGCCCACTGCAGCCTCTGCACTCTCGGCACTGCAGCTGCACGATCCTCACTGCTCAGCGACTCTCAGCTCTGATTCCAGGACTCCCGCCAGGAAACTGAGGGCCCTTTCCAGATGCAAATCCCCACAGAGCCACTGCTCTCCTCTCCACCCACCCTCCTGCTCCAGCTTTTACCCCTTTGGTAGCCACCACCCCGCCCAGGACACAGAGGAGGCTCTCGGGTGCCAACTGAGACCCAAATCGATCCAGGTGCCTCAGGAAATAAATACAAACAAACTCGTCCCTTCTAGGCTAACAAAATGTCCTGGTGCCCAGTTCCTGCTTCCTAAGGCAAAACCCACGGATCAGGGGAAAATGGCAAGTCCCAAACCCAACCAAACCCGGTTTGGCATCGGTTTCCATCAGGACTGTTCAGGTTTCCCAGTGCCCCTCAGCTGCAGCCACAGGAGCAGCTTCTCTCTGGGACCCAGGGGGGTGGGCACAGGGACAGCCATCCCGCTGCTTCCCGGCAAACAGAGCTCAGCCCAGCCCAGAATGAAACATAACAAATGCAGTTCTTGCCCTTGCCATTCATGTCTGAGCTCTGGCACGGTGTTATTGACCACAAAACTCCTGAGAGGGGACAGTCTGTAACTACTGCTCTGGATCAAGGATAATCTGTCAGTTCGTGTATGCACTGCACAGCTTTCATAAACAGCACTGTAACAGACACTAGTTTAGACTGCAGCATCATAGAGACTGTGAAATGTTCAAATGCTGTTACATGTAAGGAACTCAGAAAATGGTGTCAGATAATGAGGTGATTTCCCACAGTTGGGGACAATCTTATCTGAAACACAAGATAACAGAAACAGAAACCAGAGCACTGAAAAAAAAAGGAAAAATTTACTGACCCTCGTTATCAAATAACGAGGGAGTGAAAATAAAACAGGATGGCACCACAGGAAGAAATAAAGTATATTGGTGTAATCCACAAGATGGCACGAAGGTTCAAACCAAGCAAAAGAACATCTAAACTGAAAAGGACTCTTTGAATATGTATAAACTCTAATGAATATGCACACACCACTGCAATGGAACAGAATCTAGAGAACACGGTTTAAGGGAACCGGGTGCTCCTGGCAAACCGCCAAGCACCCCAGCGCTGCCTTTTATCCCTTAACAAACGTGTAAAAATTCTAGAGAGTGAACTCTGTTTCTCACCCAATAAAACGCTGTTCCCGCAGCTGGGACGAGCCCCAGCTTTATTCCACGGCACACGATCCCAGAGAGCCGCAAGGCCCGGGACAGAGCCGTGCCACCCGCAGCGGGTCCCACGCAGCAGCGCCCAAAGCAGCCCCGGCCCCCTGTGGGTGCCCCCGGCCCCGGTGCCCCCGGCCCAGCTCCCTCCCCTCCGGCCGCTCACCTGAGGGCACCGCCCGCTGCCTCCCGGCGCTGCTGCCGAGCCGAGGGCATTGTCCCCGCTCCTGGCCCAAAGGCCACGTTCTGCGCTGCAGGGCGCGCTCCGGGGGACGCGGGGGCGGGCAGGGACAGGGTGACCCGGGCTGAGGCGGCTGTCCCGGCGCTCTGTCCCCTCCCGGGGCTCAGGCCGGGGAGCGGAGCCCTGCCAGCGGCCGCCATTGCAGCGCGGAGCAGAGTCAGGCAGGGCCGAAGAGCCGAGTGTGGCCGAGTGGAGCCGACAACAGCCGAGTGTGGCCGAGTGTGGCCGACAACAGCCGAGTGTGGCCGAGTGGAGCCGACAACAGCCGAGTGTGGCCGACAACAGCCGAGTGTGGCCGAGTGGAGCCGACAACAGCCGAGTGGAGCCGATAACAGCCGAGCCTACCCGAACGGCCGACTCTGGCCGCGATTTGCCGAATCCATCCGACCTTAGCTGAGGTGAACTGAACGGAACGCGACGGAACCGCGTTCAGCCCAACCGAACTAGATAAGCCCGACCGAACTAGATAAGCCCGACCGAACTAGATAAGCCGAACCAACGCGAGATCAGCCGAACCCACCTGAACATTACAGGGTCGCTCACTCACCCATCTCTCAGTGTCGGCAGGCACCCTCAGCTCCAAGGAGCTGTGCAGAGCGAGCGCTTGGTCCCTTGGGAAGCACGGAGTGATCAGCCCCAGGGACAGGAAAGTACAGACAAATGCCATGGTCAGCCCTGAGGATTCAGGAGGATTCAGAGCCAGTGGCCCAGAACCTGACACAATTCTATCTACAATTGCAATGTAATTACGGTGGGACAGTGCAAGGCTGGAGTTCAGAGAGCTCAGCCGTTCCACCGGGGCTGGGGACATGACTGAGGGGGTTTTGTGTCAGTCTGATGGCCCTGAGCAGCATCAAGAACCAAAAGGAAATTTTACAGAAATGTTTTGAGACGAATTGCCCCAAACACTTGGGCTGCTTCTTTCAAAAGATTGAAAAAGATTTCTCTTGAATTCCTGTCAGAAAGTCCAGACCCACAGCTATGGAAGGGATGGATATGATGCACCACAGAAAGAGACAAAAGCAGAAAGGTTAAAAGGTCTATCTCCCATCCTTCCCCAAACACGCTCCAAGGAAAAAGTTTCAGACAATGAAATAACAAAGAACTGGTTCCTACCTCTGGAGTTCAGTCCTACATTTTGTCCAAGTGCTGAGTGGGATGAGTGGCAGTGCTGTGCAGCCCTCATCAGTGGAGACTCGCCCTTAAAAGCTGCCACACATCAGGTGCCAGCGGGCACATCTGCAGGAGCAAGGTCTGGCACAGAGCTGGTCTGGAAAAGGAATCACCCTGAGCAGAGGAGACAGGAGCTGCCTGAGCAGTCTGGCCGTGCCTGGGCTCCTGCCTCTGTGGGCACATCCATGGCCTTGTGCTGCAGAGGACTTGGATGGGTGCCATTGCAGACACTGGCTTAAATGGTGTCATGTGCTTATCCATATGGGGAACGGCATCTACATCCCTGGAATAAAAGCATTGGCATATAAATTCTGTTTTGTAGGAGGGTAACTATATACTGAAGTCATACAAACACGTAAAACTTACACTGCCCACAGAAAAAAAAGGAAGCACTGCCATTACTGTCAATAATACAGAACATGAGAATATGCACCTCACCTGTCAACATCTAAAGGTCAGAGCATTTCCATCCTGGAAGTGCTTCCCAGATGGATCCTTGGAAGATTTATAGAAGCATGCTGAAGCAAAATACAAGCTAAACATATTTGGGGTGAGAGGACAAAAGAAGGAACTAAGACAATTATTCCAGCTGAGCCTCATCTAGTGTCACTTCTGGGTCTTAGGTAGATCTGGAGGAGCCCCATTTCTGCTGCAATCCTCTTCCTGCACGGCCTGACGTGGTGTTCTGTGGCTGCCTGGAAACTCTGCTCCTTCTGGGCTTTGACTGAAACACTGCACAGTGTGCAAGGCAGCAGAGACTCATCCCGAGACGTCTGAGTTATTCCTGTTCAGCTGGAAGCTGACATTCCTCTGACAGGCAGCTCCTACCTGCTCTATGCTCACAGCTTTTCAGTTTCCCATCTTAGGGACACAGAGCAGAGCAATGCTCTTTTCTTTTTCCTGGCCTTTGCTCTTTGTTGATTTGTGAAAACATCTCTCGGGATAGTTGATAACTTCTGGCTTTGTATTGCAGGCACAGTTTTTCTCCTGGTATCAGCTCCTTCAAAGCCTGAAAGATTAACTTTTTTTTCCCTCACTTGATAACTTCATGGAGGTCACCCTTCCTGCTACTCAATTAGATTGCATTTCTGCCATGTTGGATAGACAGGAATAGAAAGGAAAGAAAGCAGAAAGAGCCCCCAAACATGCCACTGTTTCCCATTTTTGGCACTTCACATTGCAAAGAAATCAATCAATTCCCGTAACTCCCATCGTGGCAACACCAAAAATCTGAGGCTCATCTAAGCTCCACTGAATGAGAATTAGAAACAGGGAGTTTAATTTTAATGCAATTTTAGGATTGAGACATAGGTTGAACTTAGATGAATCTGATTGTTTTCAAGTTCCCTGATGCATGAGCCTTGACTTTTCACGTGACACGAAAAGCTGTGATTGATCTTTGCTTCTTTATTTTGCCCTTCAGCCAATTAGGTACTATGAGCTCCAAATTCCAGAACTGCAGCTTTTTGCCTTAATTTAGGGTCAACAAAACTATGCTGCAGCCTCTGACTGTTTAGTAGAGGTTACTACATGAAATGAATGACACAAGTGCACAGGCAGAGTGAGATAAAGGCAAATCAAAACATTTTATCTACAACTTCTCCCCTTTTACAAATCACCTTGGAAGAATGCAAATCACCCTGCACTGCAGCTCACTTGTCTCTCAGCTTCTGCCCCATTAAACAGCGTTGTGTCCCTTGAAGTCTCTTCCAGTTCCTTCCTTCCAGTTCCTTCCTTCCTTCCTTCCTTCCTTCCTTCCAGTTCCTTCCTTCCAGTTCCTTCCTTCCTTCCTTCCTTCCAGTTCCTTCCTTCCTTCCTTCCTTCCTTCCTTCCTTCCTTCCTTCCTTCCTTCCTTCCTTCCTTCCTTCCTTCCTTCCTTCCTTCCTTCCTTCCTTCCTTCCTTCCTTCCTTCCTTCCTTCCTTCCTTCCTTCCTTCCTTCCTTCCTTCCTTCCTTCCTTCCTTCCTTCCTTCCTTCCTTCCTTCCTTCCTTCCCCCTGTGTCTGCTAGAACACCACTCTCCTGCTCCATCACTCTCCCTGCCAGACTCCTGCCTGCAGCTTTGGCAGAGCTCTGCTTTTTGCTGTAGCTCCTGTGATCTGTTTTGGTGCCCAGGGTGTCAGCTTGTTCTTGACAGGACAGATCTGATGGAAGTGAAGATCTCTGCTCCCTGAATTCCTCATGTAAACAACTCAAACTCTGCCTGTGGAGGGACTGGGAACCAGACCTTTCTTTCCTTTTTCCTTCACTGTGCACGAAGGAATGTGGGTGCTGACTCCCAGAGATGGGGAGAGAGGGACAGGTTTATATCTGAGCAAAGAAAAGTAAGGTGGGAGGAGGAGACTTTTCCTGTCTGACCGTGGCTGGACCCTGTGAGAGCGCTTGCTATCAAAACATTTCCATCTCCGATGAGTCTGAAATTATTCAGCCCCTGTGAGTGGCACAGGAAAAGGTCACGGGGATTATGCAGAGTAAGAGATTTTCTGGGCCCAGGATCATCAGATGGTTCAGGCTCAGCCCCTGTACAACACATGGGCAGTGACCCCACCCTGTGGCCCTGGAGTCCCTCAGAAATGGGCAATCAGACACTGCCTTTAGAGTGGTGTTTTGGGGATAAAATGTGCATTGTTACCTCATGCTGAACCAATTCAGAAAGTTTTGAAGATCCCTTCGTCTGTCTTGAGACAGTGAAATACTCCAGGGAATATGCAGGAACAACTTGAGGTGTTTAGGCCTTACTGAAAAGGAAGAGCCCTGGGAACCAGGAATGCTGATTGTTAAAAGGAGCACCAGGACTCACTGCAGAATTGATTTGTCCTTCCTGAGATCAGTCTTCAAGTGGTGACCCATCATCCTCAGGAGGACATCCTGCCCAAAGAGAGGGAAAAGGAAAAGGGATTTTTCTGAATGGCTACTCTAAGTTTTAACAAAAGCATGATCATATAAAAGGAGAAATACCAAGAGAGTAGGGAACTTTCTGGGGGGAAAAGAGATTGAGCATTCCAGGCCAGACACTGTCAGAACAGACTTGGCCACCAAGTTCAGCTGCAACTGCAGCAGTTGAATTTGCTGGATAGAACACTTGTACACCGAGGCTCCTTGACTTGGATTATTCTCAGTTGCAGACTGGATGCAGAATAACTCACCTAAAAATGAAAATAGTTCTTGATCTCGGTTTGATTCTGGCCCAGGGCAGGTGCTCACAGCCACTGAACTCACTCACTGATGGGAACTGTAATCAGGGAAACTTCTGGTAATGGCAGTATTGGACCAGAAATAATTTGGTTTTAATTAGTCCCTCATTTATCAGTCTAAAACTCAGTTGTCCTGTCAAGAACTTTATTTTACTTGCTGTAATGTTAGCAGATTGGTAGTTGCATATGTATGGTTGTGGGGTGCCCTCTAGTGAAGAGAAGAGAGAACTTTGCTTAAAAAGAACTGCACTATAAGGGCAATAATTTAGGATGAATTGTAACAGAAAATGAGACTAAAACTGAGCCTAAAACCCATGATAAACCAGTAGTGATAGTCATGGAACACACTGTTTTCACATACAAAAATAAATACACCTAAAGTTAGGCAATTTCTCTCCTGAGAGTTTTTGATAACAGCTTGGTAACAACTTGATTTAGTAATTTTAGATTGACTGGCATAAGGTGAAGGGTGTTAATCTGCTTTACCAGGATCTGAGATCTGTGGGTGGATCCAGTTCAGAATCTCTGTGACTCCTTCAGCTGCAACACGGAGGTGTTCCTCTGCCCTGGGCAGTGCCTAAGTACAGTCAGACCACCAGGAATAGGGATGGATGTCTGTTTGTTTGCTTGACAATAACATCAAAATACAGGCAAATACTTATGAAAAGGCAGGTTTTTTTTTCCAGATGACACTCGGAAAACACTTAAATAACCTACAAGCCAAATATTTTCATTGTTTTCCTTACTTATTGAAAGCAAACACATTTTCTCTAACTTGTAGAACACCACTTGGGAGAGTAAAGTTTAGTTCCTTTCACTTCCTGCATGTGGAACTTGACAATCATTACAAATGAAGTGCTGCTTAACTACATAATAAATCTTTCCCTTCTGTTTGCTCCTAAAGTTTTTATTTAGACTAATTTAAAACAAATGCTCATGGTTTCTTTTGGAGTTTTTTTGATAGTATTTGGTTGGCGTTTTTTTGGTGAAAATGGATGCTTTTAAAGGAAGGCTTCAGCATTAAAGCATTTTTCTTTAGGGTATGCTAAGTGCAAGCAGGTAAACTGATTTCTTCAAGGGCTGCCAGGACAATTCAATGTGTGAGATGCTGTGGCCTGGCTGTTAACACTGCTACACGTTATCATGTTGTTGGACTATTTGAAGAGCAAGTGTGATTACTCATCCTGTTTGCAGCAGGTTTGCAAACCAGTCACAGACAAACAGAAACTCATGTCTCGTGCCAGTAAGAACTGTGCTGCATCTGGGACTCCTCAGCAAAACAGACTTTTCATAATTTCTGTTTACACAAAGCTGCTGCCTTTTAGATTTGGGTTCTTACCAGGCCAAAACTGAGCAGAGCTTATGAGCATTCGCTCCATTTTGGTTTGTTTGTTTTCTTAGTAGATTCCAAAATTATGCTACGTTAGATGATGGCATCTCAGTCAGCAGATGCCAGATACAGCATCAGGAAGGGACAATGTAGGGATCACTCATGCATGGCACTGTTTGACTGGCTCAGGGCAGAATGAGAGTTGCAAACTACAACTGTGCACAGCTGGAGTCAGCACCAGTTCCTTTCACTCCAGTCACAACCGTCACTGCACTTACCACAGCTGAGTGTGTGAGAGAAGGGGTTGTTTCCCACATTTTCCTTGTTCTGTCCTGGTGGTTGTTTGCCAACAGACCCAATTCTGCCATGCTTAGGCCATTCTAATGAAGTGCAGACCTCAGCCTGACTCACCTACCTTTCTTCTGGCTCAGATGTTAAGCAAAAAGTGTTAACAGTTTTGTTCCAATCATTATTCTAAAAGTAAATAACCAGCCTTTCCACAAATTTCAAGGAACTGAATATATTGGTACCATAAGTTCAGTAAAGGTAAAGTCAGAGCCACAAAATTTCCAGAAATAGAGTTTGAGTGGCGGCTGGTACCAAGAAAACACCACTAAACAGTTCTGTTTATCATCATGTTCACAGCAACCCAAGATGAAACAAACTGGGGGATGACTAAATAACTATGCATTGAAGTGGAAACAGTAGTGAAAAAAAGGCCACAAGAAGCCTTATTAATAAATGAAGACAATTTATTACTTCAAGTGTTAATGGTAAAAAAAATTCAGCACAGCTGTTGCATTTAAAAAAGTGAAACTACAATTAAGTACTATGTTCTAGTTCAATAAACAGATGAACCCAATGTTCTTCAAAACAGTTAAGCATTATACAGTACATCTTATGAAGACCCGTAAATTAAAGAACTACTTCTTAAATTTAGAGATTAAAAAAATTCTGCATTCACAACTTTAGCTTCTTTTTTCTCCCACGCCCATCAGGAGTGCCATCCATTTTGCGCTTCTGTGCCTGCAAGGTAAGATTTTATACTAAGTTGTTGTCATACAGAAAGGCTGTGAGCAAGCAATGTGTTTCAAAACAAAGCAGATGGAGAAGATCAACACCCTGGCAGCTTTAAAATATGATCAATTGCAAATGTGGCATTTAGCAAATATGCACATCTTTTCTGTTGTTTTTCATGCTCCAAATCTGGAAGAAAGTGTATAAAAAACAAGTAAGGATGGTATAAAGCTTCCTATTATGAAAAGGTATTTCTAAATACCCATTTAAATATTCTGTGAACACGTCTAAGAAACTTAATATTCCATCACTATTAACCTTACTGATTTCTGCACATCTGTCAACTAAGTTGTGCTTCTAAGTTTTTGCTTCAACAGCTCTAGGCAACAACCTGAACAAATGGAGGTAGGAAAATACATAAAGGTGATATTTTATTTACAAAATAGGCCTATTTGCATATTAGGAATACTTTGAATTTAGTCAGCAAAGAGCGCTGTCAAGCATTTGTGCTATTTTCCCAAATCTAGCTCTACAGGCCCATTTGTAAATAGATCTGTGGATGATTTAGCAGATTCTATAAATCAAAATGCCAAATACATCCCTGATGTACTTACCAGGGTAAATCTATACAGTGTACCAACCCAGTGATCCAAAACCTAACAAGTTTATCTGCTCCAAAGCATGTGAGCTACACTTAAGAACCTTTTTTCTTCTATTTGACATCCTCAACTGGACTAGATGAACACTGATATGAACTTTAGGCAGCTTTTAACATTGCTCTCTAAGTTGCTGGTTTCAAATAACTTTAGATATCACTTGTCCTAGACACTTGGAAAAACGCTGTTTTCAAGTGAGCTTTTTCACAGAAATGCCTTTTTAAATCTTACTGAAGATGGTTTTGGTCCACGTTTCTTCTTTTCTGCCTTTTCCTTTTCTTCCAGTTCCATGTTTTCTCTTTCAATGAGTGTGATTAAAGTATTACACCTCCTTTGTAGCTCCTGCATTACACAACATATTCAATCAGTACCTTAGGCAGCCACTTAATGTAAAAATCCTCTTAGAATATTAAAAATGCTGGTGAGTAGGTAAGTAGTTTGCTGGATCTTGTCAGAATAACAAAGAAACAATTAAATGTTTCATGCTACTTACTTCCTGGCTGGCTTCACAGGGATGGATTTGATTGCAGATGTTTGCTTTGTAAAAGACATTTATATTTAACTCAAATTGGAAAAGCATACCTTAGAATTTTGAACTTCTCCCATTTGCCACGGCTACATTTGACACCCGTACAGTTGTCAGAAAGTTATTAAGAGGTAAAACCTTGTTCCCATGCACCTACCTCAGTATTTCAGCAGCAATTTAATTAACTTAATTTAATATTGTGATAGGCATTCATGAACAAAAAGGAGCTATATATATATATATATATGTAGATATATATATATATATATACACCATTGCAGTTCTGGACTTGAGAAACCAGTCAAATCTGAATTGCGGCGAGTTTCGGATACATTGTCTTAATTCATCATAGACATTTTCAAATCCTAGTTTGTGAAGCATACAGATTAGGAAGCGATCCTCCTCTTCGGTGTAATTCTTCCCTTTATTAGTACCATAGGATATTCTTAGTTGGTGGAAAGGGGCTTTATATCTCCCAATCTGAACAAAACAAGTAAGACCACATAAAGCTAAGAAATAGGTCAGAATTAGCATGGAAGTCTTTTGTATAAAAGCATTAAATCACATGAAGACAGAAAACTATAACTTTAAGCATCTCCCATGCTAAGTCTTCACAAGAAAATGACTTTAGGTTCAGAACAGTGCATTTATCAAAGCTATCTAAACAGGCAAATTCTGGTTTCGACAATAGACAGCTTTGTCATCTTCTGACTAATGGCAGGCTTTCACTACACTTAAAAACAGGCAAGACTGGTCAGGATTCAAGTGGCAACGATCCTTTTGGACAAAAATCTTCAGGAACCGGTAAAGTCAGAGTAAGAGTAAAAAGGTACATGACAGCTGGCACGTGGTTTGGCTGCCTTCTGGTTTATTGACTCTGACACTTCTTCCCTAGAAGACAACTAACTCAGCAAACCTGAAGTGGGGAGAAAATTGCGACAAAGTGTCTTAATTAACTATAAATCTCTTCACTACCAACTACTTGGTGAAACACAAAGAACAAAAGCTTCCTCTGTTGGATTAGTCTTTTTTAAGTGCTCTCTAATCTCATGTTTCTAACTCCCTCTGTCTTCTGCCATCTCTACCTGTTTCTACTTTACTCCAATTCTCTCCACCTGTTTTCCTATGTTTCTCTCTCCCCCACTGCTCTACCCACCTACCTCTCTCCCTTCTCTTCCTCCATTTCTCTCTCTCCATCCCTCTCCATTTTTCTCTCCATCCCTCTATCTCCCCCATTTCTCCCTCTCTCCATCCCCCTCTCTCCATTTCTCTCTCTCTCTCTTAATTTCAGTTCCATGTGTCCAGAAGGAACTGTGCTCCTCCCAAAGCCTGTACTATGTGGAGTTACACAGCACTCTGAACTGTGTGCTGTAATACAGAAGACTGTTACAAACACCAGGGTAGACCATAGCTAAGGGTGTCATCACAGCACTTCCGTGGGATGGAAAAGCCATAGGAAGAAATTGCTGAGTGTTAAGCAAAGAGGCCACTGTCATGCCCAAGATGTCTTCATACATCAGCAGCACTGGCCAGACAGGGGTCATGCATCTCCCCTCACTGGCACCAGGAAAAAAAAAAAGAAACAACTGAGCAAACCCACCTTTGTATCGAGAGCCTTTTTTATGCTGATTCGTCTCTGAATTCTAGCTTCTCCTCTTTCAATCTGAGCCATGATCTTCTCTATGTCTTGGAGTTCATTGCATCTTTCCCAGAACACAGCTAAGAAAAGAACAACTTCTTAGTATCTTATCATGCATTGTAAAAGTCAGAGGTTTAACCTTAAAAAAAGGATGTTAGCTGTTCCTTCCTTTTACCAGCGCTTACTGCTGTGTGACAACAGACACGCCTTGAGCTGGTAAGAAACCTTCCCTTCCAGCTACCATGTGCTGCAGTAGTAAAAATGCTGTTTTGAAGAGGGTAGATATAGGAATCTTCAGTTTAAGTGAGGTACAATACAGGCCAGTAAGACTTTTGTGTTTCAGTCTCCTCAAAGAAAACAAAGCTTCTTCAAATGAAAACGGATGTAACAGAATACAGTTTTATCAAGAGAAGCAAGAGGGCAACTGAGTGCCCAAAGACAAGCAAGTGCCTGAAAGACCATTAGGTGTTTAAATAAGGGGTTTTTGTACAAGATTTTTTCACATTTTCAACTTGCTCTATACCTCTAGAAATGTAGTGCCAGGACTTTGCAGCTGCACTACAGTGGAAAAAAAATCTCTTCTAATGCGAGGTTAAGACTCAGGTTACCAGTGGTGGCTGTAGGTTCAATCGTGATGTATCTACTGTGTTCTGCTCTCGAGGAGCAGGTAAAGGTTAACTTCTCATTAATGAATACAAGGAAAAGGGAAATCTCTTCAGCTAAGCAGTGTTTCTCAGCATTTCCCTTTGCAAAAATTAACAAGAACTGAAGACAGTGCTACCCAGTTAGATTCAGGATATAGTGAAATGGCTCAGCAGGAGTTTATGTGTGCATTTTAGTACAGCCTTAGTTGTGCAGGGGGTAATGATGGTAAAAAACAGAGCAGCAGATCCAAAATACATCAATATAATTCTACCCCAAAAATCTTAAAACAGCAGTGTAAGAAATTGTCAGCTGTAGGATGTTACCATGTTCTCAGGCAGTTCAAATGAGCCAAGCAGAGTTAGATACTCTCAGAGCTGAGTACAGAATTAAGTTACCTGAATACTCAATGACTTCCTCTGGGGTTTTTCCTTCGACTTCTCGTGCTATATTTTCAATGTCATCACAGCCCCATTTCTCATTGGCTTTGATGAACTGGTTGAAATCTCTCTTATTCCAGTTAGTGAAGCCCTATACAGCAATCAAGAGGAAACATTGCACAGAGGTTCAGGATTTGTCCATCTCCGAATTTGATTCAACTGGTTTCTTGAAATTGCCTGTAACACTTCCATCATTCCACAGTGTTAAACCTTTTCTTTCTCTGCAGTTTAATTTAGTAGAACTCTTTTTATGCTGCAGTCACTGTAGTCTCCCTATTTAAATACTGCAAAATGACTAGCACTACTTCTTTATTTACCTAGTAATTTCTGGTAAGTTTTCAGCTGAAAAATTAATCCCTCCTCCTAATAGTCTCTCTGTGGGATTACTTTCTAAGAAAAAAAAATTGCTCAAGTGAAAGTAGTGTAATGGCTTTTGTTTTGTCAAAAAGGCCCCCCAAGTGCCTCACAGACACCCTCAGCCATTGCATCATTGCAGTGACCACTGCATGGTCACTCTCCCTCAGAAGGACTAAAGCCATCTCGTGATGCTGATTTTCAGCAGAGACACAAGTAGCACTGCTGAAGTCATGAGCCAAAGTAGGTTCATTTCATATTACCAGTAGCTTTTACAAGTAGTGGGAAGTAGCAAGTTCTGCCAGCCATGTTGTGATTTAGCCACAGCTTACTGGACTGTATTGATTCCTGACCTCTGTGATTCTGGTGTCTCCACAGTGAGCTGTTCCAGCTCATTACTACGCAAGCAAGAAATCCTGTCCTGTAATTCCGATCCCCTGCCAAAATACAATGTGTAAATAAAATATCCAAATAAGGCATATCAAGCATTCACCTGGTTTTAAATTATTTAAATATACAGGCTTCCTAATTATATACCTATTCAGCTCACACCCTCTTTCAGTGAGGGGAACTATCCACTACCAGATGTGGTTTAGGAAAATTGACTGTTCAGACTCCAAGATTCACTTCCATATGGGTGTGAAAGTGAGGCAGAATATGTGCATTAAATAATGTGGAATGCAGCACACCCAGCTCTGCAGCCATTCTGCAAGGTCTCATGGAAAGACATCACAGTCTATAGTGAATGCCAGACTAGGATTCAGGAGAATCCTTGGTGCACATTCCTCAAAGATATCCTATGACATAGGCCTATGACAAACCTAATGCTAGAAACTCTTTTCAGTCAGAACCAAACTTTGCAGATGTGGTAACTACGGCACAGTGACCAAGAAATGTTCCCATAATGCTGTGAAACACAAAACAAGCTTTGGCTGATTTCAGTCTCACTGAAGACCCAACAATACCTGGGTTAGAAGTTTCTCTTTTTCTTCCAGTTCTTCATCATTAAGAGGTTCAGCCTCATCAATCTTAAGCTGCTCTTCCTTTTGTGCTTGGGCTGCATTTGGGAGATCAGGATTACGAGGTACCTGAAAGGTTTTGCACTTCGTAAAACTGAATTAATTTTTCACAGATAATTACTAATTGTCACCTTTCTGTTAATATAACCTAATAGCTTCTACAGCTGAACATGATTTTATTTCATTTAAATTACTGTGAAAGGCTGGAAAAGTACATATTCTCCTACTGTTGCATTAAACTGCTCCATTGCAAGAATTTAGGGAATAACACAGAAGGAACTGGACCTTAAAGATCACCTCTTTTCCAAGCCCCTGCTATGGGCAGGGCCACCTTCTGCTTAGACAAGGATGCTCAAAGGCTCATCCAACGTGGCCTTGAACACTTCCAAGCAAGTGGAATGTGGGTCATCCACAGCTTCTCTGGGCAAATTGTGCCAGTGCCTCACCACACTCACAGTGAAGAATTTCCTTCCAATATCCAACCTAAACTTGCCCTCTGTCAGTTTAAAGCTGCTCCCTTGTAAAAAGTCCCTTTTCAGCTTCCCTGCAAGCCCCCTCTAGGTACTGAAAGGCTGCAATCAGGTTGCTCCAGAGCCTTTGCTTCTCCAGACTGAACAATCCCAACTCTCAGCCTTTGCTCTTAAGAGAGGTGCTCCATCCCTCTGGTCAAGGAAATTCTTCAGTTACCTTGCAATTGTTTTCCTGTAGTAGAGAATCTCTTTTTCCAATAGTTCAACAGGCGAGGAGGAAAGAACTGGAAGTCCTGTACATTTGGCTGTTTTGGAGGCCGTGGAGCCTGAAACACAAAGTTTGCATTTGCTCCCTTTCACATACAGAATCTGCTTGCTTGTAAGAAGTAATTTAAGTTTATGAGCAAACAAAAAGCATTATTGTTACAAAAATGCACTGTCTTAACTTGGGGGGAAAAAAGTCACACCATGCAAGACACACCAACCACCACAAAGAATTCTAAAAGTAAAAGAGCAGTGAGAGAAGGGGAAGAGAGGTCTTTTGGGAGGAGGTGGCTGGTGAAAAAGTCACACGTGTTTAAAGCATTAATCTTGCACAGGAAAATTTACAGCTGCTTAAATAAGAACTAGAAAAAACTTGATCTTAGCCTCCCTAACGTCTTACAAGTTTCATACTGTTCTTATTTTTTCTCACAGAAGTTTGTCTCAAGTCTTTTGGAAATTTTTTCTAAATTTAGATAGTCCCTCCACTTTATAAAAGTGAACAGAGCAGTTTTTATGACTCAAGACCTATTTGTTGCTTAGAGCTTTAGCCATTTACCATACATATTGAAAAAATTTACTTCTTTTGATTAGTCAACTCACCTTGGGTGCTTTTGGTTCACTGACTCGAAGAGCCTCTCTGAAGTAAGCATCCACAGCATAATTGGCTTTTCTTTCTCTTTTAGGTGGTTCAATCCACTCTGTAAATGCCAACTATAAAAACAAAACCCATCACCCCCAAAACCAAAAATTAAGTCTTGCAAGATCATGAGACCAGCTACAAGTTTTATGTAAAATTAGATCTACATCTACTTCATTATAAGTGTTATAAGTGTTATTTAAACTATTTTCATAGATGACACTGTATTTTACCCAATACCTCTTAAATAAGTATGACTAAAACATGCAATTCAGTGCATTCCTCCAAAAGAAACTTAAAACATTACCTTCTGTTTTTCTCTGTAGTCTTCCCCTTCAAAATTATACACGCTAGATTCAGTATCCATAGTAAAATTCCTAAGGGAGCTTTCACCCATCTTTGAAAGTTTTTCGTTCATTTCCGCAGTCTTGGACAGGGGATACAGAAAAGAATAGCAGCCATTTGGATGGTACTTCATTATTTAACATCTCATTCCCAGATAGAACGGGAGCCATTTTGGAAGGCACGTCATTATTAAACACCTCATTCCAGAAAGGAGCCACTCTGAAAGGTACTTCATTTTAAAACATCCCATTGCCAGAAAGAAGAGGAGCCATTCTAGAAGGTACTTGACTATAAAACATCTTATTGACAACATAGAAAAAACAGACACGATTGAGTAACACAAAAACCCTCTACAGCAAAAACCCCTTTTCTCTCCAGCTTGGAACCAAGTTATCATCCAGAGACTCACTATCTTGCCATCACATTTAAATCTACAGGTGAGCTTCCCCTTTTCAAACCTTCTCACCTTCTTTGCCCCTCTTTCCAAAATGTGATCAATATCTTCATCTGTAATCTCACTATCCTTTGAAGCAAACACGTGTGTTGCTCCATGTCTGATCATTTACAGCATTTCATCCTTTCCAAGTTTATTCAGGTTTTGATCCACCAATCTTCCTAAAGATAAAAATGCTTGAGGATAGCAACTCACTAAAGAGTTTATGTTATGGAAGGAGCAATACAGGATTTTCTCCCACTTATATTTCCACATACAAACTACATATTACTGATTCCAAGCAAGTCAACTAAGGTTACCTTACTTTTCTCTGTCTATTAGAAAAAGGAAAGGCATTCATTTAAATTTAAAGTGAAAGAAGAAACTGAGTGCTTTAAAAAGTCAAATCTGACTATATCCCACTAGGCAGGTAAGCAAAAAGTTAGTGAGGAAATGCCTACTCCTACAGTAAAACAAATTTCCAAGTGGATGAGGCCTTTGCACATGAACTCCCTTCAGAGCTCAGATGAGGCAAAAGCAACACTCCCACTGGTTCTTACTGGCTGATTGCACCATGATTTACAATGGGAGAAGAAGGGAATTTCATCCTAGATCCGAAGTGCCTTCCTATACTTGCCTTGCTGGATGACTATGGAATCCAGGCGCAGTTTCATTTCTGCACGCTCCACTATCCTTTCCTCCACGGTATTGTCTGTAATAAACCTGAACACACGGACAGTCTTGGTCTGCCCAATTCTGTGCGCTCGATCCTGCCCAAAACAGTAACAAAAAATTCAGCACTTGCCTTCCAGCATGACTACATAATGAGGTTTAAGATTTTCATTATTTACAGCACACAAATTTACAAAACACAACAGCACAGGTTACTTAAATGTTTACAGCCATCCATGGCTACCCAAGATATTACATTTTTATCTACATTGCAGGTTTGGGGTTTTTTTTTCAATAACACTGACAGTGAGTGTGTCTCTATGTGTCATAGCTAAAAACCAGCAGGATTTGGGGTTTTTCATTAAATCGCACAGAGGAGAAGATTTGGATGCTTCTGACCTTAAGCAACCTTCTGTAGAATCAAAGCATGAAGAAATCATCTCTCTGCTGACCAAAAGCTGCCTTTCTCAAAATCCTTCAGTAGTGCCATGAATAGTTCAAGAAAAATACAATACCCTGCCTCTCCTGACTAGTGAAACATGAACCACTGTGAGAATCAGTATTCTCAACACACACCTGTAGTGGTAGCTGGTACTGCCTCATTTGAGCTATTAGACACCAGTTCCATCATTCTTTTGAAGTGATTTTTGCTAGAGTCCTTGAGACCCACAGGTTAACTGAAATAATTTAAGACATTTCCAAGACTTGTCTCTGAAAGGCCTCATTTGTCAAAAAAAAAAAACCAACAAAAAAAACCCAACCAAAAATCCAAAAATCCACTGGCAGTTTTTAGACAGCTTTGCTTTCTTAGGTGGTCACTAATGTCCTTGACATGTATCCAGGATGGAGATGCATCCACATGTACTTAAAAAAACCCCTAAGGATAGTCGCTAAAATGAGATCCTTTCATTACCATCACCATAAAAGCAGTTTTTGAAAACTTTAATTCAACTTTTCTTTATCTCATTTTCAAGATCGCAGGAAAAACAGTGAAAACACATTCACCTCCACTCCCCACAACAGCTTTATAGTTTTGGGATTAACAACCTAGATTTAATTCATTTCTGCTTACTCAAGTAGGCTATTTGCATTAAACAATACTATGAGGTGTAGCACACACCCAGCATTTCCCACTACATAAAACACTGTATAACCCAAATGTGACTGAGGACTACTGGTTCCACACAGTGGAAGCTGCACTTGAACTGAAAATTAGTCTTACAAATCCTGCTCCTGTGCTAAAATGGGAAAATACCAATTTATTTTGGAAGTACACATTTCTAGCAAAGTACTGTGAGAAAAAGAAAAACAAAACCCCATAATTTCCATCTGGAATCTTACCATAGCCTGGAGATCTACTTGTGGATTCCAGTCTGAATCATAGAGAATTACAACATCAGCAGTAGCCAGATTGATTCCAAGACCTCCTGCTCGTGTACTCAACATGAACACAAATTTTGAGCTGTCAGGATCGTTGAATGCATTAATGGAAGCCTAAATAAATGAAAAGAATGTATCAGTTAAACAAAATGTTTTACAAGTAGTATTTTTACATAAATACAATCCCTGAAGTTGTAAATACCTGTCGCTCATTGTGAGGAGTTTGTCCATCCAGTCTGCAATATTCGTAATTTCTCCACATACAGTAATCTTCCAAAATATCTAGAACTCTTGTCATCTGACTGAAGATTAGAACCCTTGAGCCTGTTTGGGTAAAAAGGTTTCTTATGCTTTCACCAAAATACAAGATTAAACAAACTCTCCAAGTCTGCACTACCAGAAAAGGAAGGAGGGCAATTCCATGTACTAAGAAGAAAAGTCGTTTGAATTTCAGACCCAAACTACAATGCAGGGCTGCAGCTGCTGCTGCCACAGCACATCCATGCCATAGGACACCTTTGTCTTACCCTGATATGTCACTGTCTAATTAATGGCTGGCTTCTCCTTTTCATTTTGTGTTGTACTCCTCAAGAAAAAGTTCCCAGACATGGCAGAGTAAGATGGTAACACAAACATAAAAACATCATCAAGTATAAATAATAAAATTTTGAAGTATTTGATTGTTTTGGATTTAAGATCTCTAGAAATAAAGTGAATTCTTCTTAAGTACTTGTCAGTTTACTTACCTGCCAAGAACAACTTAAATTTAAAAAAAAAGGTTCAGTACTTTATGCATATACACTCAACCATTTCCAGTCTACTGGAGAAATTTAAGTAAAACACAGGATATAACAAAGTTTCTACTTCCTTTTGTCCTTTGGACTCAAGGGTTAATACTGAACTCTCTTGTTTAAGATGCTAATTTGATTTGAGACCAGTCCAGTATTAATTACAACACCTCATCAATAAACCTGATATCAGGAAGAAACCAAGATCAAAAAAGCACAGTAACCACTGAATTGCTTGGGTTTTAGTCTTGAGTTATACAGTCACAGCTGCCTGGATGATACCTAGATAGAAAGTACAGTTTACTTCTATACTACAGAAGGTTGAGGTTTGGACGTGGTTTTGTTTTTCTGCAAAGTGTCCCCACTCACAAACCTGCATCCAACTTCTTCAGCAAAGTTACTACTGTAAGCATACTCAAAAAATAGTGAGCTAAAAATTTATTCCAGTGTCAAAAACTCTGTTGCAAGTGACCTTTACAGTAACCCATTTCAAAGCTCAAATAACTTTAAAACAACTCATGAGTTCCCCCATGTCTGAGTGTTTATAGAATACACAGAAAAACCTCAGGTACCGTTCAAAATCACATCCAGCAAGAAAGACCAACGTTTCACACAGGATTTGACTTGAACTATGTATGAGGACTCTGAATCTGAAATGGTCCTTCATGGCAAATCAAAGGTGTAGCTAAAATACTACATAATTATATTTCAGATAGCTAAGAAAACTATGAAAGAAAATCTAAAGCCCCAATCAAATGATGTTTTTATGGTGTGAACTTAGCTGGGATGAAAAAATGGGAAAAAAAAAGAAATCAAAACACTTCAGCACAAAAAGCCATAATGGACTATTGATCCAAGCTGGTATCATACTAGAAACCAACAGTAATCCTGGCTAAAGTCTGCTGGGTTTTGCTCAGAATACACAAAAACGTTACTGAACCAAAAAACTCTCAAAACCCCAGAAAGGAGATGCATACCTTGTTCTTTCAACTTAGGTAGCAATTTGTCTAGAACTACCATTTTGCCACTGTTAGTGACCAAATGCATGTCTGTTGTGTAAGGTGGGCCAGGCTCTGCTCCATCAAAGAGGTACGGGTGATTGCAGCATTTCCGCAGCTGCATCAGGATGTTCAGCAGTCTCATCTTGTCCAGCTTCCCAGCTGAGTTCAGGATATCTATATCCTTCATCAGGATTCGGGTATACCTACAGCAGGGAAAGAACAAAACCCTTCTGTTCACTCTCAAATGAAGTCTAAAAAGAAGCTGGGGGATGATTTACAAGCTGCATCTTTCGCTGGTGCAGGGGGAGGAGGAGGAAAGGTTTGAATACATGTAAGCCAGGAAAAGCCTGTGGGAGACAGAACCTGCCCTCAGCATCATGGCAGCCATGGGACATGGTTTGGGTGTCATTCTTCTGCCTCTGGGCAAGTCAGAAATGTAGCACAGACTCACAGAATTGATTGGGTTGGAAGAGAACTCTGAGATCATCAGTTCCAACCTTAGGCTAAACACCACCATCCACTGGGTGCCACGTCCAGCTGTTTCCTAAATACCTCCAGAGATGGTGAATCCACCACCTGTCTGAGCAGCCTATTCCAATGCTTGACAACCCTTTCCATTAAGAGATTCCTCCTGATGTTTGACCTGAACCTCCCTTAGTGTAGTTTGAGGCCATTTCTTCTTGTTCTGTTGCCTGGGAGAAGAGGCTGATGACCCCCTCGGCTGCACCCTCCCATCCAGGAGTTGTGCAGAGCAAAAAGGTTCCTCCTGAACCTCCTCTCCTTTGAGCAAGAAGTTAAGCAAGCTTTCCTAAGTCTTTAGGCTACAAATACTGTCTAAAGCTCACCCTACCCTTCATTTAATCAGGTAAATCTCCCTGACATGCATGGTTCTGTCATAGCAGTGTCAGAAAGAAACAGGTATAAACTGGGAGTATACCAGAGAGAATAAATTGAGTTCTACACAACCTCCAAGTCACAGACAGCACATTCCTTCTGAGCCTGAACCACAGCCCAGTCAAGCACATGCATTAATTACCATTCTCGCTGCATTTTGCTGAGGCCCACATAAATTTTAACTTCCTTCTTTGGAGGCAAGCTTTTCTCCACATCAGCCTTGATACGACGGAGAAGGAATGGTCGTAGCACCTGAAAGAGGTTCATCATTAAATGCATTTTGGAAACTGAAACACTGATCAGGTCAATAGATGAATCAAAGAGCAGATATTCTCTATCACAGATACATGATCTAGTGTTAGACAATCTGAAAAAAAAAAGCGCAACCTATATGGAGAAATTATTTGCTATACATAGGATATACATGTGCTTTATTTGAAAGACTCAAAGATTAGGTCAAAATGATCTTTGACATGGTTCTGTGTCCTTGGACTTAATTTTGCTTGACTGAAAAGTTGTGGAATAATCTCTCTCATCCTAATAGTCTATCATAGGAAGCATGAGAAGAACTGTTTGGGATTTAACTTAGGTAAATGTAACCCTTGTATTAAAGGCAAAAGGACTCACCATATGAAGGCGCTCCACCAGTTTTTGATCCCCTAGACAGTTGTTGGTATCAAACCACGAATCAAAAGCCTGTATCAACAAAATCATTGGTTTATAAGAGGCTTCCTTTCAAGGTACAATAGCATCACAATGGTGAACAAATACAACTCTCATATGGTCAGGAAGTAAAAGAACAAATTACCTTATTTGGCCTATTTTATGAAAAGCTTTATAACAAACATTTCCAACTCAATCTATCACTTATCAGTAACTGACACCACTAACTATACATATCCAGGTCTACTTTCAAATTGGGAAAACCAGCAAAATTAATTTGATTCAGAAACAAAAGACTTACTTCAGCTGAGTTAAAGACATCTGGCAAAAGGAAGTTGAGAAGTGCCCAGAGTTCATGTAAATTGTTCTGAAGTGGAGTTCCAGTTAATAGCAGTCGGTTGGTAGTCTTGAATTCCCTTACAATTTCTGATAACTGAAGGACAGTGAGACATGACCAAATATCACACACATATATATAAACATTACTAGTCCCTACACCACCACCTAAATAACCCACACAGATCTCTTGCTTAGTGTAAAATAAATTACCTTTGATTTTTCATTTTTAATCCTGTGGGCCTCATCTATAACAAGGTATCTCCAGTTGAACTTTTTGAATACTGACTTCTCTTTGATAAGCATTTCATATGATGTTACACAGACATCCCATTCTCCAGGCAGCAACACATCTCTCACAAAGGCAGCCTAGGTAACAAGGTGACAGCTGGTTACTGAGGCTTTGTCAAATTTAAAGGGAGTTAAGTTCCACTTTTTCCACAGGGAGAAGTCTAAGTACATGATATGATGTCCTCTGCCCTATGCAGGTCCATGATGCTCAATAAATAAGGGGAATTTCCTCAGTCAGAGACATAAAATCAGAGTGTTGCACCTATGCAAGGAGCAAATGATGTTTTGAAAAATGGGGCTCTTATACTGTATTATGTATAACACTTCTCCCCATCGCCGTTCATCCATCCAGATAAAATGGAACCTCTTTCCTCTTCAAATGTCAAATATGTAATAGATATTTGGAAATGGAAAGGATACCTTAGGGTACATGCTAATGTACTTCCTTCAATTAGGTTTTATGATTATGACCTTTATTCCAACAATAATTTAATATTTTAATTAAATTTGCAACCATTTTCATTGCTGCAAGATGTCCTTCATCTCCCTCTACTGTAATTTAATGGAGTGGTTTTCAATCACAATCAGCAATATCTAACAAGAAATTTTAATACCTCTTTTCAGGGATCTAAAATGGATCTTTCATGTTTTAAAACAAACTTCATACCAGTGCTATGGCAAGGAATAATTCCCACCTCTACTGTAAGCAAATAATACACATTTTCCATTTTGGCAACCAGATGTGGAATATTAAATGTTAGTTACAAAAAGAAAATGAAAAGACTTAAACTCCTTTAAGTAAGAATGAGGAAAGTTGAAAAAATTAAAAATTAAACTAATAATCGCACCTTGGTAAAGAATATCCATTGGTAATTACAATGTCTCTTGACTTATGACATGTTTCTGACTAAACATCAAAATCTGGATGCAGGTTACTGGGTTCAGGCTTCATATATCTTTAATATCTCTGATTTTCAAGAATCCACTTGCTCAGAAAATATCCATTACATTTGAAATAATAATCATATTTGAACACCTTTTGACAATATTGTGATCTGCCCAGCCACAGACATTCAAAGGAGTGACTTACACAAAGCAAAAGATTTCTGGAAATAGGTTACAGCAGAATATTACTTGTGCACTTACCAAAAATGCCAAAAATGTTGAAAATAGCATTTATTCTTTTGAAAACATCAGTCTAGCATTTATTCTTTGCAGCAATTTCTGCCCAAATCCAGTCTTCTTGTTTCTGTACAGATGATTTCTTTTCAACCAGGGTTATGTTGCCTACAATAACAGCAACAAGGATGTTCAGGAAAGGGGAAAAAACACCAGAAAAAATGTACAGAATATTTAATTTGCAAGAAGAAAATAAACTACTGCTTTGCATTCTTTATGTAACAGCAGCAACTCTGCACACATTTGCACAGAAGGGGGAAGCACAGCAGCAGAAACAGGAAAACAGTTAATATTAACACATCACCTTAGAAAAATAAAAAAATAGACAGTATTTTCCTCTTTCTTGCACATAGATTTAAAATTTCCTGGAAGGACATCCTAGACTTGCACCTCTTCTTTGGGTATTTTAACACAAATCAGGGAAATCTGAACTAGTTTCTAACTAGAAAAATGTATCACCTTGGAAACAAAAGGTAGCTGAAAGGGGAAAGCAGAACACCTAGATCTGAGGAAATTTTGACAGTGTCTGCTAACATGGATTACATGGATTTTAAATTCCAGTCACAATGCCAGACCTGAAGCCAAACCTGACAGCAGCTGCTTTCAGTTCCTGTCTCTATATCGGGCACAAGAAGAGATCTATCTAGTCTGGGGCTGTAGATGTGTGGAGGCTTGATGGTGGTCAAAACCACCTGAAAGTAGCTCAAGTACAGAACTGTAGCATTTTGCAGAAGTAGGATGAAAGAGGAAGGTTTTCTGAAGCAGGGCAGGGAACAGAAATGCCAAATGGAAATGAGAAGTTTCCACGGGAGGGAAGGTGTAAAGCAGGAAAGCAATGGTACATGTGGTGACAGGAGAAAATCTGGGCTGCAGTGAAAAGGAACAGAACAGAGTCAGAATCTCTATTCGGAAAAAGTCTGAGGAGAAGCCAAGAAATATAACCTGGATTTTGAGAAAGCAGAATGAGCCCTGTAATGCTGTGAGCCCTATATAATGTCAGGTAATTTTTTCCCCTGCATTCTTCTAAACCTTCTGTAGAAGGAAGGAACCTTCTACCATGGATCTCTCATGTCTTTCTTTCTTGGAAGGTGGTGAGTAAATTTTATCAGTTGCATCAATGCAGCCTGAGTTTGCACAACAGTGATGTGGGATGTGAACCTCTGGTGGGATTTGATAAAAATTGCCCTGGCTGGGTAATGAGAAAGAGGGCTGGAAATGACTGAGTTTAGTTTTATCCTGACCAAAAGCACTCAGGAATTTACTGAAGCAGTCATTACTTGTGGAACGTTCTCTATTCACTGTGTGGTCACTGCTTTCAGTGCAATTATTATTTCCAGCCATTACCTGGGAATGAATGAAGAGGATTAATTGCTGTTGTCCTTTAAAAGTTTCAACTGTGCTCAAAATTCTTTCGTGACTCTTGGCAGACAGGGAATGTTTGGCTTTTCAATGGGTTTGAGATGCATCCATATCTGTTAGCAAATGATCATCACCCCTACTGCTTCTTGATTTTAAAATGCATACAGCTCTCAGCCTGAGACTCCTTTGGTTAAGAACAGGAGTGATTTACCAAGTGTCTACGGCTTGGACTGCTCATCTTGCCCAATGACATGAGATACATGTGCTGCTTTTGACAGAACAGCGTGACATTTTTCTGAACAAACTCAACCACTGCTTTGCCTGGCCATGTGCATATTTGGATTATTTTTGTGCCAACAATGGAAAATATTTTTGCCTTAATGACAGATTTTATTTTTTATTTCTGCTGCCTCTAGTTATGAAATTCTCCAGAGAACCATTTACATGAGGCAAAACTGATTCTCAGAAAATATATCAGAAATACCAAAGTAAGGAGAATGCATAATCTAGTGTATGAAAAAGATAAAATACCTTATCTACTTTGTGTCATATTCTGGCAATCAAATTATTGCACTTGCAGCATCCATCTCTGTCAGTAGGATGGGTCACTGGCTTCTGCATTAAAAGCTCAGTTTAGCAAAATCATCACTATTTCTCAAAAAAAAAAGTTATGATCTCATTGAAGTCATGTAGGACAAATGAAATCACTGTTTTTTCAGGGAATTATTTGTCTCTTCCTCTTGGTGTGATGTTGCCCCTTTTGAAGAAATGTATCTTAAATACAGTTTATTTTCTTTCTCTTTAAACTTGCTGTTATGGCATATGCTTGCATCCCAGACACTCTTCATTAAACATTCCTGTGCTGATGCACAAGCATCATTACTCCCAGAAGAGTGGAGAAGTTTTAACTACCTCAAACATCACAGCAATTAAGGAGATCCAGAAAAGCTTTTCATTTTGAACATCAAGTCTCATTATTCATATGCAATCAGCAAACCAGGTCATTGTTGCATTTATCCAACCAAGTTCTTGTCAAAGGGTGGGAAGGAAACTTGGAAAGGCTGAACTTGGGGCTCAGGAATCTGCTCCCAGCCTGCCTTCTGCTCCAAGTCAAGCTTGAACACCAGACAGTCACTGGTTACCCTTCAAAAGGAAGGTCAAGCTAATTAGTTGAGAGGATCTATAGAAGCATTTTATAACAACCAAATTAATACGAAATGAGTTCACAATGATTCATATTATTACTGAACAATTAAAAATGACAGGGCCATTATTTTAAGTCTTGGTCCAGTTTACAGCTACCTATCCCACACCAGGAGATGTTCTGCTGAGCTAAAAATACATTTCATCATTGGGAGCAAGGAATCTTGGGAGGAGTGGTATTTAAACCATCAGATATTTATGTGCAGCAAAAAGTGAAGCTCAATAAGTTTTCTGCCCTTTGTAGTTTTCTGCCCTTTCTAACAGATAAACTTGAAAATCCTAACCCCAGTCTCTTCTGTATAAGTCTCTTACAACTGAAATTTATTTATTGATTTTTGTTGTTTCTCACCAAACTGGGAATAGTAAAAATTTCATGGTTTGCATTTAAAGTCTGAATACATTGGACTTCAGCTCCTAGCCACTGAATCTGGTTTGATAACCAGAGATAATTAGTAGCTTACATATTTAAAACAGATTTAGTGAAATCAGCAATGTAAAAAACATTCAATAGAAATTTATCTATTTTTCAGACAATTTTTTTGTTTTCTTGGGTCTGCTTGTTCATTTGTTTGTTTGTTCCATAAGGGATAACAGATTTTGTAAGAAATTGAGAACCATATCATATATTTCTCTTCAATGCAACATAACTCAGTAATTCTAAGTTATATTCTATTCCATTGCTGGTTCAGACTTTGACAATTTTTTGCAGCTCTGAATAATAATTTTAAATACAATTCTGGTGTCTCTTTCTAAAGAACACCTTTATTCTTTCAGGCAGGTGGAAGGTTAGTGCAGCCTGCCTGAACAGCAGATGGCCAGCAGCAAAGCTTTTCCCTGCTGACATGATTATAAAGGGAGCACACTGCTATGAAAGTGAGTTTGCTACTGCTCATAATCATAATCTACTGATTGATTTATAAAGCTCCACCTGAACATTTGCAGAATTTTACATCAAAGACATTTTTTCTTTCATATAAAAATACAGGAATTATTCTGAAAAAAGCATGATCCTGCAACACAGACCTTCCAAAGCATCCAAAGTCAAATCTCAAATGTTCCTGGTTTCCATCAGTAAAAATTTTTATTTTTCAGTAATACCTATCATGAAGCTGCCATTAGTTTTACCAGTTCTGATACTGATTTTCACGGCATTTTAAATAAAACTGAAACATTGTCCTCTAATTTTGCTTCTCTCAAGTAGTAGGACTAAAAACCATATGATTGTACATGTGAAAAAATTATGTTCAACTCTCAGTCACCCATTGTCCTTTCTCAGGTTGCTGTTATGTGACGTGGTATTTTGTTACCATGGAATATCTCACATTGGAAGGGACACAGAAGGATCAAGTCCAGTTCTGTGCTCCTCACAGGAGCACCTAAAGTTAAGCAGCATGACTGGAGCATTGTCTGGATGCCCCCTGAATTCTGACAGGCTTGATGCCTATTATATTATAGAATATATATTTTAATGTAATTTGCATCAATGTATACTACAGGCCGATCTCTAAGTCTGACCTAATTGTCAAATATGGTATTAAGAATCTTCTGACCTATTATAAGAAACACTTTGCAGATGTTTCCCACAAAAATGTAAAGGCAATGTTAGAGATTCCAATAAAGCTTATTCATAGCAGCTATGGCTCATATTTAATTTCATATTCTTCTAAAGCACCAAGTGCCCTGGCCTATTCTGTTTTCTTAGGAGTCTGTGGAACACTACATTATTTATAAAATGTAATTAATTTTCGTTCAATCTATCCATTCATGGTGGCTTAAAAGAAAAAGCTATAATCCACCTTACTGCTTTTGTTGCATGCTCACTATTTACATTTTTGTGTAAAATCTCATTATTCAGACTGCTGATTGAATAACTTTGAAGTGTTTTGTGTCTCATTAGCAATGCTGCTCATTATGCAGGGTATGATGACTAATGGAAAGCCTTTGCCTCACAGCTCTAGGTGATGGAGATTTTTTTTTATCATAAGCTACTGTTCAGACATGAAATGATTATAGAAGTAATAATAAATAATTAAAAACTTAATTACAATTTCCTTTCAAGGACTGTCACCACTTTGCTGGTGTTTAGGTTTTGTTGTGATGCTGAATGCAGGTGTTCCCTTCTAAATGCACATAGTCTGGTATGACAAATATCAACTCCAAAAACGATACATTTATATCAGTGACACAAAGTAAACAAGGGGGAGAAACCTCTGACAAAGGTTTTGAAAATGCTACAGTCCCTAATCCTTTAGATCAACACAGGCCAATTGCCTCAAAGTGGGAATCCTAACCCTAATAATGTTTCCTTTAAACCAAATAATGCTCCAGATCGCCTCAAGATATGGAAAACTTGCATTCCTTACATTAAAAAACATAATATTATATTTTTTCTTTTTCTGCATGGAAAAATACATCCCAACAAGGTGATCTATGCAATAGTACTAATAAAGGGAAAACCTCAGCCCAAGCAGAAATAGATACAGTTACACATGCTCTTCATCAGAAGTCATGTGTATGATTTCTTCACACCAGATAAATAAGGAATCCAGTGGGGACATAATAAATGCTCTGGAAAAAAACATCATGATTTGCTTTTCCCAAAAGGTCAACCATGACTTCCTTATCCATCAAGTTTGTAATAGATTATGAAAATAAGAATTTCCAGTTGGGTTTCACGGCGTTTAGTGCATTATCCAGGGTTTCATCTCTGTGATAGAGAGCATTTAATTTTGCTAAAGTATCTCTAATTTCCATCATTAGGAACAGCTCCTTTTTAAGAAAAGAGGTGAATTCAATTTTGTTTTGCTTGTTTGTTACATATTGTAGTTTTTGATTAACAGCTACTTTACGCACAAAACATTCAGTGCTGTCCCTCTACAAAAATTGCATCATTAAATGTTAAAAATCATGGTCCCTGGAAGAATTTGTCCACTTGGATTTTATGAACTATTTCCTGAGTTAAAATGACAAACAGGGTTAAGCTGTCAAAGAAAAATGAAAGACGTCTTGAAAAGACACAGAACTAAAAGGAGCCTATTTTTAGTTTAAAGGAAGTACAAATGTACCACACTTGAATCATTATCCTCATCAGGATGACAGGTGATGCCAGGATAATAAATAAAGTCTCTGATTAGAAATGAAATTGCTATGACAGAATCCAAAGGCCACAAAGCCTTCAGATTCCCCTCTCTGTCCTCTGCATACATTCTTCCTCTTCCTCCACAATAAACTGTCTATTGATTCTAATTCGAGGAATACACGGCAGGGAAGAATCAGCAAAGATCAACATGAGAAAACAAAGCAAACAAAAATAAGACATACAGCTGTCAGTATAAAATTTTCTAGCCACAAAGTGAGCCTAAGGAGGAGACACCAACTGTACCAGTGAGAACACAGGAAAGCCTTTTGGCAACAGTTGGTTCTGGTTTACCAAAAGACCAAAGTGAGAAGATTGCCACTCTGTGCTACAGATCTCCACTCTAAATCAGGAAATGCAATAATAACTTCAAACACACACTGCAGATTCCCTTCTCAGTAAAGGAGAGCAGCCCTGCTGCTATGCTGCTACTACAGCCACAAAAGGAGCTACCCATGTAGGTCCCATTTTCAGGAAGCAAAATGCAATTGCAGGGATATTCCAATAGCAGCAAGCCCAAGCAAACGTGTCTCAAATTATTCTTCCTTGGCTGTGTTGTTTATGACTAAACTGCATCACAAGTAGCAGTAAGTGCACTTCGAACAATCATGTGACATTTAATTAATTAACAATAACCATTGTTTACATGTAAATCAGGTACTCATTAGAGAATTAGAAAATCATTTATTTTGAAGTGGGATTATTTTTATCCATTTGACTGATAAACTTAACTCTTCCTTATATTACTCTTTGCCATCTAAATTAGTATCAGTAGGATTTGATATGACCACAAAACACAGATTGCTGCAGAAGCTAAGAACAGAGATCACCTTCTTATTTAAACTGAAGTAAGTGAAAATACTTCTTCTGTTTCTCAGATTTTGCCTTCAGGAAACACAAATCTGCAAGTTCCAATGGGTTAGATGAGATTGAAAGTATATTGAGCATCTTTGACCTAAGGTGTGGGCTTTTCCACCTATACTGCAGGGTGGCTTTGCTTATTAATTGCATTTACAGCCCTTTGTAAATGTGTTTGAGGATTGCTCATTTCCACAGTCTAGGGCTGGAGAAATGAAATCACAATAAACTGATCTTTTGTGCCTCACCAATCAATAATGACAAACCACAGAAGTCCTTGTACTACTGGAATGCACCAAGGACAGTCCTGAGCACTCAGCCAGGCTGCAGCATGGTTTAAATGGCTGCCGTGGTAAGATCTTTGTGCGTTCCTTTATTTTCCTAATAGAGACTCCTACAATATCTGAAGCTAATTTGTCATAAAATACTTGTCTTCTGTCTCAGTGTGTCTTACAGTACCCTCTTCTCTCCTAAGTATTTACACAAGTAATGATTTGAGGGGCAGAAGGAGGCAGAGATTTTCCAATGCCTTTCTTCTCTGCCTGGGTTACAGTTTCAGCCAGCAAAGCAAGGCTTGTAACAAAGAAAATTCATATGAATTCAGTTCCATTGTACTCCACCTATCAAAGCTCAGGTCCCAAAAAAATTCAACCTAATTTTTAAATATTCTCTTCAAAGCTCACAAAGCTCAGGGTGCAACTTTCTTCATTCCTCAGTTCTCAGAGTAATAAAATTCAGTGATATTTATTGGCTCGCCTGGAGCTGCTCAACTTTTTCTGCTTTGGTTGCTGTGGGACTTGATATTTTAAAAGTTTTCATTGACTTGAGTGCAGAGTTGTTACCTTTACTGGCAATAGCAATCTACAGCCAAATTTATATAGCTATGATGGTAATTTCAATAGCTAGCCTGTTTTCTCAGTTTCATAATATTACGCTGTTATTAAACTTTTATAGCAGAAACTCTTAAATAAGTATCTCCAGCATTTCTACACACCTTAGAAAAATGGCTCTCATAACAGGATACTCAATACTGTCACCTATCAGAATGTGGCATTATTATTTCTGCTTGGTTCTGTTCTATTTTGCTCTTTCTTTGTACATTTACTTATTCTACAGCTACACAAAATATTATTATTACCACCCCTCCCAATGTTGTGAATCTAGGCATTCAGTCCAACACCACATCATGTTGCTCCTTTCATGACCTGCCCATTAGAATGTAATTTGCTGTGCAATGCTGGTAAGAACATTAAGAGTTAATAATTTGTCCAGCCCTCTTTAACAGCCTAAAAATATGGATGGTACAGATATGACTTCTGTGCACTTGTTGACTGCTGAAAAAAAAAATGAATTATTGTCCTTAACGCATAGGACTTACAAAGGAATTGGAATTAAGGGAGGAATCTGACTTGGACCTGAGGCCACTGCCCTTTGTGTTCAATGATTTGGTTTGATTTTGCACTGGATGTCTAAGAGTCAGGAGCCCAATGGTGGCAGCTGAGCCAGCGGCTTTTTTTTCAGCTGACTGGGTTAACAGCATGTGTATTTTTTTTTTATTTCAAAAAATGAGGCTAAAGCACTTCTATTTTGTAGCCAACCTGCAGAAGAAGACCATGTCCAGGAGCAGCAGAGATTCCCAGGCAGCAAACTGAGAGCCAGTGCCTTCCCACAAAGGTGTACTTGGCACACATGTGTCATTCTGTGCACTGCTGGCTGCGTTAATTTGCTGTGACTTTGCAGCCCCCTATTACAAAGACATTTTACTTTTCACACGACATCCACTTTAAATTAGTGGAGAGCAGGTCTCTGAAACTTGGAACGTTTCCCAGACAAAACACAATGCACAAAGCTGTAACTTGTTCAAGAAATGATAGCAGAAGTTAGAATATGCTCCTGATGAAGCTGTAAACTTCAGCTGGTAGACTTCTCAAAATAAGGCTCAATGCTCCTGCTTAGTGATGAGTGGGGTGAAAAGCACTTGCAGCTGTTGTATTGTGCAGAAATAACATCAACTTCAGAGAGGAAGCTCTTAACCTGTTTGCTTTTGCTGGAATGAAAATACCAATTCAGCAATTGATATTTTGGAAACAAGTCTCCAGTAATCATAATATTTTATTGGATGCCAGATGGCCTGGCCTGCTCTCCTAGTCTGTGCATCAGAATAACTAAACGCTTGTATTTCTTTACGTGTCCTTTTAGGGGTGAAAATGAATACATGAACTCATGAAAATCAGAAGCTCTGAGATGAAACCTCAGTCCTGCTGAACTCATGGACAATTCTGCCATTGATTCAGCACTGTTACATTTTCATCACTGCTACATCCCAGAGTTGAAAATACATCTGGTTTATTTTGACAATGGCATTTCCAGACAGATAGATTGTTTCCTCATATTATTGCTTCAACAGACAATCTTTAGGAACAGAGAGTGCTCTAAAAATCATTTTACGACAGTAGGCAAAGGCATGTCCAAAGTGGCAAAATCAATCTTTTTTGGACTATTATTTTGAGTGACATATTTTATAATGCTTTCTTTGTTAACCTGTCAACATACATACTGCATTCCTCCTATTTACAGGTCACTACCTATGCAATATACAATTGATAACCTGTAAACAACCAGGTGCTTTAAAAGCTTCCTGAAACAAAAGTTTCATTTCAAATGTTTCTCTTGACAATTTCTTGCAAATGAGCATCATAATCCACTCATCTGAAAAAAATGTAGTGTTTTGGAGGTGTTTAGAAATGTACCCAGATTTCACCTAAATTTTATGTTCCCTAAAGACTGGGGCAATGAAAATAAATGTGAGCATTTCATAGGCAGTCAGCAGAGTAAGAAATGTCTTTGAAAACTCCTTGCTGTCTGTTTACTGTAGAATACTCTGGAAATTCCTAGACTTTAGGAAAGAGAAAGTCAGCTACCTACATTAGTTAAAAAGGTTCTTTCTTCAGTACCTTCAGTAAACCAGTACATCTTTCTTCTTCTTTGAATTAATGTAGTGACAGTAACCACTAAATGGGTACCAATTTCTAGTGGTAAATTGCTGTTGGGTTTAATTTCAGCCAAGCCCACCTTTCCTCAGTGTAATTTCATTGGCCTGAATAGATGCACCTTTCCCTCACCTTGTATATGGCACAAAGACTGTGTGGAATTATTTCTAGATCAGAATGGTCTTACCCGTGGTTCCTGTCTGCCAGGACATGTTTGGACTCACAGCGTGTGACACGTGCCAAAACACAAAGACCTCCACCAGACCAGTGCTCCCAGTACAGCGCTAACCATTATCCAGGGTGTGCCTGTGAAAAGCAAATGCTCCTGACACTGCGCTCTTTCCAAACAACAAACATTTTAATGCTGATTCCAAAGGGACTGGAAACTGGACGAAGGAATTATGCAATGAACTGCTGTCATTTTTGCCTATTCTTTCAGCTAACAAGACAGTGCTAGAGAAGGATTGTGCACATTTTCTTGTCGTGCTGCACTGTTACCATCTGGGTTGTGGTGCTGATGTAGCACTGAAGATGAGCTGAAGAGTGACTGCTGGATATTTATAAAGAATTCTGCGGCTAACTTTGCTCTAAATTGGGCATGTAATGAATGCATTACTGCAAAGCAGGGAAATAACACCTATTAGAGGCTAGACATGAATGATCACAATGGAAAATCATTTTTTAAGCTGCAGTATTTTCTCTGTTATTGCTTTGCTTTAAATTTTAGTGAAAAGCAATTACTTTATTCTTTCTCTTTACTTTTATTGCTGGTGATTCTTATGCTAATTTTTCCTTCTATGTTTGATTTGATTTTGAAAAGGCTTTTAGAATTGAAGATTAAATTGAATTGGTGATACTGCCCTACCATCTTCACCTCCTACCTTTCTTATCCTCTACCCTCACTCTGGGATATCAAGAATTCTTAAGAAATCAGACTGAGCAAACCAAAGCTATCACATTTTAAAATGTTTATTGTTCTAAATAAAGTAGACAAATCAGCATCCTCTAGTCATCAAAATAATAAAAGTTGGGGGGGGTTATATTTAGCTTATTAATTATTTAGTAGTTTCAAGAAACAAAAGTTCCCTGCATTTGAAGTGTTACCTATTTGAATTTTTCCCCTCAAAGAATCACACATCTCCTGCAATTAAGTGAAATATATGTTCACTTGTGGTACCTTGTTTGTTCTATGCCAGTGACTTAGGTCTGTATAAAACATGTAAATCTTCCCCTTACAGTGAATTTAGTCAACAGAATGTGCTGTTTTTCAGAGGCATCAATAATTGCTTCAAGTAAACAAAAGAACCTGAAAATTAACAACTTACCTTTGTATCCACAAACCTAGAGGTAATTGTTTGATCATCCTTTTTTTCTTAGGCTACAGTATTTTAGAAAAAAAAGGATGCTTATTTATTATCACAAGTCACTGTCAAGACACAGAACTAGTGAAGATTCACTTTGTTGAACACTTAGAGCAGAAATTAAGCAAAGAGCTGTCCAAGGTCCCCTGTGATCAAATGGGAGACAAACTCTAAGTGCAAATCTAGAAAATCATCTGTATTTGTGATCTTTGCATTAGTTAGAGTTAGGTGAGATTAAACTTCAGCTTCCTTTTAACCAAGTGAATTCATCAGTAGCATTCCTGGAAGAAATCTGCATAGTGTGCCTACAATGACTGCAAGGGTGCTTTCAATTTCCTTACCTCAGGAAGATCAAATGATGCAGAACCAGAAATGGAAATTATTCTTTCCCTAATGCTGGATCAAACATAAAGGCAATATTTTTTAGAAACCATAAAATGTTACAAGCAAGTAATGAAATTCCTTCCTGCAGGCTTGGGGGCAATCTTTGATGTAAGCAAACCTGAAAATGCATGAAAAAAAAAAAACTTTGAAAAAGGCTCCTTGTTTTTCTCCCCTTTCCTGAACTCTGCCCTAAGACACCATGTTCTATTTACAGCTGTAATGTCAGCAAACACTGGGCTTTCATTCAATTTATTTTGGAAAATTTAGAACAAAAACATATTCAGACTCCTTGCATAGGCCTCAGGCAATTGTGTCTATTTCATTATTTCAGAGCAGACATTGCAGGTTAGCTGGAAAATTGCACTAAAAATGATTGTCCCAGTCACAAAGGTGGCAGTACCATATCTTTTCTTTCTTTCCAAACAAACCCAGGTGATTTAAAAACATTTAAAAAATCCTTTAAAATTATTTACCTAACAAAGTCCAGGGACATAGGTAAGGCTTTAATTTTTTATGCCTCTGAAAGCTCAGAAAATACAGCAATACCCACACAACAGCCATGGGGAAAAAGAGAAATATGCACTTAACATTTCAAGAGCTTCTGTCGAGTAAAAATCAGACAGTATTTTTTTCATTTCTATTAACAGAAATGGCTTTAAATGCTCACTGCTAGTTTTAAGATCAAATAAAAGACATTGTGACTGCCGATGAGCCAGGAGATGAATGATTTAAAATAACTTGCTATTCTTACTACTGATATAATGAATTTCAGCATGTTACATGGAATAACTAATTCCCAGCTTGTCTGGCCTAACAAATGAGTCACAGTTTTAGAAAACAGGAGAGTCATTTAAAGCTGTGATTCTGACTTAATGTTTCTTAAACTGATTAAACCCTGAGCATTGAGCAGTGGTGCTCAATGCATTGTCACATGTATTGAATCCACACAGACCTACTGAAATCCTATGTTTAAAGTCACACTAAAGCAGGCATTGCAGCAGGTAAGGAGTTAATGTGCAAAACATTAAGAGCCCTACAATTCCTTTCTGTCAACAACACACAGGCTGTCCTTCTGAAACCTTCCAGTTGTAAATAGCAGGTGTGACAGGAAGGGGAATGCAGCCCAGGCATCTCGCACTGCCTCTTCTGTGGGCTTGAAGTCTTTGAAGGCTGGAGGCTGTACAGAGAACTGGCAGAGATTACAGGACAATTTTTCAAAGGCATGAAGAGTTCTGAGGGACCCAGCTCCTCTTCCAAATCCATGAGTGCTGGACACCTAATTAGCAAGGGTACTTTGAACAACTCCCCCTCCTTCTCTTTTATGCAAGTTCCTTGCTATAGAAACTGTACCGAAATAGAAATCTAATTGGGAAACATTGTGACCAGGAAACAGAGGTGAGGAAGTGGATTAACTGCACATATCAGTACAAAAACTTTTTCTCAGGGACGTTTATTGCGCTTTCTGGTTGAAATCACAATCAGCATCTTCACCAGTGCGCAAATCCTTTTATTTTTCTCCTTGAATTTCAAGATTTGGACTCTGAAGATACCTTGTGTGTTATTTTTCAGCAATATTACTTTGCTTACTGTTATGTTGATATCAGTGTTGTTTTCACGAAATAATACAAAGGCCCAGATCTGTGATTAGAGGGCAGGACATGTTCAGCTTGTCTGTGCTAGGCCTGATGAAATCCTTCTTTGATGGGCACAAGTCCTGCCTGATTTGACATTACAAGGTAGCAGCTACAAGCAGGTGGATGATCACTGCATTCCCACCACCCTCCCTTCTCTCCCAGGTTTGTACTAAGGTCAAGGAATGATTGGCCAACCACAAAATTGCATCTCCATTACCTTTCAAAACGTAAACTCAAGCGCCAGCTAAAAGCAGTGTGAACTGGGAGCTGGAAGCTGGCAATAGGAGAATGGAGAACCCAAAGATGGTTTGGTGAGACCTGTTGTGTGTGTGTCTGCATTATTGTGTTACCTGCAGTAATAAACCGATCCTCTCCAGAGTTTTACATACTGCTGGCCTTGGAACAGTCATTTTTTCATTTCCATTATTATTTTCCTAACCATTCTCCTGGGCTATTTCCTACATGACATTGCAGGTGATTACTCCAAAGCAATGCATGTTGTGTGCCATCTAAGTCAGCTAGGACCACTACAATAAATCATTTGAGTCTAACTTCTCAAAGTTTTCCTCATTTTCAGGTCAGGTACTCCATTACTGAGGCTCTGATTTCTGAAGTGACCTATATCCTTGGTGACAGTACATCTTTGTATAACCACTTAAAATTGCTGAAAATATTTTATTTCTATTATTTTGTGCTCTCCTGATAAATGAGGATCAGCAGGTCACCTGACAGTAAGGAGGCTTGCAAAGCATTACATCCTTTTATTGTCATATGCTTTGAGAAAGGACTCTATTTTCTCCCTTGGGGAGTGGAAATTGAATAGAAGTGAAAACAGATCAGGCACATGGACTACAGAATGGTTATTAGGAGTTTAGAAATGGTTATGCACAAGTAGAATATTTCAGAAAAGAACCAGGAATGGTCATTCTCATGGAAACGATTAGAGGATTAAGGCTGTTTTGATGAGAAGGACAGAGGCCACAGCGGCACGTATGACTCCACAGCAGAAGAAGCTGTTACAGCCGCACCAGACGTGCTGGTAGCTGAGAGCAGAGATGGGCCTTCACATCTCCTTGGCAATAGGTATTTCTCTTGCCAGAAATCATTTTGATCCTTCATCCAAGAGAAACTTTACTTCTTTCCCTTAAACATAATTCTGCTTTTTGTCATTCTGCCAGCTGATTCAAAGTCTCTGGCTTAGTGTCTCAATATGACACATTTTCAACTTGCCAAAAAGAAAACTCCTCTATAGATCCATTTTGGCAAATAGTTACCGTCATGAAGCAGGAAAATCAAGATTTGACATATGTAACTGATTTTAATCAATGTATTAGACTCTAATATTGATAAATTGGCCAGGAATGGCTCCAACAGTGACTCCTGCCACACTGCCTGTGTAACAATTAGCTTAATGACACGAATTACTGTGATTCAGCATGCCAATTTCCCCTTTGTCTTGGCAAAAAGAAAACGAAGTAGGCAATATCTAAACCTTTGTTAAATAACTTTAAAACTTCTGAAATGCTTTAAAATACTTTTTGTTTACATTCCATACAATTCTTCCTCTCATCACTTAAATATTGTACAACAATTAATTAGGACATCTTTCATAAGGGGAGTCATCCTGAAATTATTCCTTTCATCCAGCTAAGTTTTCCTTGCTTTACATCATTGTTTTCTCACAGAAACATTTGAAGATATAGAAATGTCAGTAGCATAATCCAGCATGGATTTATTAATTTCTTTCACTTGGAATCTATTTTCACACCATGAGTTATGGTTCTGATGGCAATCTTGCATCTTTCAATGCATGCAACTAATTGTACCCTATGAAACAGGTAAGTATGTCAAAGTCATCTTACCTTTTAGATTATTTTTTAAAAGAATAATTGAAATTAAAAGGGTACTGGCTTGCCAAAAAGGCTTTTATCTTTAACAGAAGGATTGAATATGTGAAATCTGGAGGGAAATGCTTGCAGATGCCAGTATTTCCAACACAAGCATAATTCTGATATGTGTAACTCTCACACTTAGGAAGGTCCCTACTACTGAGTGTGATATCTCACCAATGCATTATCAGCACAAAGCCTTCAGGGCAGGCTTCAACAGCTCCTTTGCCTTACACAGGCAGCAGAATTTTGATCAGCGAATTCCATTAGGAATTACTTGTCATGGTGATATGCAGCTAGATTTCATTTACCATCATTTTATTACAGCCTCCTGCAGCTCAGATCCTTTTGTTTTAGTTCTGTATGCTGCTACATTTTGCCTTGTAAGCTGGAGGGTAGCCGAGTGTACTCCCCACAATCCATTAATGTAGTGAAACTTCTGTTTCTCCCACTCCACATTAGTGAGGGAAAAAACGCCTGGCACGTGCACTCTCCGCAATACAATAGATGTTAATGGGTCTAATTTAAGAATACTTCTTGCCAGGAGGAAGAAAAAGGAAAAAAACTGAATTGCTTTGTATAAGTTTGGTTTCTTACAAAAATTCTGTTCAAGAACTGAACCAGTAAAACAGCAAACACATGGAAAGTAGATCCAAAGGAACAGGGGCTCAGATCTGGATCCATTTTTACTTACACCAAGTGTTTATGCAGCCAAGGCACTTAAGCAGCTGCTGTTAGAGACAAACATCTATCAGACTAACACAGGCCAAGTTCTCTGTTTCTCACATAAGATGTTTAGCTTTAGACAGAGGGAAGAGGTGGTGTCTGTCACTTCTTTATGCTGAGAAGGTTTGAGGATCTGCACTATGCTGCTATACAGGCCAATTTTTCAGAACATGTCAGATGGCAAAACTCAATCTCCTAATATTAGTGACCAATTCTGAACTGTAAAAATGCTCAGACCATCAAGAACTAAGACCTTTCAGTTGAGGCAAGCAAAAAGAATTCAAATACTTTCCTTTTCTACACTTGCAATTGGATTTTGGTGTTCCAACTAAAAGAAAACACTGTTCTCTGATGTGCTATGCACAGAGACTACAATTTATAACTTCAATGCCTATAAACAGTTTGTCTTGTCATCCTTCCAGTTTCCCCTCGCCCTCCACTCTCAATGAAAACAGTACTTACAGGAGCTAAGCCAGGAGTCTTTCCAGGAGCCTTTTCAATCCATTAATTTACCTTTCTGATGTGAGGCTGTGGTCTAGGTCCAACATGGCAGGTCAGGGTGGTACTTGAGGAAATAGAAGAGAAATACACTGAGAAGAATGATACTCTGCAAATGGCAATCCTCAGAAGGAAGACAGTGTTTCATCTGTGAAATAATAAGCCAATTAACACATGGAGAACATGTGGAAATGTGTAGGAGTAATTTAAACAAACAAGGGAATGGTAGAGCAAACACACAGCCCCTAAGGTGAAGGCTTTAGCTGAGATAAACCACTTATGGCGTACTCTGCACTCCTTGCAACGAAACAAAGATAAACTCAGGCACCCTGCACTTTCCAGATCTTATTACTAAACTCAAAACCACTGAAATTCATCAGTCACTCACTTGAACCAGTTTTGAATGAGACCCTTAAGGAGAAAAAGTGTATCCATGAGGATATTCCCCACCTTCAAGCAGTTTGAACATTTGCCTTGACAGAGAGCGTAACCCATCCAATCACCCATGCAATGCTGTACATGAATAATTATCAGTTTATGCTGATAATTAGAGTCCCAGAGAGTCCCTGCTCTGGCCCCTGGTAATGACACTGTCAGCAAGCAGAGCTCATCTGTCACTCCCCAGCCCTGACTGCAGGTTGGGGAATAAGAGTTTTGCTTACCTCTCCTGGAGTTACTGGAGAAGTACAGAGCACATCTGCAGCATTATTTAAATTAAAACTGTTGGCTCCCAAACTCCACTTTTTAGGTAGTGAGAAAAGTTGAAGAGTTGAACAGGATGTATCTTTGGCACCCTGAATATTTCTCCTTCAAGTGTTTCTGTCATTCTCAATCATTAACACAGACCTACTTGAATACAGAGCTGTTTAAATACTTTTAAATGTTAGTTGCTGTCTTTTCTCTGTTAGCTTTTGGGAATGTAGGAAAGAACAGGAGAACAAAGATTTCATCCCCTCAAATACTACAGGCTTGAAACACCGCACGAACCTCCTGATACACTCACTTCAGCTAAGATGGTCTCCTCTGTTTACTTGCCAGAATATTGTGTTCAGCTTTACATTTTATATTTCACACTGTCATAACAGAGTGATATTTTTATTTGTGCTTGGCCTGTAAAAGTATATAGAGATCATACTCTGATATTATTTTCTCCTCATATTTCACTGAAATCTCAGCAGCCAGCTTCCTGGCACCGAGCACATTACCTATGAAGCTCAGTGTACCTTCTAACAATCTCTTACTCCAAAGCTTACACTTCCAGCCATAACTCAAACTTGCTTTTTTCCCTGCAGTGCTCTCCCTCTGCAGATTATGGAAGTCGAGTTCTATTAGAGGATTAAAGCATTGATAATACTTATTTACATCTGCATTGATATAATTTCTGGGCAGCTTTACTGAGAACACAGAAAAGTACCTTTTGATCAAAAGGAACACTCAGGAAATGAACTTTGAAGGGCTGTGGAGTTATTTGGTGCCATTATTCCTAATCTGTGAGATGCAGGAAGGTTTCTACTTTCAGATTTCTACAAGTAAAATCAGTTAAAAGTACTACTTGGCATTTTTGGGTTTTTAGGACCTAAGTTCATCCTGATCAGCATTTGCCAGTAACAAGAACCCATCTGAGAAAATATCAAGGTCAATCACAACACACAAAGGAGGGACTTCCCACAGACAAGAATTTAAAATCACACTTCTCCTGAGAATCCCAGAAATCGTGGGTCTCCTAGAAAATATTACTGACTACTTTCCCTTGATTTTACTTTTGCTTACCACACATTCCCTGGTCAATCACTCACTGACATGTCAGATTTGATACATCAAGTCTGTCAACACTGCTCACACGACACAGAAATCGGGAACAAGTATTCCCTTGGTAACCTCAGGAATAAAGGGAAAACTTGCAGTTTAACCATCTCAGCAATATCCCACGAGCTTTTCTGTCTTTGCTGTACTCAGTGAGCCTCAGACCACCATTGAAACAACACTGGGTATTTCTGGGAGGCCATAACACCTTCTTGTTTCTGCTAAGGATCTAATCATGTGTATAGAAAAGGTCATTAAAAATCCCTACTGTGGTAAATGAGAATCACTTTATTAGTTTGGTAAGGCTCCATTGCCTCAATTTGGTTTTCTTAACATTCAATACTACAACACTGAATTTTATTGTTTTCCCCTAGTTCGTTTCCAACTTAAGCTGTTTAAAAACTGGCATTAAAAAAATTAATAAATTTCCAGAAATTGCTCTCAGGGCTCAAAAAGGAAGCACAGACAGTATTTTCTCTCCATCACAAGCCATATTTGTCTTCCTGTCCAGGATGCTATCCAGAATAAAGGAGGGTGGTCAGAAAGGGAAGAAGGACAGCAACTCCATACTAAAGGAAAATTACAATGCAAAATGAGGGAAAGGCAACAGATGGAGACAACTGCTATTATAGATCTACACTGCTTCCTCTACTCTAAAAGAATATTTATTGACCATCTGCTGGCTAAAAAGGTGAGCATTTCCTTCAGAACCTAAAAGGAAGAGGAAAAAAATTAAATGGGTTTTTCCCAGTGCTCCAAAACCAACATGAAGCACACATTGAAGTTTATTTCTTTTGTTCCTTCCTTTTTTTCCTACTTTTTCAGTGAGGAGCAAAAATGGACCTACCTGGCTTTGCCCATTAGAGTTATCACACACCTATCATTTTAGGGCAAATAATGCATTTCAGCCGTTATAGGAGCAAAGGAATAAATGAAAGAATCCATCTTACTCAAAGCAACACCAACCAAGATAGTGTTGACTTAACCCTTGTTTTCAGTATGAAATTCAGCCTGAAGAAACTCGGTTTACAAAGACAAACACTAATGAAACACAAACCCATTATTTGAATCTTTCCTCCAGGAGGATGAAGCCCGGCTGAATTTGTACCTCCTTGGATACCAGCCCAGCCTCTGATTTTGTACTTCCAGAGCTGGGGAGGAGAAGCAAAGGTATGGAAGAAAATTGCTACCCAGTTTAATTGGGATTTCATCAACTGCAACTGCTTACCACCTATGCATGTTACCATTCTCCAATGTCTCACTGGCTGCTCTGGGGAGGATAAAGTATCACAGGCATTGGGAAAATGGTTTCCCTGGTCAAAACCTGGAAACATCCAAGAAAAGGTTTCACTAAAGTTCTCTGAATACTTTCGCCCACCTAAGTAACTTATGATTTGTAGGGAGTTCTACTCAGACTGAGCTACTGATACTCTGATAATGAGCTACAGAATACATACAGATACTGATACTCAGATAATGAGCTACAGAATACATACAGATACTGATACATACTGATACTCTGATAATGAGCTACAGAATACATACAGATACTGATACATACTGATACTCTGATAATGAGCTACAGAATACATACAGATCAGAGCTGCTCAATGGAACTGGAAGGAAAATCAAGAGCTTCAGCAACCTGAATCCCTGAAAGCCCTTTTTCTACTGAGAATACCACCTCAAGACTGAAAAACTGTCCAGAAGGAAATGAAGACCTAAAACCATCTGCAAATAATATTCTGATTTTTCAAGCCTCTGTGACATTTCTGCATGACTACATTTTAGGAATCTTTGTTGAAAGTCACTTTTTGGCTACAACATCTTGTAGTGGCCTCAGTCTCACACAATATTAATTATTTAAATAGAAGCTCAACAAAGTGATTTACCTGCCATTAAAAGTCAAGTCCATGCAAAATGAGCTTCTCAACTGCTCATCCTGGCCTTTCAGGTGTAAAACACAAGACAAATAGAGAATATAGAACCAATTCCAGCATAACATGAAAAAACAGATTTCTTAAAACATTTTTGTATGTATAAAATGCATGCACTTCTGCAAAGTGACACAATAACATCTACAGAAAAAAATAGACACCTGGTTATGTTAATTAGGTGAGAGTGACATAAAACCAAACAGGTTTGGGTTTTTCCTTTCAAATTCACCCATAGGTCTTCCACAGCTTGTGAGAAATTATTCAGGGAAATAGCAGATGTTTCAAATGGTTAGTCTGTTATTACAGTTCAAAGAGCAATAATCTTTATTAGATGATTTTCAAGACACCAGTAGAGCTGCATTAGGAATATTTCAAAATACAATATTGGTATACTGTCAGTGATTTTCATTTTATAGAGACCATTTTCTGTATTTGCATCATCTGCATCATTTGCAATGCTAACACTGCTTGTTCACAAATTAATACAAAATTGCCTATTTGCTTCCAGCTAACTACCCAGATAATGCGATGAACATGGATCATCACTGGATGTGAAAGATATTTAAAAATATTTTGATAATTTCTACTCATCCACAAAAACAGATTAACAACTCTAGAATATAATTCATTCTATCAACTTCAGAAATAATGGAAATATGTATAGCCTTACAAAATCATTCTCTGTAAATGGAATTAAAAGAATTTAATGGAATTAAAAGGATTGGAAAATTTCTCCGAACCTTTAGTAGCTTCTTCTGTCATTTCGAGAATACCTTGATACGGAAGTGAGTTCTGATTTTTGGAATTATATCAGAATAAGCAAGATAAAATTAAAACAGAATAAGCAAGATGAGATTAGAAAGATTTTTAGACTGAATATTACTTAGACTTTTTTCTATTATTGCAAAATGATGAAAAGAATAATGCATGTGCTTAGATTGATGACACAACACATTCTCTGGACAATAAACCTCAGTAAGGAATCAAAGAAAAGTTATCAAGATGAAAATTCAGATCTAAAAAGTTAACACACTGGAAAGCAGAAACAGATTCCATTAAGTGGCAAATACTGTTTTGCAACTCCCTGATTTCATATTCTGATTTCGAGAAATGAAATGATCCCATTCCAAATCCAGACACTTGTGCTGGAATAAGTACTGATTCCTGAGAAAACCCTAACTGTTCATGAGCACTGAACACTGGCAAGAGATTTATTTTTTAATGAGTAACATTGAAAATAAACTCAGGTGAGTGTGTGCATACTTAGATAAGGAAATATTTCAAAGTGCTTTTCTTAAAGCCAAGTGGTTGCAAAATACCAGCATTGTGAATTAATTTATTGATTCCTATCTCAGATGTGACATCTTGAGAAAGATTTAAGAGATAAATAAATTTTGATATCAAACTTAGTTTTCCATGACCTTAAATTAAGGTGAGGGTTAACTTCAATAATTCACTAAAGAATTGATTGAGTGATCATTATAACATAGCTTGAGAATATCTGTCTAGCTGAAAGTTGCCATGTTAGTACACTACATAACTTTTTAAACACTAACCTATGCCTTATTGTCTTTTGAGTTTTAGAACAAAAGGTGAATTCATTAATGTGTGACAGACAGCTGATCCTTCTCACAACTGATGGTCCTCTTGGCACGGGCTAATATCAGGGGAAGAGAACTGGAACATGCAGACCATGACACACAGCAGGAAACAGCACAAAGCAAGGCTCAATCACTCCAGCAATAGTTCCAGCACACTTTGTATAGTTTAGGTACCACAGAGGACAATTTCTTGTCTGTCAAGTCCTTATTGGAGAGAATAGAAAGGAAGAACAGGCTGCTCACTTATCCAAGTGATGGATTATCCGGTGCTGTCTACAGTACCTGCTACACCTTTCCTTCTATCTATCTTGAGGTGCTGTAAATGTCCCTGCTAAATCCTGTGATCCACTGTTAGGGCCTACATAGGGCACAAAGGAAGAAGGATGATGGTTTTCCGGATGGAAGCTCATCATCTACCTCCAAGCGGACTGTGATGTTAGTAGTGAACAAATTTCTTCCTGCTCCCATGCCTTTCATAAGCAATTAGCTTTTACTCTTGAAAATGAGAGCATGCTCCTCATTTCAGTTTACATAACTTCAAGTGTTGATTATCGGTTATAAAATTGCCCTTTTTAAATATTACACATAACTATTTCATACTATAAACTTCTGCAGCTCTGATTTCAACAGACAGATGTTGAGTTACGGAGCATCCTATTTATTTTTAGATGTTGTAGCTTTATTTTTGAAAATTTCAGTCTTGCATTTAAGGATCAAATAGGTCTATCTGTGTCTATGTCAGTATTAGTGGCATAAGAACAGCAGGTCAGCTCTTAGCTAACAGAGGGATAATTTCTATAGTCCTGCCACTGCAGAAATCTGGAAAACACAAGTGTACTGCTGCTCTGAATCGTCTCTGATTGTGTTCCCAAATCACAGAACCTTACCTGAGCACCATCAGACTGCTCTACAGCTCCTTTAAGCCCTGTCTGTACACAAATATTTTCAACTGGCTGCTACCATACAGGGCAGAGCACTGGGTTCCACCGTGTGAGCTAAGTTGATAGGGCTATTTGCACGCCAACGTGCATGGGCAAGGATGGCAGGAGCCTCCTCTCTCAAAGTCAGCAAATCCAGACTAATTTACAGCAGACAAGAGCTGCTTCTTAACATACTTAGCTGCTTATTTACCTAATTTATTTGTCAAAGACTCAATAACTCTATCTGCTGAAAATCAAAGTGCACATCTAAGCATAACAGAACAACTCATTGTTTTTACAGTCGAGATGCCAGATTCAGCAAGATCCAGAATAGGATGTTTGTTAATTAAATACCTGCGCATATGGCTAATTTATGCTTCTCAAGCAACTCCTGTAGCCCAGCTACTGTGACTGTCATGAAATATATAATTGTGCAATTTATCTGGCTAGATTAAAATCATGAGGTCATAGCACATCAAAGACAGCTTTATACTTACGCTGTGGGTCTGCACAGCAGAGACAGACAATAGAATTTCACTAACTCTTATTCAATTAAATAAAGGAGAAAGAAAAACAAGTGGAGCTGCTGTAAGGCTATTAATCCCACGTGACTTAGAGAACTGTCAAGTTGAGTCAGATTCAGTGCTAAGCACATCAGAACTTGCTGAGAATCAATTTGGCTCACTGGCATCCCAACGGGCAGAACAATCTGTGTGAACTCTCCTGTTGAGAAGACACTGCCCAACCCCCTGTAAAATACTATTTTTCATAGTATAAGACACCTAAGCAATTTATATAATTAGAAGTATTTTAATAATCTGTTCCTCAGCTAGAAGGACCTACAGTCAAAATGTCAACTTCAATCTTATTCCAGTAGTAGGCATCTTCTTAAAAAAGATTCTACCTACACTTCTACAGCAATCAATTTGTTTCTGAAGGGAAAGAAAGAGGTAGGGAGATTATTTTAATCACAAAAAGACTACATGAGATTTTGTTACAGGTCTTGAGCTTACCTCTGAAATCTAATTCAGCAGACAGATACATGCCAGTAATGACTATGAGCAATCACAATCTAGAGAGGACGAACATTTACAGCGAATGAAGAAAGCCAAGTAAACCTTAGCTCAGCCTCACAGGGTCACCGGTGAAATGGGACTGTCTCACCCCAGTAACTTGCAGAATATTTACCCTGGGTGTTCCCCCAGTGCAGCTGTGTTTGTGCCATTATTGCTATCCCTGCATCCCCTTGCAAAGGCTCCTTTCAGCTGCTCTCCACAGTTTATGAGAGTTACCAAGGAGTGTCCATGATCTGTCCTACAGGGAATGGCTCATCAGGCACAGGCAGCCCAGGAGAAAAACACAGCCAGGTGAGGTGGCCTCTGTAGGCTCAGGCAGAGCTGGAGCATGGCTAAGAGCAAATGACAGCAACAGGCTGCTGGCTATTTTCAGATGCCACTCTGTAACACCTTTGCCCTTTCTCTCGCTGGAGACAAAGGGTTCACTGCAGAGGGTGAAAATAAACGAAAATTTGCATGTTCTGATACAAAAATCTCCAGATTCTCTCAGCAGTGCTTGTATATTTTACATTATGATGACAGAAAATTTCTATCTCAGAGTTCAGAGGCCATGGCAGCCCTAGGCAGAGACAATTCATTCCATCACTGACACTAATAACATCTGCCCATGTCAGGAAGAGCTGTAAAAGACCTTGCTGAAACTCTGAGGGGCATTAACACTTGGTAATGGCAGAAATTTGAGCTCTGTGACAAGGGGACAGTATAATATATTCTATCCAGCCATACAATATATTCTATCCAGCCAATCCATCTGAATGCTGGTGTTTCTCAAAGCACAGTTCCCTTCCTCCAAAAAAGAAGTGAAAAGTTCATAGACCTTCGAGATTGTGGCTTCAAATAAAAGAGTGTGGATTAGATTGCGGTCATTTTGGGATAAACTGCCCAGAATCATACATTCTGGGGACAACCCACCTGCTCAGTGGTATCGGTGCTCTTGTCAGCTTCTCTGCTAATAGCAGCGGTACCTCTGACAAGAATGGCAACGAAACAGCAGGGGCTGCTTCATTATGTGTTTTTGTGTTTTGGTGGTTTGGAAACTCTACCTGCTCTCAGTTAATAGGGAAAATTGAAATGGCAACTTTGAGCAGATCTAGACCAAAACTGAAAGGAGTAGAAATCTAAAGTTGCTGTGAAACAGTAATCCTGTTCCTTCCATTGGCTTTATTTTTCAGATCAATAAGATCTGTGGAAACAGCAAGAACAAACTTCCACATCATCCTGTCATAGGGCTGGGTAGAGTTGCAAGTTTCCACATCATGTTCTTGTCCCCATGCTGAACAGAACAGAGTTTACCAGTGTCAACAGGAAATCACATTGAGAAGCCAAAGAAAATAACCCACTAAGCCATACCTACTCCTGAAATTTGAGATCTTTATATAAATGTTTCTGTAATATGTCATATTTACAGGGCAAACAAATTGTTTGCTTGTTTTCTATCATATTATGCTTGGCTTTTGCTATTAATTAGCACAAACAGTTGATAAATATAAAGATAACATTCACAAAGCCTCTAAGGGAAAGATTTCAGGAGAGACTCCTGCAATTATTACACACTAATATTACAGAGTACATCCCACACACCCCTGTACAGTAGATTGGGAAACTTAATTTGCCATTCCTCTGGACTAGTGGAACACTGCTCTCTGAATGAGTATTGGCATAAGGAGAATATTACCACTAAGTGCTACCATGCAGACACGATTTCGCCTGAGAGCCTTTGCAACTTACCCAACCTACACAGATTTTCCACCAGATCACCACAAGGTGTATGGCTTACTTCAGAAATGTCTCCTCAAAGAGACATTTCAAATTCTGCTCCCAGAACGCTGAAATGCTGAATAGCTTCAATTTAAATAATATTACCATAGCATTTTCATCCTGTGTTTCCAGGTGATGGAATGGTTGAAAATTCCTAGAGCACTGACACTTCTCCCAGGCTGGGGAGACAAGGCTTTGCCACTGGGGCAGCACAAAACCTGCACTAACACCTGGAGCAGCAGGGAAAAGCTCCTCACTCACAGCCCACCTAACCCCACATGGACATGTAGCCTCACTTCCAGCCAGGGCTTCAGCACAGCAAAGCACTTGAGGAAACATTAAAAAAATTGCTTTGAAAACCGTAATGTCAAAGGTTAAAAGAGTCTAAAATGTAGGATTTATAAACAAGTTAATTTTGTTGGGGTTCTTTTACTTATTGGAGAATAATATTGCTCCCAGAGACAGATGGGAGCATCCCAAAGGCAGATGAATGCCTTTCAAAGGAATTCTGATGTCCTATTTGTAGCAGGTAGATTTTAATCATAAAAATAGCAATTTTTTCATGTTGCCTCAAGCCTACATAGCCAATACCATCTCAAGGAGGTATTTAGAGATGGATAAACTCCATAACCACTGGCTTTTGTAAGATGCACAAATCTGAATCTCTAGAAATTTGTTAAGAGGCCGGTAGTGATGCAAGCACTTCAGGTTGGTGTGATCAAGAAAAAAAACTTAAAATCATGGTTTAGCATTATGTACAGGTTTGGATTTTTTTTAAATATATTACTATTTTGTTAACTATTTGGGTCTTTTATGGAATTATAATGCCACATAAGAATAAACATTTATGTGGCTGTCCTTAGCTAGGAGTTACTCTCCTACTGAATTACTCAAAAGCCACCTAGATGTGGCACTTGGGGACACGGTTTAGCGGTGGGCTTGGCAGTGCAGGGTCAGCACACTTGATCATTTTAAACTGATAATCTTAAAGCTCTTTTCAAAAGTAAATGATTCCATGGGCTGCAATGTGGCTGAAATATTAACTTACTCAGCACTGGAAATGCCCCCCTAAAGATTGTGCTCCTTGTGCTCCTGTACCACAGTAATGTCACTGTGAATATATAACCTACATAGAACATATGTTTGCACAACATATTTCAGAGATCAGTAGGGGATTTGACATGAAATAAGCCTTAAAATTTCCAAAAGAAAAGTTAATCATTAACTACTTGAAGGAAAAAAAGAAAACACATTGCTGGAGCAAATTTATCATATGTTCATTTTAGGTAGGTCTTACATCTTTTTATAAGTACTTTGTCTTTATTCCAAGGAAAAGAAATTCAATATACAGTTTCAGTTTTATTACCTTTGTACTATTCCCATCAAATAAATCTAGCTGTGTGAAGGTCTTTCTCTGTTTTTCAGAAGATCGGTCTTGAAATGAAACTTCCTTTTCATTTCAGTGTAACATATCCTGTTTTAATAAAGAGTTTTGCTTCCTATTGAGAGGATTTTGACAAAATAATAAGGTTGCTTTTGTTTGCCATTTAATTTACCAGTGGATCAATAGAGTTAGACATAACTACTTCTGGTATTAAAACTCACAAATTTCAGGGGAGCTGGAGGTTAAATTGTAAACAAAATATTTCATTGGCATTGATCTGAAAAGCAGACTGACAGCATTGCTAAAATTCATCAGCTTACAATTATAAATCTCCCCAAACTGACAAGAGATGGATTTGATTATTTTGCTTTGAAAGGGTCATTCCTTTAAAGCTGCAAGAGTTTATCAATTTATAAAAGATTCAATGAACCGCATTTTCCTTTAGTTCCTGTCACAACTCTTCCTTGTGATTACCCAGGCTAGGTCAGCTCATGAGAATGACTGATCATTTTGCTCTCGATTTTAGGCAACCTCAAATTTACAGGATTTATGACCCATACTAGATCATGTGTGATATAAAGATTACAGGTAACCTGAACTTACTTTATGTACTGTGATACCCTGCCAGAAGTACAGCCACTCATTATGCCACAAGTGCATGAAAAAGTGCCTGAATTTCATCCTCCTTTTGGGCCCCATCCACCAAAGTTACAGTGACAGCTTATTTCTTTAAATAAACAACAGTTTTCATGTACACTGTAGATGACAGAAGTACTGCCTTCTTTACCCGATTCCCCTCCCACGCCTCTTTTCTCTCCAAGAAAAATCTGAGTAGGCCAGGTCTTTACACAACCTTAATTGTTCTATTTCCATCACTGACTGTGCACATTTTAATTGCCAGAGAAAATCCAAGACTAGCAAATTCCAAAACAAGCACCAGGCCTTATAAACCTCTGAATGGAAACTCTGGTAAAAGAGAATCCTGCTCTGAAAAGCACCTTTCAGATGTTCATTGCTGGGATTCCCACATTACCAAACAACACACCTGGGATTCTACTTTGACTGCTGGTATCCCTGTCCCTGGATCCCGCTGACCCCAGCCCCAGGAGATCAGTCCCTCTGCTCTGCTGATGGCCGAGCTCCCAGCAATGACAGAATTCTCTGCCTGGTGCAAAGAACCCAGGAAGCACAAACTTCCCTCGGGAACCAACGTTCCTCCTGCAGCTCTGACAGCCAGAACAAAGGCAAGGATCTGTGCCAAGCAGGAGACAGTAAGCATGGTGGGATAAGAGCTAAACCCCAGTTCCCTGTGCAGGTGTGTGCAGCCTTCAGACAGCTGCTCATTCCATTGATGAATTCCTGCAGCGCTTTCCTGGGAGCTCACAGGGCTAGGGAATGTGTGGGGGATTTTTGGTGGTGGTGTGTGGGTAAGCATGAGTAGGAACCAAGTCGGAATACCAGTAAGTAAGAGAAAGCTAATGAAGTAAAACACAAATATTGCTTTTAAAATCATTTTCACCTGTTCCTGCACAAGACAAGTTGGCATGCCTCCAACTCCTGTAGTCTAAGTACATCTTAAAAAACTAAGCGGACAAAAATTTTTTTAAATGGTACCACTTTCACAACAATTGTAAGGTTGTAAAGGTAACTTGTTTCTTAACCTTGTACCAATCTGCATTACCTACCAAAACCAGAGCTGTGCTCTTTTGACTCAGATTGTATGCACAGTGTTAATTAATTTATTTTTTTGGCCAGGTTACTATATCATTTAGAATAAGGTACTGCACAACTTTCCCGGGTGTCTGTTACAGCAATAAATAAAGAAGCATAGCTATGGTGCCATATATACAGCGATAAACAGGAATATGGAAAAGAAATTATTATTATTGAAGTTATTATTATTGCAAAAAGGAACAAGAGCAATGGTAGGTTGAAAGTGAATACCTCTAAACTTGGTTTAAAGTACTAGTGGTCTTTTAAACATATTTTTGTGAATTGAGATTGTTAGTGACTCTTTTTCCTGATTTGGACAAAGTCTGCTAAAGAAATATTTTTTAGAAAGACTAGGACAACTTACAGCCATTTCTACCATGAACATCATCTTGCAAATGAAAATTTCAAATTATTTCTCTCACCCACTTCCTAAAAGGAAAGCACTTTTGCTACACAGACAGTTACCAACATGTGCAGTTCAAATCTTGCTAGAGCACTTCAAAGGAACCTTTAGTGACTTATTCTGGTTATTTTCTTCTTTACAAAAAATCCTAAGAGATAGCTTCAAATCAAAGATGTTCACTTTTCTCAAACTGTTCACCACTGACATTCTAGTCTTGAAACTTGCATTAAAGCAAAACCCTTCCTCTAAAAACTCCACTTCTACTGTTCAAACTGTCCTTAACTTATATTGAAATAAAAGATGTTGTGCTACAAAAAATAGTTTCAGTTACAATTTTGCTTTATTTTTATGCACTAGATGGTTTACAGGAATTCAGTCTACTAAAAGTTAGCTCAGTTAAAATGATAACTTTACCAGCACTTTAATCTGCCTCTTATTTTAAGCTTTATAGCTCCCCTTTTTTCAATCAAATGCCTTCCAGCCATTCTAAGCATTTTTGGGTCAAAGTTTCCTGTATTCTAAAAAGCTACAGATGAAGCTGGTGCTTTATAGCATTATGTTATCAACTCATCCATTTTTTATAATTACTTCCAGTAGTCTGCTCCCATCACTCCACGTGGAACTATTTGCCTGAGGCCACCACTCAGAACACTGTTATTTTAAAGCATATGTGGGCAAGACTTGGCTCTTGCTTGGCCAAATTTTTTTTCACTTACATTTCAATTTTTTTGCTTAGTCATCCATAAACAGGACTCTATTAACAGTAGTTTTGAATAACAAGTAAAAATGTACAATATTGCAATACTGCTAGCCATTCAGCTTCACATTTACAAACATGGCTCAGTGCAATAGGTGCAAGTCAGAAACGAGTAGATTCCCAAAAACAATCCATACTTTTTTACTGCAAATTACCCCATACAGGTCTTGTTAAAAGGATCAAGCTTCAGTGGGAAGGCAGAAATCATTAAAAACAGAACAGTGAGGGCATACATACTTCAAGCAGTGAAAGCGAAGGAGACTCATGCTTGGCATCAGGAAAGAGCAAATAAAAATCAGCATTGATCCGGAAGTCGTTACTCACCAGCTCAGCCCTTGCTCACAGAGAAACAGGACAGCAATTGTTCTTTGTTGACTCCTAAACAGCTAAGTTGTAATTTTTATTTCTAATGCACAGGTTTCTAGGGACCTGAACAAAAATATTGCTACTCTGCACAGCCCATTACAGAAGCAAACTTTGACTTCTGCTCTCCAGCCTGAAAGTTAGTCATCTCTGCTTTTGAAAAAGTGTGGGAACTGGCATCCACCTTCCTACACACACCGTACTGGGATGTATAACGCCACACGCTAAAATCCAAGAGTTTTTGCACTTCTACCCCTGATTCCTGGCACAGGAATTGCAGATATCACCTACATTTTATTCAACAGTTAAATTAGCCAATATAAACCATATTTGATAACCTATGGCTCCTGAACTTCCTAAAAGAGCTGTTGCTCTTGCTCATGTAAACACATCCCCAGCCACAGCAATCAGTGAGCCAGCACAAAGGACACATGGCTGTGCAGCCACCCCTCGTGGTGCCAGCAGCACTAAGGGAATGCTGCCACCATCTCATGGCCCTGTGCCACTGGGAGATCTCCCAAGATCACTGAAGTTGTGATGGCCCCAGGAAGTGAAATTATTTGCTTTCATTCATTAATTCTGATGCTGGCTGAGAATACCTTGGTGCATTTTTGTGCAAAATTACAGTAATAACATGCTTGAGTTCCATCAATCTGGAAACCATATACATTTTCATTCACATAAAATCACACGTTAACAACAACAATTAAAGGTATCAATGTGAGATTGCTTAAGGATGGCATTTTGCAGAGTCACCTTCCTGAAGATGATTTGTTGTCATTATATCACAAAAGTTCCATATTGCTAGAGTTTTGTACCTCCTTGCTGTTTCTTGTAGGCAGCTCCTCTAAGTACTGACTCTTCCTTCTTCTCACAGCAGCCAACTGACTCCAGTTCCCCTCAACCAACCAATCCACTCTTTTATAGCACTCTGCTTATTATTGGCTACAGCTGTGGCCTGTTCAAGTCAGGACTGTTGCCAATCTCTAATAATTGGCTCAGCTGCAACTCCTTAAGGGCTAAGATTACTTTCTATACTACCTTTATTTTCTTATATTGTATCTCCCTACAATGTATTTTCTGGTTAAATTAATTCATTTATATCAAGCCCTCCGAGCTTACTGTGACCTCACTTCCAGCCAGTCAGCAAAAGCAATAAATAAAGAAGTTTTGCACAGCACATCTCCCTTTTCACTTAACTGCTAACAGAGCCCTCATCCATTGATTGTTTTGGAAACACTTGTCTGACTCACTGAAATAGAAAGGAAGTTCTCTCAGGAACAGGAGGGAGAAGGAGCACCACAACACGCAGTTGCAGCTGGGAAGAGATGGAGTAGCTTCTGAGACACGTCAATGCCTATGGTGGTGTCTGCAGACTGACGGACAACTGACCTTAATGAAAGAATTAAACCCCAATTTTAAAATTACTGGTGCTATGATTGGAATTTTGATTAATATAAGTAGGTTTGCAGACAGCAATACAAACTAATCCTCTGACAGAAACCATAGATCTGAAAGCCTTTTACAAAGTAAGCAGCATCTTTATCAGTACTCTATAAATGGGGTAATTCTGGCATAAGATAATGAAATACTTAGGTTATTCAACAGGCAAATCACAGACTTCAAAATAAAAGCTCAAGTCTGTACATCCTCTATCAGCAATGACTTTATGGACTTCCTCTGTTCAAGACATTAATATGATAAAATTTAGATATATTCAATTAATCTCTCTGTGGTTGGGGTTTGTTTGTTTATTGTTTCTTGAGGTACATGTTCAAGCAGATATTTAGAAAGGAATCCTGAGTTTTCTCCCTGGAACAGGCCAAGGTTTAGGAATAAAAGGCAGCTGAAAGCAGCCTGTGTGTGTCTGGGACAGAATTAGAACGCCCTGTTCTTTAACAGGCAGGTTTCCAGAACAACACTGGGTTTGTGTGTGAGGGAATGGGATCCAGGTAGGCTCTCTTTGAAGCAGAAGCTGGTGAGAATTTCTGTTCTGCAAAGCTGCTGCGAGAACAGCCCCATCTTTCTGCCCCATGGGCCTGAGTTACACCTCCAAGCCAGAATTGGATTTATGTCCACACAGCAGAACACGCTTAGACTGTCATTTAAATACTTCTTATCAATGTTAATTATTTCTAAAACCTCCCAAACTCTTGACCTATATCTAATGTAACAGCATATCCTCTTCAGTTCTGGATAATTCTTTAAACCAGTTGTTCTTGCAGAAAAGACTCTTTCTTTGACAATAACATCAAAGCAACTCTCCTTTTTCACCCATTCCCCAAGCTCATTTGTCACTGGGAGCGCTGCAGATCAGGCTGTATCAATCACATTACACTACAATGCATCATGCCATGCACTGAGGCATGAGTGACGTAGCTAAGAGGAGACGTCACAAACACTCAGATTACTGAGATGCTTGAGAAGTCAGAAGATGAAATTCTTGTCTGATATGAAGTGGCTAAACTTGATTGGGAGAGTCTGGGAGATTTTCTCTTTGGGGTGAAACTCTAAGACAGGATTTGCTTTATCTGCCAGCATTACACTATTCCTTTTGATTCCGTGTCATTTGCTGTACCACTTTATTGGCCATGTAACAGGAGCATATTCAGCCTGTGTTCCTCCATGGGTATTTGACTAGCATGGAAAATCCCCTCCTGGAAGAGCAGCTGGTGGAAGCTGATCTAAGCAAAAGTGAAATGGTGGTGTTTGGAAAAGAAAATGTTTCAGAAGTTTTCCCAAAGCTTACCATTTCTATTTGTTAATCCAGTGCATATGCCTGGGTCTTGTTGGGTCCCTCCCAAACTTGGACATTTAAGAATCATCCGTCTCCAAAAGGAGCCTTTGCCCTTCCATTTTATGAGTTTAATTTGGCCTGAGGACAGTTTCCCACAGCAGGGTCTGTATTTGCCATCACATCTTTGTGTCCAAATCAAGAAGACACAGCATGACTTCCCCACTCACTGCAGGCCCATGCCTGTGCTTCTTATATAAATCAGCTGAAGGCATTCCATACAGCATGGCAGTACAATCTAACAGCTTAATGAGAAGAAAAAAATCCCAGAATTCAATATTCCTGTTAGGAAAGTCTAGAAATGCATAAATAAACTGGACATAACTTTATCCCTCCGTGAGGAATGAAATATATGTCATTTGTACTGTCAGATAAGTGAGAATACAAAAAACCCAAGAATATAAGACTATCAAAAATATAACAAAAGATAGTTAAATATTATCAGTACAGAAATGTAAACAAATAGATAGGAACAGTCTAACCTTTTCCCTTTTTTTTCACTTTAGAGCTAAGTTTATTCCCCACTGGAAAAATGTTCATTACAATGGATTATAATACTATAAATACACATCCAAGTCATACTCTTTGATGTCTTCTATAGATCCATGTCTAAATAAACCCATCAAGATTAGGTGTAATGGCTTTATTTCTTTGTGTAAAAGCATCTCTCATGATAATGCCTTATCACAAACCCTGCAGAACTTCAGCCCAACACACCCAATAAATTATCACACCTTCAAGCTCCTGGATTCTCTCTCCAAATGATTCTGCATTTTTGTCATCTGATTCAAAGACCAATAGCATCAGGTTAGTCAAAAGAGTCTAGGACATGAACAAATACTGCAATGGATAAAGATACCTTACCTGGGCTACTTCTCACATGAAAATTAATGAAAACCTTGAGAGCTGGGAACGGCAGTTGCTAAGGCACCGTGCCTGTCTGGACATCCTGGAGTCACTCCTGCACTGGGACTGAGGCCCCTTCTCACCTGTGCCCTCCACACTCACAGCCAGACCAGGTCTCCTCATCGGCTCCATCCCGGGATCCCCACAGGAGAGTCTCAGACATCACGACCCTTAAAATACTTTATTCATGGTGCAACAAGAGAAAGAGCGGCTCCAGTCTGGTGCCTGGAATGAGGATCCCCAAACAAAGGAACCCCTGGGTTTTTATACCCCCACAGTGCGAGTGCTTGACAGTCTGGAGTCCTCATCTCCTGCTGGGTCTGCGCTGGTCACCCGCACTGCTTGCATTACTCGACACTAGGAAGTCACCACTGCGTGTCACGTTCTCCAAGCAGCTCTAACAAAGTCGTTTGCCAAACAGATCTGGGATTTCTGTGCCTTAAAAGGGTCTCATTTTCCCTTGTGATGAGTTGTTTCTTACACACATTGCTAGTGACTCTCATAATGTTGCTGCTCAGGCTCCAGACCAGCTATGGAGAATGAGTGCTGTCCACCTCCACTAGGGTTGTTATTGTGTAGAGAAGGCTCCGAAAAAAGAAAACATGGGCCCCATTATACTTACCAAGGAAGAAAGGAAAACATATCTTTTCCAAAAGATATGGTTCAATAAAAACCAAATAAAGACAGAACTTCTGTGCAAAAAGCAAATAGGAAAGACAACACCACCATGACACCTGGACTGTGTGTCAGAGCACACATTCAAGAATGTGTTCACCTACCTTATGCTGTGTCTCCACTAATAACTACGTGCATGAATAAGACACATACAAAATGTGCCAAAACAGTGGCAAAAGAGGCAGCACCTCAAATTAATCCTCTAAAATTTTACCCTCTGAAATGCAGTCATTTGGTGAAATTCACCTATTAATTCTAGTGTTTAAATATGGAGTTAGAGTAAGGATGCTCTTGTGTAATACTGTAAATTAGGAATCTTTATAAATAGCTTCTCTTTCATTACTCTGTGGCTTCCAGTGAGGCGCCAAGGATCAGCAAATAAGTAAAGTAGTTGCAGATCATAAAAAAAGAAATAATTAGCTTTGTAATAGAAAAAAAGTCTGTAGTTAGTGTAGGATGCTAAAGCCAATTTCAGCTTCATTAATCGAAGTAGTTATTCAGCACCCATTAATTCAGTACCCAGAATTTACAAGTGCCAACTAATCAATAAAAACAAATGACTATTGATATGGCAGGACTTGTGCAATGTTGTATTCATAGTGCCCCTGAGGCAAGCTAGATCCTACGTGGACAGATCCATAAACTGATGCAAAGGCTAAGGCCCTGCATGCAGAGAGCCTCGGTGGTGGGGGATCAGGGAAGGAAGGTGAATATTGGTCCCCGTGCTCCTGAGGGGGTTGCACAGCTCTGCTGGGACTGAGCCCGGACGTGGATTACCTTTCCGGCAGAGCCCGGGGCTGCTCCACAGCGCTCGGCCAACGTCCGTGTGTCAGGGAAGGGCTTCCTCCTGCCAAGGGTTCCAGCGCTCCCCTCTGGTGCACTGAAAGAGAAAGAGAAAACCTCCCCTTTTTATCAGCAACAACACAGCTCTGTAAGCTTTGAGTACTGCCCGACTCACTGCTCTGCTCTCAAAATGATAGGAGAATTAGAATAAAAGCAGATTTTTTTTTTTACTACATTTAAAAAACAAAAAGAACCCCCAAAATCTAATCAAAATGAATCAATGAAAATTCCAGGCCAAATAAAGTCATACAGAAATTTTATGACAGCTATCAAATCAAAAAATCACAGTCAGCACCTTGATCAAATGCTAGATTTTCTCTGATACATCTAACACAATCTAAGGACGTAATCAGACATTCCAAAAAACCTGTATTACTGCAAAACTGCAGGAAACGCTCAGGGTCTCAGAATTTAAAGCAGGAGTGTTTGTACTGAGAGACTTGGGCTGGATTTATTTAAGGATATATGAGAAATAATTAATGGTTTTGGTCCCAAAATATGTGACCAGATAATGGAATGTCAAAATAAGCATTATTTGATGAAAACCACATCATTTAAAAAACCTGCTTCACTTTGCTATTACTTTTTTCCCCACATTTTTAGTTGGATTAAATTTGGCTTCAAACAGTGAAATCTGATCATTTACTACTGTAATACATGTATTTTACTGTTGTTCATGAAAAGAGAAGGAAAACAATACAGAAAAAAAAACATTTTCTTTAAGATGGATATCCTTCACGAGTTGTTTTTCAAAATGATTGTTTCAATGAATTTACCCTCAAGAAAACATTCTCTCTAGAGTTTAAATCAGATTACTTAAACAAAATTATTTTCAAGCTTTTCTAGTAAAAAACATTTCAGCCCTGCCTACTCTACCGTTTGTCTTCACCCGGGCTTTTATTTTCTGTTTTCCTTGTTTTGGCTCAGAACCTGGATTTCCAGGCTGATTTGTCAGCAGTGAGGGTGACTCAGTGAGGTGACATTGTTCAGTTTCCTGGGCTGCCTTCCAGTCCACACTATGAAGAGATTTTAAACTGTCTCACTCCCCTTAATTGCTGATTTAAAGGGATACACCAAGCGGAACTTCTGATAAAAATATATTCCTGCAGAGTCTTGTATTTCTCAGATTTTATAGTACCTAAAACAGAACTACCTAAGCACAGTAATTTGGCCTTGGTCAAAACGATTGAGCTAACACAAAAGCATTAATATTAGTGAAACAAACAGAAATAAGCAAATAAGAGATTTCCTGATGCTTCAAGCTATTTTTCCTTGGGATCCTATACCCTCTCTCTATTGCTGTTATAATTGGCCCTTCCCTCAAATCACAATTTATTTTCATTTTCAAAGCAATTGACCTGTCTGAAGATTTCACTGCACACCCGATGTACACACCCAACAGCTTTGATTTTCTGCACCACTGTGCTGGTTTTTAACTGGGGTACAGTTTGCATGACCTCTTGTTCATTCAGGATTTTACAGCCTAAGTTAGTTTTGGCACAAACTATTCTTCAATGGCTATTGTTAGGTAATTAACTGTGATAATGATAAAGACAGTTATGTACATATGAACTTCTCAGGCAGCCTGGTCAGCAAATCTTACTTATTTAGTACTAGCTATGTATGGATTTGCCAGCACCACGGAGTTTAATCAGGATTTTTAGGTAGCTGTGATTGGAGACCAGTTCCCATAACTGGGTTCATTGGGGTTTTTTAAACAACAAGAATTGACACCTCTGACCTCAACCTCCTTAATTTGATGAGCATTGTAATCTGTCTTTAAAAGACCACTTTTGTTTAAATAAAGACTTTCAATTTGTGCCTGGAAATAATGCAATCAAAGGAAAAAGAACACAACCTTCACTTGAAATTCCAATGATTTGAGATGATATAAGAGCTGATTCTGTTGCTAAACGCTGGTATTCAAATTAAGATTGATGAGTAAGTATTAGAAGAAAATAACTTTGAGTTACATGCAATAGCATTTAATTGCATCATTTAAATTCTTAAGCATTTCAATTTTATATTCATTCAGGGTTTTTCATAATTCATTCGCAGATTTCCAGAATGCATTAGGATGAAACTTGTAAATGGCTGGATGGTTATTAATGGATGACATAAATATATTATTCATTGTTTGGGGTTGTCATGGTAAATGGCACCGAGTACTTCTGACTGAATATTAAATTAAACATCATCCCGTGAATTCAAAAGCAAAATGCATCCCAAGTAATAATTGGTTGAAATATAGAATACTCGAGGTGTCATCTTTTATGGAAAAGCCTTTCTTTAGGATTTTTCCTCCTGAGAAGCTGAGAGGCCTCAGGAACAAAATGTAAACAATGGTTATCTGCTGCTGTGGAATGCAACAAGTAAATCTGTGGTTGGTCTCATAGAGTTGTTTCTAATTAATGGCCAATCACAGTCAGCTGGCTTAGACTCTCTGTCCAAGACAGAAGCTTTTGTTATCATTCCTTTCTATTCTTAGCTGGCCTTCTGATGAAACCTTGTCTTCTATTCTTTAAGTACAGTTTTAATGTAATATCTATCATAAAACAATAAATCAAGCCTTCTGAAACATGGAGTCAGATCCTGGTCTCTTCCCTCATCCAAGAACCCCTGTGAACACGGTCACAATTTCATAATAAATACTCTGTAACGAAATGTTAAAAATGGCTAATGTCACACTTTGCTTTTCCCTAGAAAATGGCAGGATCACCCAGGCAAAACTGAATTTCAAGCAGCCAACCTTTTCAAAGATGGCAATGCCAGCAGATCTACTCCAGTCCAGAAATACATTCTCAAAGCTCAGATTACCTAAGCAACACTAAAACCTGCAGCCCAACTGAATGCTGTGTTGGAGAATAATTGCATTTATACCAAAAAGCACCAGAGAACATGCATGAGAAGATTGACTCAGAGAAGCTCCACTGACCCAGGAACAAGCCCTTTTTAAACCTCTTACATCACACAGTCTCTAATGCACAGACAATCACCCTCTCAGAGCCAGTTTTATGCCCTCACTTTTCTCCTTTAGAGGATGGCCAAATATTTCCCAAGCTGCCACTTCTGGCCCATCAATCGATCCAGCAGCTTGGCATTGACACAACCGAGTTAAGCAGTGCTTAGAAGTTTCCTGTGTGAGGATGGCCTGGGTGCTGTGGCTGCAGGGAAAGCCTTTCCCTCACGTGTGGCTGCACTGCTCGAGCAGCCTTCAGGGACACCCACAGCTGAAGCCAGAGAGCTGCTCCTTACATTTCTAATTTCTCTTCTTCTCCTCCTTTTGGCACCACCCCCTGCACTTCTCATGTCCACACTCCTGACCTGCTCTACCTACAAGGGACTGTTGTGGTTTCTATGCACAGGAAACGGATTCAGCAGACCTAGAGTGCGATGCCACTGCTGATCTGCACAGGTAACACTGGAGGGATGAAATGGTGACACGTTAAGCTTTCACAGGAAATTGTCTCACCAAGACTCTCCAAAAAGGCTTTCCTGAACCAGGGGATTCCAACATGGAATTCATGGACAGGGTTTCAAAAGGACATTACATATCTGTTAGTACATGATAAGGTTTTCGACACAACCAGTAAACAGAGGTAGACCTACTTTGCAACACATTAATTTTAACCCAAGTTTTTGTATTTGTGCATGAAAAGCAGAGTATTAAACCCAGTTATCAATATAAAGTTGATCTAAAGGTCTTTCAGAACCTGAGAGAGTATTACACATTTCCTAAGATCTTTCCTCTACTGTTAGATGAAACTCATACTCTAGACCAGACAATTTCTTCTCTGGAAACTTTTCAAATCTAGCAAGAACCTTTGAAAACACACTGGAGTTATGTAGAATGTTAGGTCAGCAACATGCAAGCAAATAAAAACAAACAAACAAAAACCCCAAACAACCCAAACCTTTTTTCTACACACACTCATAGACCACAGCAGACTTCTTTAAGAGTGAGGAATTACCACAGACTTTTAAAAATAAGCTTTTTGCTTTAAACTAGCAGCCTTCCCCTCTGTTCCATGCTCATTAGGAATGCAAAGAGAACACATCTCACAGTTCCATCAGCACACAGCTAAACTGCACTGGTTAAATGGCTGGGTAGAAGCTTCCCATGTTCCTACACTGGTATTTCCAGCTGTGTTTCCCATGTTTGGGACACATACAAGGAAAAACGATGCCTTGAACGACAGGGAAGCTTTAGAGTTACTAAAAGCTTCTTTGCATCTGCTCTTAGACACAGCGATCTGTCACTATAGCACTGCAACTCATTCTCCTGAACCTGGACCAGGAGCTCAGGGCAAAAGTGAAGAGACAGCACAAAAAAGAACAATGTACCTTTATTTGGAATTAGAGCAACGCCTTGGGGTAAAACAACCTACTCCATCTGTCATTAATACCTCAGCTGCTAGAAACGAGTGCTAATTTCATACACTGAGATAGTACTTTCATTAATATCTGGGAAATCTAAGAGATGCTGGGGAATGCTTAGGTCAGGAAATGACATCTGGCTGGGAACAATCATGAATAAAACTACCCCTTTAAAAAGTAAAGTTAGTTGCGTCTGAGTCGGGAAAAACCACAAATGCAGAATATAATGGGTAAGACACTAACAGAGATGTTTGAGAAGCAATCAAAAGCAAGAGCAGATTTTTAAATATGTGAAAAGCAGCCAGACTGAAGTAAAAAGGATTTGCTTGCAACACTATCAGAGAAAAATGGGACATGCAAAACAATGCCTTGTCTTTTAGTAAAGATGAGACCCTGTGAGACTGCAACAAAGCAACTCTGCCAGGAGACTTCCACAGAGTGCTGCAGGTTCAGACTGAAAATGGGAACAATTGGGGTTTAAGTAGGATGATTTGGAAACCATGTAGAAGAAATCTCCTAGAATCCTCCAGACTACTAACTATATAGCAGTCATCAAACACGCAGGAGATAGATAATAGACACCACATGTCAACATGTATTGGTTAAATTACTTAGGAAAGCAAACATTGCATAAGACAGCATTTGGTGTTGGAGATGCTATGTTAGATTTAAAGCGGATTGTCAGTTTCTGCTTTTCCCCATTTCTTCAGGTTTTTAAAATAAAATTCATGCTTTATAAATATAATTTGCTTTAGAAAAAAACCCTCAGAATAAACACCTGCACACATTCTATAAATCAATTCATTTCTTTTGTAAGTTTAACACCAATGCTGCCATGGTATTTCTCTGTTCCATTTCAACTATTTTCTATAACAAAGAAACGCATTCACAGTTTCTCTAGGGGACTTTGCACAAGCAATGCAAATGATTGTTATCACTCTCGTTCTATTTTCTCAGAACTTATTTAGACTGAGAATCTAGTGATGCCAGGTTGGTTTTAAACCACTTTTTGTGCTGACCAGCCTTCTACCACTTGAGGAACAGTTCTAGTACTTGAGGAACAGGGAAAAAATTCTCCTGAAATATTCTAGGAACACTGAAAAGCCTGTGCTGTTTGTTGTGTTTAACGGGGCGTTCTGAAGGTGTTTTATTGTGGTTTGGGGTCTGAGGGAGGCACCCCACGGAAGGGCTGGTTCACCCTCACAGCCCCGTCAGGGGACGGACCCGGCTCCCCCCACGGGGCTCTAAAAGGGTTTTGGGGGCCGAACTTAAAAACAAAACAAAACAAAAATCCAAACACGCAGAAAGAAAAGACACAAAAAGACGGCAAAAAATTAACTTGCCAAGCGCAGACACCGGGAGGGCTCCGCCGGTCCGTGTCCATCTGTCCGCCGACCCTGAGGCGAGGCTAAAGACGGAAACGCCGCCCCCTCACGGCTTCCCGCCCTTTTTCCGGCCTCTGAGGGCGGGAAGAGCCCTCCCCTCACGGGTGCCCGCCCTCAGAAATCCTCAGCAGGGTGGGAAGCTGTGGGGCGCAGTTGTTCCTCGTTCTTTTGAGGGCTTCTGAGGGGGTGGGCGGCAGCTGTGAGAGGGCGGCGTTCCCTCCCTTTTAGAGGCTTTTTAGCTCCTTTGCTCAGTGCTGCTCGACTGTGAGGGTGTGGCTGTGGCCCCGTTCCTCACGCCTGCCGGAAGGTGCTGGCGGTCTCCGGCAGCGTGGTGGGTCTTTGTTGGCTGGGAACGCGTGTGGCTGGCTGGTGCTTCTTCCGTCCTGTTTCTCAGGCAAGTTATGTTTTGTGTTTTACGAGGAGAACATCTCTGAGGGTTTGTTTACGGCCCTCCCGTGCTGCTTCCCCTCGCAGCTCCTTTGCTTTGGCTGTGGCACGGGGTGAGGTGTGAGGTAATACTTTCCCTTCTGCTTGTGGTTTTATGTATATGTATATTATTTTTAAAATATTTGCATGTATCTGTATATGCTGTACGTGTGTACGTACATTTGTGTTTGCCAGTCTCCGAGGCTGGCAAAAAGACTGCTGAGCACTTTCAGGGAGGTGAGGGTTAACCCTGGTTGTGGACCTGATGTGTGAGGGCTAATTGTTTCACTTATCTTATGTACTTAATAAACTAACCGGCTGGGTGTTAATAAAAAAAAATAGCTATTACTAAAGCTTTTTTCTTTCATAGAAGAAAATGAGTCCATGACTTTGGTTTTATCAGACCCCCACATTGCCTTGAGGGGGTGGGGTGGGTTTAAAGTGGCTGTTAAAATGATTGCTGGGAAATGAAATTTGATTATAAAACCAGCAGCCCTGTGGCTTTACACAAGTCTTTTGGTAAAATAGTGCTGTTTCAGGTTGTTATTTGAAGCTCAATAAAGCTTCAATATTGCTTCATTGAAGACATATACTTAGAATATTACAGCTATGAAATGCAGAACTGCCTTACCTTTTATTATTTAATATTTGAATGGCAAATACAGGCCATTAGAAGGAAGAAGATTTGCTTGCCCTGCTGGTAGATGTGTATTATTTCTGTAGCATGCATGGCTCTTCGACGGCCGTATGATGTTGTTTTTATGACTTCTGGGGTTTTTTTTCATTGATGTTCCATCTGGTGGCTAGCATTCAGCAGAGACAAGTGTGTGTGTGTGTTTGGTTTGGGTTTTTTTGTTAGTTTGTTTTGAAAGGGGGCCCAAACATGTCAATGGCTGGTACGTTCTCCCTGGAACTGACTTAGCAAGGCCTTCTTTGCCTGGGAGTGATTGTTGTAGTTGCTGCTGGCAGCCTTCCAGGGGAAGGCCTGTGGTAGTCCTTGACCCTCCCAGGGTTCAAGTAGCAGTATCAGCCGAGAGGTGTGAGAAAGGCCATCTCCAGTACGGTTTTCTTTCTACAAAAGCAAGCTGTAAGTGGTGGATATAAGCATTTTACTTGCTGACGTTTATTAATCTGAATAAAATGAAGTCATATTAGAAGGAGAGATTAGGAGAGTTGGTTGAAAGGAGAAAGTGTGGGTTGAGAACAAGCATCAAATGGTGTGCAAGTAACTTCCTTGCACGCAGGAAATCTTGTATTAGGTAGTGTTAATGACTTCAGGAAGGAAAGTTTCAGATGTGACCACCACATGTGCGTGTGTAAATGGCTCTTATGTCATCAACCAGAAAGTATTCAGTGTTAATACTCTTATTACATTGGTTTTATAGAGTTGTGTTCCCTTAAGGGCTTAGGGAAGCTGCTAATATTTGACATGACTTGTATTTTGTTATGATTAGATCAAGCTTTTAGTCTAAAGCTCAGCGAATATTGCCAGGATATTTGGCTCCTATGATAGATTAGTGTCCCTCAGTTTTTCTGTATGCTTTTGTCTGTTGTAGCTTTTTTAACAAAAGGGCTTAATTAGTGCTAATAAAAGTGAGACAAACAAGCATGGTCCATTCTTTGCTAGAATTATTTGTTTTGTCTAAGTGGAGATGTGAATCTGCATGGAAGGTAATGGTGCCTATTCTCTCATTGCAGAGTGCCTGCTTTCAAACAGCTCATTTGGCTTTTCAGGAGAAGCCTGCTTTGTGCCTATTCTAGGCACCTTTTACAGCCTCTGCTGGCCTGCAGTTTTCAAGAAAAGTACAAAAAGTAGTGAGCTTGTCTCATGAGATTCAGAACAGCTGAGGTTTGACCCCCAGTGCTTTACTGGGAGTGTGTCCTGTGTTTCCTTGCCGTACTCATGCTGTGATTTTTTTGTGTATTTAGCAGCAGTAAATCCTCAGTGTTACTGTAAAATGTCTCAGGTAGGTGCCAACTTCACCACTTGCAGGTAAGGGCCTGGAAGGAGAGCTTTGTTTTTGTTTGTTTGTTGCTCAGCTCCAGAGTTAATACAGAGTAACAGATAAAAATGTTGCTGTGTTCAGCCACTGTTCCTGGTGTTACAGTGTTACTTCTCTGTCCAGGGGCATTTCCATGTGTACTGTACATAGGTGTGATCACGGAGATCTGGGTACGCAATCAAGATCCTTTGAATTTTATGTTCTACAGTTTTTCAAACACTTAAATAGCTCCCACAGCCATGTTTTACTTATCTATAAGCTGCTTGGAACTTGCTGGAAATGGTGGGCTCTGAGCCTGGAGGTGGGCAGGAGGCACAGCTGGGCCCCCAGGTCAGAGGCTTGTTTCAGCTCATTCAGCAGTTACTGCATTGGTTATTCCCTTTGTGAAGGTGCCAGATTTGGGAGCCCAAACCCCAACACCAAGCTGGGTCTTTAACTCCAGGCTGTGAGTGTAAAACCCTGGTCTGGAATGACAGGTTTCCTTGTACTGGCTGTGTGATGGAGTGCAGTCAACCTGTGGTGCTTGGTAAGATTGGTCTCAGGATTGATTGTGCCTCTCAGAAAGGGAGTGTGCATTTATAAGACTTGTTGGTCTTTCTAAATCTATAGCTCTAATGAATACTGGCTGTTTACCCATTTGTGCCTCACTGTAAATCAATTTAGAGTTATTCGGGTACATTAAAGCAAACCCAGACCTCTCTGGTTTGTCTGCTACAGAAATGGAGACTGGCAGGTCAGTAATGGCAATCAGCTCATTTTCTTCACGTGAAAGGTTTTAGGAGAAATACATTGCATCATCCTGACTTGTGGTGAGTGATTTTTAAGTCTGGAATAGACCATGAGGAGTATGCAATCCTTCATGTTTATGCTTCTGTTCTGTCCTGACATTCATTCAAGCTGCATATTCATTACAGCTCCTCCCTGAGAAGGATGCAACTGTGTTGCCAGTTCAGCACCGTTTCTCAGCTGGAGTTTTAGGTAGAGGGATGGTCACGTCTGTGCATGCAACGTGAGCTTGATGTTGTGTTGCAGACCTTGTTTTGGCAACATCAAATAAGGGTGAATTTCTACCTGTTGGAATTCTCCTAAGTTCAAGGAGAGAAGACAGAAAAAGTTAAGTATTAAAGCAGTGTTTATTTCATCTTTATGAACCAGTAGATAATTCCTTTTGGGTTGATACTTGAAAAAAAAAGGCTTTAGTGGGTATGTTCTCTATTGAGTAAATAGAAAATAAGTTAAAGAACAGAATCTAAATCAGTTGCTTGTATTTTTCTTCTGGCTGATGGATGTCTGGCAGGACCTATATTCTGTCTTGCCCATGACTAAAACACAGAATGAAATATTTTCTTGTCTTTCATGGCAATTATTTATTATTCCAATCTTATTTTATGACCTAATCTGAGCTGTGCTGGCTTTGCTACCTTTTCCCTGGAGCAGGCATCTTTGCACAGCTCAGCTGAGCTGTTTTGGCTGAGCCTGGCAGGAAGGAAAAGGAAGCAGAGACTCTGAACCTTTTTGTCATCCCACTAAGATGGGGAGTGTCCTTGCTGTTCCAGCAGGTCACTGTGTTGGACAGAAAGGATGGGTACAGGTCTTAAAACAGCATTGACACACTTGGATCAAATTGCACACGGGCTCTCCTCAGAGACAGCAAGGGTCCAAGGTCTAAATTCATGTAGGCATGGCAGTCTTGTATCATTTCTTAGGTTTACCTAGGAATAGGAAAGAGTTGTGTAAAATAAAAACACTAAAAATAAAAAATTGGTTCATCTATTCTTGCCCACATTGTGGTGCTGGCTGGTAGCACTGTAGTTATCTCATGCATAAAAATCTTGCTTTCAATTAATTGCACACTCTTTCAGCCCTGGTGTAATGCACGAGACTGTCACAAATTATGGGACTAGATTAAATGTGAAATGCAAACTTTTAAAGGAATTGGTTAGCTCAATACAGGGCCGTTATTTAATTAATCTGAAAGCACAATAAACCTTTAGCTTCTACGGTGCAAATGCCTCTGCATAATTGCTTACTGCTGTTGGGTATTTTCCTTCAACAAAGCCAAAAATGCTAGAATGTCTAAATAATCAAGCTTTTTCATGGTTAAAAGCAAGGTTGGCATAAGGCCCTGAAACTTGTTTCTTTTAGGAATAATAGGCAAATTTTAAATGTACTTCAAGGACAAGATTATTCATACATCCTTTGCCTGATTCCTTCTTTCTTTTTCTCATTTAAAAAAAGACAGATTTTATTTTCAGTTTTGTTCTGTTTTTTTTTTTTCTCTTAGAACTCCTGTTTTTTTATTCCATCTAGGTATCTTTACATTAGGCTTATAGATGTGCTAGGGTTTAGTAATACAAATGTGTATGATTTCTCTTTGATTGCCATTAATAATGTGAATATTTAGGAATTAGTTATAAGTGTAATAGGTAGCAGGGTTTTTCTTGTGGACGTTCTTATTAGGAAGGAATAACGCATTGGATAATGGGGGTAAAACCAACAGCTTTATCTTGGATGCTGTAATTTCTGTTTGACTTGGGTTTGCCTGTTGTGCTTTGATGTTACTTAATAGAGATAATTATTGTGGTGCTCAGTGTATTGCATGCCTTGAGTGACGAGAGCCATGGTGTATCATTTAGTACTTAGGAGCAGTTTTTGTGTCATGAAAGTGCCATGGGGGAAAGCAAAACCACTGTAGGAACAAGGAACCCAGAGGCTGACGTTAGAACAGGGTACATGGCTGTTCCCATTCTCAGCAAGCAGAGAAATTTCTGTTCAAATGACTGAATTTTCCAATTAGGGAGAACTAAGTGTTCTGTTTTATACCCAAGTGCCCCACAACTGTGACTGTAACACTGGAAAGAGAAAAGCAGCCAGCAGTAACTGAGATGTGGCTCATGAATCCACTGGGTTAAGAACAGCTGAGTAAATTTATTCTTTTTCTTGGAACAATCTGAAATAAACAGGGAGTTGTTTATTAACTATCCTTCATAGCACATGGCAGAAAAGAGCCATTATTAATCTGTGTAATGAAACAAGTCAGATTCTGTTGAACAAGTTGGTATTTCTGCTGAAATTGAACATTCATCTACAACTGTTGCTAGTTATTCCACACATCAGAGAATGGTAAAATGCCAGTAAAAATTGAGTGATGTGCAATGAACAAGACTCATTACAATATGGTACCTTCTTCATTTCCCTGGCTTTGCAGGGCTGTTTGTGCTGTTATTTCCCTGGATATATTTCCTGTGTTCTGTTCTTCCCAGTCACAGATGTCTGAAGCTGTTGTTTGCTGAGGAGTTGACCAACCTTACTGTGCCCAGGTTGTAGTGAGGAGACAGAGCTACTGAGGTGGCTGTAAGGCTCCTGAAGTGCCTCAGAAGACTGATTTTGTATCCTATAGAAGAATGTGGTTTTTGCTCTGGGAGAGGCCTCCTCTTTTAAAAGGAGGAATATGCTCATTTACAGTCAAGAGGCGGCTCCAGACTGGGGATGAAGGCTTTGAGGCTCTCATGAACATCTCCTATCTGAGAGTAAATTTTTTCTGATTTGGAATCTGTCTTAATTGCAGCTCAGTGGCCCCATTCCTGGGTAGTACAGTCCTTTCCTGACGTAAGTATGATATTGCTTTTCAGGTGCTCTCTGTGTTGCTGTGCCACTGAAAGAAGCTGACGGTCCCTAGAGAGCACAGGTGGGGTAAAGGAGCTCCTCTGTGATCTGCCAGTCCCTTTGCATCTTGTGGGAAGGATGTGACATGTTTAAATTATCCTGCTGCTCTGGTGATCTTTGGCTTTCAGGATCTGCTGCAGCAACTTGGAGTAGTTGAATGCTGCCCACCCCAGCCTAAATCACGGATGTGTGCCTACATATTGGCAATCACTCACTAATTGTGAGTGATTTCTTGCTATGGTAAAAAAATTAGACTGGATGCGGCACTCTTTGAATGCAGTCCGTGCAAGAACAATTTAAAATAAATTGTTCTTTCTACCACAGAAGAAAATTGTAACAAAAAATGGACACATTTCACCATATTTTCCTATGTTACTGGCTCCTGTGAATAATTTTAAATCCATACTTACAACTGAATGTTGGAAGACATGATGAAATCCTACTAGGATCCTGGTGGGTTTCACAGGAAAGAAGTTGATAGTTAAAAAGATAAAATGTGTAGCAAAATTAGCCTTTCCTGCAGCAGTCTCCCCTACAATTAGGTGTCATTAATAATGCAGTGTTGGAAAAGTTAGCATAAGAAATCCAGAGCATTAATATTTTATTGTCACCAATACACTTTGATTTCAGTTCACGTTTTCTGACTGGAGCAAGGGAAGAGTGGTTTCTAACAGTGTTTTTTCCATGTGAGTAGGCAAATATTAATCACTTGCACAGGAAACCCCCAGGGGAACTTGCACATGTATTTCAGAGTAGAGTTAAGGCAGGAAGATCTGTGTGCTCTGCTGCTGGATGTACATCAGCTGGAACCTGGCTATGGAAAGCATCAGCAGGAACCAGAATCTTTGTGGAACCGTAGAAACAGTCATGGGTGTGATCCCCACAAAACCCTGACTTGAAAACAGACACAAAACTTGCTTGAGGTCAGCAGGTGTGAGTCAGTGGCACAAGTGGTCTGATAGTGTTGGTTTTTTACATGACTAATTTATTCCTCACAGATACTTCCAGTCTTTCCTTTCTTGTTGTGTACTTTGCATTCAGATGACTTGGTAATAGTGTTAGCTCTGTAATTACCTACTCTGATCACCAATAAAAACAATAGTCTTATGTCCTATAGTAATTTCAGTGAAACTATGATTTCATAGCTATTGAACTGTAAAAAGAGTTAGTGAGACATTGTTTATGGAATTGTACTGTACTCATGAAGAAGGCTATTTGATGGATAGATAAAAATGTTACTGCTTTGAGTTGCCATTGAAATGAGGATCCCCTTTCACTGCAGCGGGAACTCCAACTTAGCGTCATTTGCTCTAAAAGTCCTTTGTTACCTCCCCTCTTTAGTTTTTTTAAGGTGATATTTTGTATCAATAAGTAACAGAGTTTTTTGTGCCCGTGTTAAGCTGTTCTAGCAAGTATTTGATTAAGTTAGTGTAGTACTATGTCCATTTTTTTGCCTTAACAGTATTATCTCTTTGCCTTTTACTGACTGTATTTCCTTGATTGAAAAAAATCTTCATATTTTTACATTACTAAGAATATTTTTTTACATTACTAAAGTTATTTTTTTAGTAAAAATATGCCACATTAACTGTCTTAAAATGGTGTTGTAGAGGGCAATTACTCTAAAGACTTATTAACTCAAAAATGTTCTAAATTGCCTAATTCATTATTTCCCCCCTTATTAGTGGCCTTGTCAGCATTTAAGGCAACCATGGCTAATCAGATGTCAACAAAATGCAATTACTACCGAGTGGAAAGTAATTTTCATCCTTATGTTTGTAATGAGCCTGATACAAAGCAAATTCAGATGTAATTGCAGCGTTCCTCAACTGTGCATCATAAATTTATGGCTTGGGCTTTCCATCACTATGATTGCCTTGGAGAAGGGATTTGAGGTACTGAAGGCCTTTCTTTATTCTCTTTGACTCAATTTCATGGGTAAATCAGCTCCCTATAGGATGCATCTTGGTTTTATTGGTAATTACTGAATAGTTTTCTGAAGTGCACAATTGAGATATTAGTTGTTTTTAAGCTGTTCTTGGTTAATTTTTTGTAGAGTCTTCTATTACTGCTTTAATGGCAATGCTATGTTTTTATTTCCAACTTTACTTTCCAATTCTAAAATTTTTTTTTTTGGTTAGGAAATCCCAAGTTTGGCACCTTTTTGCGCTTTTTTTGAAAAGGGAAATCTCTTTCTCTTTGTGAAACTCTCTAGCTTTTTTATAATTTCAGGGACTGAAGGAAATATTGAAAGCTTAACAGCATGATACGTTTTTGAACATCATCAACTACTGAGTAATAAATTGAAATTACTGGATGGACACAACAACACTGGAACTTAATACTTGAAATCCTTTGCACTGTGACTCGGTCACAGCCTGCCCAACAGAGCTGGGTGTGCTCCTGTTGGCTTGGTGAGCTCACTGACATTTAGGAGGTTCTCAGTCAGTTCTTGTCCATCTCTGAACAAACCCATTTGCTACTGTAAGTCTGTAGCCATGGAAAAAGAAAAGCCAAGAGCTCACAGATGACACCCTGCTGATGTATCTGATGCTTTTGGAGGTAGTGCCACTGAGTGCTTCTAAGCAGACTGAGGCACTGTCAACTGAAAGCTTGAACAAGAACACCCCACCTATACAAAAATAATCAACTATTATCTCAAGGCACAAAATTACAGAGTGATACACTTGCTTGTAGCAGGATGTCTTACAATGAAAACTTGCTCTTATGGAGCATTCAGAATACGTAAAGTTGTCTTTGTATTTTCCCCCCTCACTGTATCCATAGCAAGTCTTAAGAAAAAGAGCATGTTGTGGCTTTCAGACCATACCTTAGAGCTGGCACAGATTGTTGGCCAAGGTCTTGAAAGTGAGGTAAATGAACTCTGAGATGACAAAACGAGGTGTGTGGCAATTTGGGTGCTGGCTTGCGAGCACCACTGTTGTGTGTCAGCATTTCAGGTTAACAGACCTGGGAGGATAGGAGCCTGTGGAGGCCTCAACATCCAGCTCTTGGCAAAATATGGCAAGGTGAGAAGATGGTTGTTTTGGTTGTTTTTTAATCTTTCGGATTTACAGTCACCTGCTGCTCTTCATGCTCATGTGTATTTTGCTTCTGAGTACCTTAAATACACAGCCCAAGTTTTGCTGAGCCTTTGAGCAACAATAACTACTGCTCTTTGGTTTTTAAATGCTATTAATCTTATCTCCAGAGCATGCTGTTAGATCTATCATTTTCTAGCTATTATGACTACTATTTTTAAGGTGAGTGCCATTGTGAATGTGAGCAAAGCTCTGTTTTCTGCTTCTCCCTGTTTTTAATTGCTCTAGCTGTGCCGGAGTTGACTTCTGATGTGATTGTTTTGCTGAAATGGCTTGTGTTATCCCCTGTTTCTGTTTTGGATGGCCAGATCAGCCTCAATACTTCATTCAGATTTTACAAGCTGAGCTGTGTTGTCTCAGCTGAAGAACTGTCACATGAAATAACTTTCTGCACCTCACTGGTTGTTACCAGTAAGGGGCTTGTGGAATTGGGAGCATGAGGAAGACCTGGAACTATTTAAGAAAATGCCTATCTCCCCTCACTTGCATACTAAGGGCCAAATATAATTGGGTTCAGAAGTGCTGTATTAGAGAATAGCAGTATCAGAGTCAGCTTTGAGGTCTTTCCTGAGGCTCCATACTGTTTTATCCAAATTTTCTCTCTTTGTGCAGCTTGCATCAAAATCTGTTTTACTAAGTACTACACTATTTTTTAAAGTGATGAACAGAAATTAAAAGAAGACTAATGGCAGTATGGCTACATAAGAAATTATTTTCCACCCATCTTGGGAAGTTAATATTGAAAAAAAGCGGTGCATGTATTTTCAGACTTCAAAGCCACCTAACATGCAAAATTACAACTTGCTGGTATCCTGATAGAAACTCGTTCAGTCAGACAGCTGAATGGCAGCTCAACAGAGTTCAGCTGGACAATTTTCACTGGGAAAGTAACCTGAAATCCTACCAGCATGTCACAAGGATGGTAGCATCATGTGCAGGAAGATGATTTTTTTGTTTTTTGTTATGGTAGATGCTTAAAAAATGTCTTTTCGCACAGATTAGTAAGTCAGGCTTGCCAAGCAGTCCTGAGATGCTGAATATCCAACTTAAGGGATGTAGGAGCACAGCTTGTGCTAATTGGGAGTGGGGCTGGAGCCTCATCCCCAATGGGCTGCAGCTGTGTAGGCAGGTGACCAACACTGAGGGTAAAGGAGCCAGGGAGTGCCCAGGGGCACTGAGCAATCACCTGGGGAGCAGAGGGTGCACAGGTGCTGTGCATCAACAGGAGGGCATAAAAGGCTGGCCTGGGGAGCAAGAGGGGCAGGTTCTTGCAGCCTTCTGAAGAGACCCCATGTTATGCTCCATGGGCTGATGCCTGAAGCCTTCTGATGAGGTTGGTGTTACTCTGGGTGGGTGAGTGCTTAAAGCTTTCTGAAATTGTGTGCTGGTTCTCTGTGTGTTGTGGCCGTGTGCTGCAACAGAGGATAAGTATCCAGAGGAGGACACCACACCTGCTCTTCAAAGAACAAGAAATGCTGGTAGTATAGGTGAAAACAGAGCGCTGTACTCTTTTCCAGTGTTCTGTCTTTGTTTAAACGCCTTGGAGATCACAGGAACCAAAGATAAAAGAACTTAATTCCAAGTGTGTTCAAGGATTTTTTCTTGGGTGCTACCCTTCAGTTAGGAAAAATGCAGGAATTGGAAGTTCACTGAACACCATGAGTTTCTTTGGGGAATGTATAGGAATATTTTGAGTTCAGCTTGAGAAGCTCACCAGATCTTTCTGTTAAGGAATGTTATTTGTTGTCACATTTTGTAGCATATTAAAAAATTATTGCTGTGTTGGGTTGTAGAATAGAAGTGCTTGAGACTGGCAAAAAATGGGGGAAAGAAAAGAATTGCAGTTTTCCAGATGAAAAACCAAATATGCTTGTCCTCCTTCCAGAGACTTGTACAATTGGTGAATTATTATGAATTGGAACTGTAATGTTAATTATTGGCCTGGAGTCTCAGTCCAACAGGATAATCATAATCATCCCATTCCTCTCAAAATAATGAAGTTAGAGGACAATCAATTTCAGATTCAGGATGGCATGTTGAGCTGCTCAGATATACCTTTAACCTCTTATGTTTCTCTTAAGGCATAACACCAGTGTGTTAGATTCACGGGTTTACAATCATCTGTGTAAGTGGGAGATGTGCTTTTATATTTTTTCAAAGCATTAACTGTGTAGTTATTAATCAGATAATGGAGAAGCACAGTACTGCTTAAAAACTGTTTACTGTGGAGTTCATACCACTTTTCCAGTGTGGGTTTCTTCTGGTTTAAAACTGCCTCTGATTTTCTTGGGCAATCAGAGGAGTCCCCATCTTGCTGAACAGAAACTGGCACCTGTGCTCTCTCCCTGCCAGGACTACGAGTCTCAGCTGGGGAAGGCAGAGAGGGAGATCAAGCCAGGTGTTGATGCTCTTTAGCAAAGTGCTGTAAGAACTTGGGACAATGGGAATACATCTCTTGTGTATTGAACAGAAAGCAAGTCAGTCACTGTTTGTGTGCAAGAAAACAAGTATCCCCTAGTCCATGCAGCAGAGTGACCTTATGAATTGCTGGGATTCCCAAATTCCCAAGAGGTACAAGCATTCAGTTTTTCCTCCCTGCTCAGTTTTTCATGTTGCAGGACTGAAGCGTGTCATCCGTGGGTGTGTGCCACATATCCCTTGCTTTGGCATTTTCAGTGTATGGAAGAGGAGGGATTTGTGTACTGACAATGCCATGAACTGAGCTGCTTCAGTTGAGCATGGAGTCATAATATGTCAAAATCTGAGTGCTCACATGAGCATGAACTCGAGTAAAGTGACAAAAGCTGCCTTAGAATGAGAGAGACTCAGTAGGGTGCAGTAAATCATCTTTATGCAGATGGCTGAAAGTCATCCTGTAATCCTACTTTGGGACTCATTCACTCAGTGCTACTCTCCCCTGGTGTACACTCACCTGCTTTCTAAGGCTGTGTTTTCTCATATGACCTGGTTAGAAGTTGCCATCTAGGCACTAGTGGGCTGCTTTTTGGGAGAGGCGTGGGGAAGGAAGGAAAAGTAGATCAGCTGTGTTTGCAGTTGGTCTCAGGGACAAAATGCAGTGCAGTCTGTCTGAATTGCTGCTGGGTGGCTGTGTAAGGCAGCACCAAGATGAGGAAGCTTAAGTGACTGTGATATCACACAATGTGGTGCCTCTGAGCTTTGATGTGGGTGGCCTTAGCAAGTGTGATAGCAAGTCAGGAGCTGAAAACTTTGGAACTATTTGCCCAGTGTGATCTAGCTCCCAGGTATCTGGGAAATCAGATATCAATATCAGGTGTACTGTCTCAATG